>NW_022194792.1:0-235508 GCF_900067095.1 Fusarium proliferatum ET1 | reverse complement strand
TATACTATAAAAGTCTTTTTAAAGTCTTAATAACTCCTTAATATCTATATATTAAATATCTATAGAATTTCTATATAAATTCTTTAGGTTTACCTAAGATTTCCTTAATAGTTACTAGCTATATCTATCCTAGTATTTACATTTATTAAGTAAATCTATATTCTCCTTTCTTATTCTTTTTTAGTACCTACTCTTTTGCCTTTACAGTACTAATATTATAATCTAATTTATAGCTAATTATATCTACTCTATTATTCTCTAATCCTTTACAGTAAATAATTATAAAGTTAAACTTATATAAGTATTCTATATAATATAATTATTATTAATTAAGTTTATAAGTTATAGTAAAATATAATATATTTTAATAGTTAATATAAACCTTAACTTAATACTTACTTTCTATAAAGTAATATCTAAACTCCTTAAAGTAATTAATAATTACTAAAAATTCCTTATTATAGATTAAATAGTTAAGCTTTACTCTATATAGCTTATATAAATAAAATATAATAAAGTATAACTTTCCTATATTATCTTACTCCTTAATACAATGTCGCGGCTTTTTACCTACTGTATTTAGTAAGTCTAACAGCCATTTCCTGATATCCATTTGCCAGCAAAACTCACGCCGCTTTAATGGCGCTGGCCCCCACATTTAGCCTCACTACCCTGGTCATGTTGCTCACAAGTACCGACCAAGTCTCTATGCTAAGCGCCCAATATCGCTTGGTGTCTGGGCATGTAAGCGCCGGATCACTCTTAGCACATTCTTATCTGCCTCTCTCGAGGCCCGCTTGATCAGCACTTCACGAACATAAAAGGAGGCACCCGCCCCAGCAACTGGGAATTTCTCATCTATTCATCTTCATTTTTATTCTATTAACTTCCCTGCCCTTTCTAGTATGCATAATCGCAGCAGGTTTTATTTCTCAAATATCTCATCAGGTTCCCAAGATAGTGGCATAATGTTCGATTCTGATGAATACCAGCCGTCAGATATGGACACTAACCCTACCAATAATTCAGATATGGAATTTGACTCTGATCTCGAAGATACCCGTCCACCCAGTATTTTTGACACTAATAAGCACCAGCTGTCAGATATAGAAACAGATCTTACGAGCCAGTCAGGTGCTGAGTCTGAGTCCGAATCGTATATTTGCGACCTATCTCCAGACTACTTTCTTCAGATTGAAGATGAATCCGATGACGATGACGCAGATCAAACAGCTTTCTCTGCAGCTACACTAAAACAGCTCGATGGAATCGAGCGGCGCTGGAAGGCGTATGTAAAAGACCAGACCATACTTTCAAGGCTATATGACTAATGATCTTAGCTATTGCAATTTCACCAATCGGAATCCTAAAGATTGTCTCCAGAACCTGGATTATCAGAAAACCAAAGGGTTCTTTACCTGGATTTGTATCCAGAAGACAGGTTTAGGTGGCAGAAGACTTCGGGGTTTGAAATCAGCCTCCTCTCTCAAGCAATACTGGAAATTCTTTCGGGAGGTCTACTGGAGGGAAACAAAGAAGAGGATTGATGACGTCTTGAAACGAAAGATGTCAAATGTATGAAGCCCTATTCCCGAAGATTTTCAGATCACTTTCTCACTGTATAGTTTCTCTACAAGCTAACTCAGAAGCATGGGCTAACCGCCCAACGGCGTGAGAATCGGTGCATGACGATCGAGAACCTGGAGAAGCAGGCTAAGACTACAATTAGCACAACTAAAAAGAGATTCCGAATCGGCGAACATCGCATATATGCGTTACTCTTCCTCCTCCTTATCGCGCCAAGTGGCTCCAGGCCACAGGCCCTGCTCTTATTGCGCTATGGAGACCTCGAGCTCTCTCTAGCACGAGATCCCGAAGGTGGCCCACACCGTATTCTCATTCGCTTCAAACTCTGTTTTACTAAGACGTTTCTTGGGGAGAAAGAAATGTGAGTAGTGGCTTATTGCGTGACAGAGGCTATATCTGACTCTAGCCTGCGATATAGTAACACTTTGACCCTGCCTGAGACCATCTTTGATTCAAGCCTCCTTCTTAGCCCCCACACTCTTCTCCTTGGGCTCATCTTTCGTCACAAAGCTTTTGAAGCGCCTACTCTGACGTCTCCTGAGCATTTGAGCAAACTCGATATCCATCCTGATGAAGATGAACTGCCTCTGCCATTAAAGAAGTGTATGGATGAGACCTTCGTCTTCCGAGATACCGATAAAACCGCTGTCAAGGGCTTTATATTATCTTCAAACAAACAGATCACATACGGAATGATATCTAAATGGACAAAGGATATAGGGGTATTTGCTGGATTTATATTCACAGTTATCTTGTATACTCTACGATATAACTCTGCAAACGAGTTTGATAATAGTCGTGCGTATTATGGTTTTCATTCACCAATCTACAAATCCACTAACCGCCGTCCCAGCTAATATCAGTGACGGACTCCGGAATCTTTTGCTCCAGCATGCAAACTCAAATACCTTCAGAAAGCATTACCTTAGTCGCGTTGTTTCGGTTGACACTATGGCTGTTGTGAGGCGCACAAAGCAACAGAACGCCCTGATGCGTCAGGCCTGCAGCATCGGATACTCGGCTAGCACACGCCGACCCACACACCTCACTGCTGAACAGTCTGCTGCAGTGGATGGCGACTCTGAGATTCAGAAGCTTTTGCACCAACGACAAGAGCTTCGCAAAGTAGCCAGGGGGTCTCCCAAGGCTCGTGAAAAGATAGAAAGCATCACCAAAGCTCTACAAAGTTTAAGAGTGAAGCTACGACGAGAACTCAAGCAGCAGTATCGACAAGGTTGGTCGCGGAAACAGGCCGTGGTTGATATCGAGCGGCAACTGGCTGGACAAACGTTCGAAGAATCACCAGTTTCACTATCAGATGAAAGTTCCTACTCTGCGCAGGAACAACACCCTGCCCAGAAACGCCTATTCGAAGCTCTAACAGCCCCTATGGCTGACACACTCGAGGGCGAGTATCAGCGTCGAAATAATGCAGTTCTGGCCGTCATGGCCTACTGTCCGGTTCAAGAATCGCCATTACCTCGTACCAGAAATCAAGCGATGGTTAATAAAGACAGGAGTCCTCTTATGTTAAATACAGCAGGCAAGGAACCTCAACCGAGGAACGACGTCGGCACTGCAATCGCTTCTGTTTTTGTGGCGAACAGGGACGAGCGAAGCCGTAGGTGCTTCCTCTGCATCGGGAGGGCCACAACCCTCCAGCCTTCTGACCCGGCTATCGAACGTCTCATAAATCCCTTCTATTCCCCTGGTGATTTAAGCAAGCATTTCAAGCGACGCCACCTCTCTAATATCCAACCAAACGAAAAGCTCCATTGCCGCTTGTGTGATGAGACGCTAGACGACAAGATGCACTTGCAAAACCACGCGGAGACAGTACATGGGACTGTATCATATGGAGGTTGATCACCATCGGCTCCGCATGGAATAATCGCTGATAGTCTGTGTGGCGAAACCTTGTCTTTCCTTGGGACGATCTCTTTCATGAGTTTTAATTTGACTTTTGAGCTGACCGTAGAGAATATAAAATGGCAATTTACATAGACTAGTATTAATTAATTGGATTAAGTTCATCTATCCACTACTGCTTTGTGGGGTGCAAATTCTGGTATTCCTCTAACTCATCCACATAGTTACTAATCGCTTCGTCGAAGGGAGGATAGTGCAAGCGTGTTTGAGCGCTCTACTATGTGTGCGTCAGAAGAAGAAATTGCCCAAGAGCGGGCGCGCTCGTAATCTCGTCCGATCATATTAGTTACCAAGTTACCAAGAGTTTCTCGACTATGAACAATTAACAGCTATTCGATAACACAGGTATGATACAAATAATCAGTCTGGGGGCCTGGTTCCTCGAGGTATAAGCATTCCAGTGTAACCATCAGTTAACCCTGCAAGAATTCCACTCTTGGTGTGACAGCCTGGGTTTCAGTTGGTGAGCTTGCCAGGTGAGATTACTCTGGCTTAGGTGGGGTTGCCTAAGTTTGGACGAGTTTGCCACTCCAAGTGGGTCTCGCTGTAAGCTCTCTCAACCTCTAGGCTTCTTTGGGTTAAAGGCTCTGGTGACAAGGTCTCCAAAGATGGATCCGATTCCGGTGTGACCAACATTTTCTCCACTTCTTGGGTTGCCCCAATTGGTGGGCTTGTTTGTTGAATCTTGACCAATCCGCGCGCCCTTGATAAGGGCATCACCTCGGCAACAGCGGTTCCTTTTGTCAGCACTCGTTGAAAACAACAATTCTGACGCACCAAACTAATTGTTTGCATCGAAAACACGCGGCAAATATCCGATGGCCGATCGAAGGAGCGCGGGTGAGCTGGAGCGGCTTCTCCAAGAGGCTATCCAGCGCGCCGAAGATGCAGAGAGGGAACGGCAAGACGAACGACAACGCGCTGAGAAAGAACGGCAACGCGCTGAGAAAGAATGGCAACGCGCTGAGAAGGAGCGACAACGCGCCGAAGATGCAGAGAGGGAACGGCAAGACGAACGACAACGCGCTGATGCATCAGAGGAAGAGACACGACGCACGACAATCGAAGAATACATCACCGCCTGCCATACATCCGTCTACTCTAGATTCACCATCGAAACAGATCCGAAATTGTCTTCAAGGGGCTCCATTACCAACCCGCGTAACAAATGGTGCCCCAAAAACCTACAACCTTGGACCGATTTTATCCACGAACAAAGGCTCACCTTTGGCATACTTAACGATACATTCCCGATCGATAGCCGTGTTTTTGAGAACCGCGCTTTCTTGGCCGGGCTGGGTGATAGAGTCTCCCGGCGGCGAATAGCAGACGAAAAATCGCTCGAGTACTTCTTACACAACAGCGTGGAGGATCCAGTGAGGGTCATCATAGAACAACTCAAGGAGGTTGAAACGGTCACAGCAGTCTTCGAAATTGGAGATGGCATTGTGTTTGAGAATCATCCCCATGCTCTTGGTGACACTGCCGAGGAGGTGGTTGAAAGAGAGACCCGAGCGACGCCCCAGACGCCAGATCACGGACGAGATCTCAACCAACTACGACCAGATCAGATATGCGTTACCAGATCTAACAACGAACCCTTTGCGCCAAGCACGATGGTGTATATTTCCGAATACAAGTCACCCTGTAAATTGACTGTTCAACATCTGCGGATCGGTCTGCGTCCAATGGATATTTATAAGGAAGTGGTGAATCGCAAGACTATCCCGACATCTGTGGACCCGGACGCGCTATTTCGATATCATGCGGAGAGACTGACTGCGTCTGCTATCACGCAGACGTATCACTATATGATTGAGAGTGGCCTTGAATACGGTAACCTGACTATCGGCGAAGCTATTGTCTTCCTAAAGATTGATTGGAGTGAGCCTGAAACTCTTCTCTACCATCTGGCGGAACCTAAACACGAAGTGTCGGCACATCCGGATAGCTTTCACATCTGTACGGCTGTCGGCCAATACCTGGCCTTCACACTGATGGCGCTTGGGTCACCTGGGGAGCAACACGAACATGGACAGGAAGAACGTCGAAGGGTCATGAACAACCTGAAAACGTGGGCAGAAGATTTCGAGACAACATTGCGCTCAATCCCAGAAAACGAACGATCGGCATCATCGGAGCATTCACCCGATTACCAACCAACCACTTACACCGATGTCGAGCGATCACCATACTTCTTACGCAGAAGAAGGCGACGAGCTGCTGAGCCGCAAACCGACGAAATTTCATCGAGAAGGGACGATAGGCGAGAGCCATCTGATGACGAATCGACTAGGCCACCGGATACTCCCACGCCAACGGGACGCAGTACAGGGCAAGCGAGCCGGCGGAGCCAACGACTGGCAAGGCGGCCCCGTGAAGGTAGCCATCAACAAGGCCGCCAGTATTGCACGCAAAAATGTCTTCTCGGACTAGTAAGAGGAGATTTCCTCGACCCGAAATGCCCGAATGCGGCTTATCACTGCAAGAACAGTCTCACTCACGCGCGCCATCCTATTAGTCACAGCAAATGGCTTGCGCTTTTGCGAGAACAGTTAGAGCAATCGCTAGACGATGGGATTACGCGGCTAGAACAAAGTGGCGCCCGTGGTGCTCTCTTTAAGGTTACACTACTAGCCTATGACTACACGTTTCTCGCCAAGGGCACAGTAGAGGCTTTCATTACCGATCTTGTACATGAAGCTGCGGTATATGGACGTCTGAGCCGACTTCAAGGTCGCGATGTGCCTATATTCCTGGGCGCAATTGATCTTCGGCCGATGAACAAGGTCTACTACTACTTCCACCGAGTCTATGTGGTGCATATGACATTTCTGTCCTGGGGAGGCGACAGTCTTGTTGACGCATTGAAGTCTGGCGACGCACCAAAGAATCTCCAGAACATGCTCATCACATCACTACGAGCCATGTATCAAGAGGGAGTGATCCATAGGGATGTTCGATTAGAAAATATGCTATTCAATAGGGAGGTCAATAGGGTTATGATGATCGATTTTGAGAGGGCATCACTTCTCGAGCCACCCAGACTTCCATTAGCTCAATTGGTGCCAAACAAACGCAAACAAAGGTCAGAGGAAAGAGAATGCAAGAATATGGCTGCATTGTCTCGTAATGCACGTTGGGCTAGCAGGTGGTTCTCGGAGGATGTTATTAATGCGAGGATGGTGTTCCGAGATTTGGCGTCGCCGTACGGGATCGCGAAGTAGCTAGATAATTACAAATGCTCCCACAACAAATGCCTTGTGAAACGCGTGACTTGTGAAAACTCTTTGGCCTTACGGCATAACGGGCAACTGAGTGATCCTTGCGGGTTCTTAAAGTCGTGCGGAAGCGGCCTAATCCCTGGGTTTGGGGACTTGTCGGCAAGCTGATCCATGAGACGTTGCGGGAGGTCCTTTGGCCACTCAAAAAGACCCAATTGCGCCCCATACTCGCTTGTATGTATGTCGGTAAGACGAGGGAGTCTGGTATCTTCAGTTTTCTCGAGTATGTTTATACAATGAGGTAGAATATAGAAATCTGGTAAGTTTGAGGTGCATGGCATACGCCGATGGATTCGCGAGCTCGGATACGTGGGGCGTGGCGCTGGCAGTTTGAGATGTGGTGGGATTACATGGTTCTTGTTCTGTTCGTCTGTACGGTCAAGGATTAATCACTATCGAGAATAAACTTGAAAAAGTGGGCGGGCATCATACTCAATAGAGAATCTAGATCTCTCACTTTGTCTTCTGAGATACGGCGTGAGGTACGCCTCTTCATAAAAGCTCTTGCAACACCGCAGTATGGGACGGCAGATGGCTGTAGTGTAGATTCATCTTGCAGCCGCAGGTCTTTCGCTAGAACCCACCCTATTGCGCTGCATTCCGGGAATTTGGAGCTGGAAAAATATATTATAGGGTACTTGCGTTCATGCGAAAGTTTTCCGCCGTCCTTGTACTCATCCCGCCACTCGAACTCTCCAGAGTTAACGTTATACGTAATACAGCTGGGCGACTTGCGAGAGAGGCCCAAGCTTTTAAGAGAGGCTGAGACACCCACGCTCTCCAAATCCGTAAGCGGAAGAAGGAGTGCGGCAAGCCAGCACTGAGACTCTTTGTGATAAACAAGGTACAACTCTCCAGCCTTAGGTTGGAAAACCTTACTTGCGCAATCGGGATCGTTCAGCCGCTCGTTAAGCTGTGCGCAAGTCATGGGTTGGCCACGGTCGCAACGGCGCTTCCTTCGCGCTTGATTCTCTTCCCCATGCGGCGATTGCGAATGCTTCTGTCCCTTAATCATGATTAGCGGGGTATAATCGCTCGCTTAATAAATGCCTGGCAAGATCGACGCTACCATGAGTAGAAGGATATTTCTTATGAGAATATGTACTCGTTTACCGGGCTCATGCTGGTGATGGGTTGCTACTCCTTTATACCCCAGGTTGAGCATTTCCGTTGTCTCGACCAACAATCTTCATATGGGAACATGCCCGTTAAACCCTCGCTCTCCAAGAGCTGGGCCCACATGGCTCGTGAACTCGGGGTGAACTCACCAGCAAGCGAGTTCACTTGGCCAGGATCCTGGTACACTTATCCTTGTTGTACGCGCACAGGCCTCGAGCGGACACCGTTTGTCTTTCCATCCTGAACATGGAACCTCACCTATCAATTGCCATTTGTTCTCAATAATGATCGTAGCTCAACTCTTACTTTGCACGTAGTGTACACTATCTCCTCTATGTCCATGAGTCTGAAATGTGCAAAGATCAATGACCTTTTATGTGACCTCTGATTTAAGAATCCACACGAAACCACCCTTGATGTGATGAACGGATATTTCACATGAGCGTTTCTCGATGCGGGTGAGTTCAATTGAATGATGGTGGGGATGCCGCAGCCAACAAACTTCCCTAGCGCCAACAGAAGGAAGAGCTCCAGAGCATACAGTGCGACCATGCCAACATACAGTGACATTACACTGACTGAGTACCTACGATCACGTTATTGTCTCTGCGGTACATAGATTACCAAGGGAAGAAGGGCATTAAGCACCACACGTTCCTTTGAGCCTTGACGGAAGGCTAGAATTGTTGTCGTCTGACGGTCCCGTTTCTTATCGAGGTTGATTTCAAGGTCGCCAGTTCGGTCCGGCGCTCTGATGGCTGGGGCATAGGTCAAATTCAAGGCAATATCACGCTAACGGGGTTCTCCGGCCCAAAATTTGGGTGAGTGAGACGTATCAAGTAGGTAGTCACAGGCGGTCTGGAATGGCAGAACAAGTATTTGGACACTGTGAGCACAATGCTGGTTTTGGAAAATCACTCAGCCATCACCTCCCACTTCTGGCCTTAACACTCTCCCGGGTTTTTAGCCAGTGGCTGATGCAACTATCATATGGATCAATTGACCATCTTTCCAGTACAAGGCATATGGCTCGTGCCTTTAGGATTCCAACCCTATCGCGATACGCTATTTATCACTCAAACCTCCTCAAACCCTCTGTGTTTTCCCATTCTCAATTGAATGATATAGGCATGTCGAGACACTCCGATTATCTCTCTCTGTCCCACGTAACACTGAGCAGGTAGAGCTAGAACCAATCAGCCCTCAGAGTCTTGTTTCTAAATTTTGGCCCGATTATCATTCTCAACCTCCACGTAAAGTCATTTCTGTATTGTCTCCCATACTTTACGAGTCACTCGCAGCCAGCGAATTACCTTCTCCTACGCCCAAAGCCTTGAGTTACGAAGAAGCTGCCAACAAATGCCGATCTGATGTTTGGGCTATCATCAAAGAGTGCGAGCGAACTAGTATCAAATTCAGTGACCCGGGATTTGATATTGAGCAGGATTTCGCGCGCTACGACCACTATTGCCTATTCGGCATTAAAAGAGCCTGTGATGATAATGGCGAGAAACAATGCGCAAAACCAGGCTCGGTTTATGGTATACCGTGGATTTTTAAAATCCTAAATTTGTTGCTAATGACTTCATCTCGGATATTAAACAGGGAACCTGCGGGAACTGTTGGTGGCTTGCGGTACTGGCATCTAGACGCCTTCGAAAGTAACTAATGTAAAAGATTTGTGTCGCTTATGATGAGGATTGCGGCGTTTATGGGTTTGTCTTTTATCGTGACGGTGGGTGGATCTCAACGGTGGTTGATGATAAACTATATCTCACCAAAGAGGATTTTAACCAAGATATATATGATAGTACAGGTAAGACGGCTAGGGTCTATAAGAAGCAGAAGCAGACGGGCTCTGAGGCTCTCTTCTCCTCAAAGTGTGAAGGCGCCAACGAGACCTGGGTACTGCGGCTGGAGAAGGCTGTAAATAGCCCTTCAGATATTATCCTTGACCTAACGCTGGGGCAAGACCTGAAACTGACTGAGTCTGAAACTGACTCGGATTCTGAGGTAGACTGTAGCACCAGGTCTTCTAAATCGTGGAATGCGGTTTGCATTATTGGTCTACGCGTCTTAGCACGGAGTGCGGGCACTAGCATTACCATTAGTGGAAAGCCAATGACGAATAGAAAAGAGGCTGATGATCAAAAGAGGTAAGCCTTCTGGTTAGCTTACGCCAATACACATATCAATATAAGTAACTCATCTACCACTATCCCAGGATAGATCCTCCACAACCGTGCAGCTTGATGTACGGCTTGAATTCCGAACAGGTGAATCAAGTACTACTGCTGCTGCTTTAAGTCGCCACGCTAGATCCTTCTTTCCATCGCGTATTCGGCATGAGCCTAACTAGGTTCACCCCATTCAACAATAGAAACTGCTCCCAAGCTAAAGAGACACTCAATAGTTTCGGTTATACAATGTTAAGCCTCATGGCTATAGAAGGAGATAGTCGATAGTACACCAAACATGCGGAGAATCCAGGTCTATGGAGTAGATGACTAGTGCAAGTACTCCTGGGTATATATTTCCGAATACAAGTCACCCTGTAAAATGATAGTAGATAAGTCATAGCTACCTAACAAAGGAAAGTAATGTCTGAAATATGCCACTAGTCCCGGCCAATCGTGCAACTTGATTCGCGGCTTGAAGTAGTCCGTGCAGTACACTTTGCTTTTGCTTCTACTTCATGCCGTTTTACTTCCAACCATTCTACCAGATCCCCTTTCCCCATAGCCAATGCATATTGGGAATAAGCCCAACCCTCATCACCAAATTCAAGCCGAGGATCCGCGCCTAATGAAAAGAGAAGCGAGATGGTCTCCAAATCAGACGGATGCTCAAGCTGCATGGCATACATGACCGGCGTTGCAGAATCCCCATCTTCAACATCAACAGGAACTCCGAAGTCTTTGATATATAGTTTGATTTGAGGTATTTGTCGCCGTCTAGCAGCGCCATGCAAGCCATTAGATCGAAACTTTCGTCCTGGATTTGCTCCAAAATCCATGAGCAAGTCAGCTGTTTTTTTGTGGTCGGCAAAGTGGGCCAAGAAGAGAGCATCATCAAGATGATCTTGAAGCTGTTCACTTTGATTTGAAATGCCGATAAGTGCATAGATGACCTCATTCAGGCCTTTGTATGCAGCCCAGCTTAGCAGAGAGAACTCTACTTGAGTCTCGCCGGGAGGAAAGTAGAACAGGTCGTGGCGACGGTTAAGAGAAAAGGTATCGAGTGGGTAGACAGCTTCATCGATGGTAGCGGCCTCTGTCTTATCAACAGAAGCTGAGAGGTATTTGAGTACATTCTGAGCCAAGTCAACAAGTGACTCAGCTCCAAAGCTAGGAGACTGGTGTGAATGAGACATTGTGGAGAGATAAAACAGGATGATGGATGCTTGAGGCTATAGGCTGAGTTGTTGATGTTTTGATTGTGATAGAAGAGGAAGTTGGGAGTTAGAAAAAGAGGGGGAATGGCCCTTAAGTAGTGTGCGAGACTGGCAAAGAGAACACAGGCTTTCATTCGAGGTAGAGGAACTATGACATAGGTGACTTAATCCTGGTCTTCTGTTTGGCCAGCTGAACTGTAAGCTGGCGTAGAGGCAACCGACTCGTATCAATCTCGTCGACTTATTGGTTGAGCCGGGAGTTGGAGTTGTGATGAGGTTGCTCGCATGCGTCAAGAGACGCATAAGACAGGCATACTCGGCCTCGATGTGATTATTGGACATAAGCCAAGCCGCCCCCACGATTTCAAAAGAAAATCTATTCCATCTCAGAATATCAACTCGGTAAGTTGCCTTCAAACACTCAAGTTGAGCGAAAACCGAACATTAGAGCGACATACCCATCCACCAGAGACATAGCAGATGATGGAAACTGGTGCCCCGTCTATTTGACGAGTAATTTTGAAGGCTAGCTCTACATGAATACATCCAATGGTAAGCTTGCAGTTAATACTACGGAAGTAGCCTCTGAGTCTGGCGTGACGGTTGGCGTTATGGAGGCATCTGGAGTGAGATGCACATGGTATCTTTCCGCAACGTCACCACTCTTGGCGGCTCTGTTTCATCACCCTTTGCGACAAGGATGCCATATAAAGCACGGAGGGACCTGCTTTGCACGATGTCTTCAATACTTCACATACAGATAGCGAGAATCTTATCTCTCCCTCACCACTCTGGAGAGGATGGTGACACTGATAGGTAAGCATTATCGCCGACGTCGTTGAGGATGCCGACTCCCCCTCTCTTCAGGTCCTATGGAGATGCAACAACTCGCAATAATTGATATTCCGGGTGTAGAAACAAGCTCCCGATGTCTCTGTCTCGTGATATGGCGTCGTTGGTAGACGTGTATATAAGTGATGACTGCCCCCCGAACTTAACTCATCCAACTTTGTCCCTTTTTTCACCTCGTCTGGACCATCTACCGCTACAGAATTCACGCATCAATAACCATTCACCACACTGAGAACACCATGCAGAAGCGATGTGGGCAATGTCTGAAGCATCTCAACCCTGGCCCAAAGCTTCGTCGCTTGGTATCAGAGTTTGTATGGCTACCTAAATATGAAAGCTTCTTCGCTAATGAAATCATAGCTTCTTTGCGACTCTTGTGGAGAGTCTGAGAGTAGAAAGGGCCACCTGATGGTACGTCAGCACGGCTGGGAGGAAAGGTGCATGATATGCTTGGAAGACGAGAGTTCGATTGTCTTCTTTGCTTGTTGCACGGATGCCTCTACCACTCTCGTCGGACACACTTTCTGTCTCACTTGTTCAGAAAGGGTTGGTTTACGTCGATCTGGGGTCAGCCCCCTCTTGTTCTTCCCAGAGGATTCGGTAGTATGTCCGTGTTGCAAAGGAGAAGTGATCCACGCTGTTCAAGAAGTGGTCGTGTTGGATGAGCCCGAGATCAAGGAGATTATCAGAGTCGTACTTACCAACGCGGGGCGGCAGCGAGTCAAGGTACGGCTGAGTAATTCGGAAGAAATGTGGATGAATCTCCATGATTTGCAAGATACGGAGTGGAGGGTGAGAGCTCAAATCATCTTTGAGGATAATTATGGAGTCTGAGGAAGGCCGATCTGATAGGGGTTTCTTATGAGAATGATAGCTACATATCAGATGTCGTTATTCTAGTTTTCCAGAATCAGAATTCCTATGTAGTTCCAGGTTCATCAGTGTTACCTTAATCTTCGATCTCCTGTTACCTCCGTTGATTGTTCCCGACAAAGCCCTGAGTTTTTGGGAGATACTAACAGGCTGTGCTTCCAAATGACGAATTCCACGTTCATAGACAGGTTAGATATGACAACCTCTGGTTCAAATCTGGGCCACCAATGGCTAAGGCGCTTAGGAATACATAAAAAGGGGCTAGGTTAGACAGAAATGCCTTTTTAGAACTCATAAATGCATCTCATGATCTCAAAGGAATACTTTCATTGAAGATGCTCGCGCTCATATGGCCGATAGCTTGGTAAACTATTCAGGCTTATCACAATGGTCTCTCTCAAGGGCTAACGCATATCAAGCTCGTCGAGGTATTGGTTGAACGGGGAGTGTGATGAGGTTGCTCGCATGCGTCTCATGATGCACAAGGCAGGGCCAAGAATGGCCAACTCACATAGAAAATGGACTTGGTAAGACAAAAATACCTCGTAAGACTCCATAAATGCATCCCATGATTCCAATGGACTGACCTTATTGGCGATACTTGCTATCTTGTGGCTGGCACCTTGGTCAACCGCACACGGGCTTGCAACCATGGCCTTTCTCAAGGGCTAACACGTGTTAAGTTCGTTGACTTATTGGTTGAACAGAGTGATGGGCTTGTGCAGATCTTGACCATAGACGCAGTAAAGGTTGCATCACGGTATCTTGCTAGACTCCGAAATGCCTATCGCCACGACTACGGGCATAACTATATAAGAGTAGACGGATCCCCTTACCAGGCAGTTCTTTTCCTCCTTCTGTCATCTTTCACTACACCCAAAAGCTTCTTATCATTATGTCCATTCAAGAGCAACTTCGTTTCAACTCAATGGGATTACTTGGATCCACCTTTGTTATAATCAACCGCCATCTACGCGATATCCAAAACGCCGGGGAAATCAAGCAAGAGCTTAGGATTTCAAATCCGTTCCCCTTGCTGGACTTTCAAGTCGATCAGCAGCAAAACCTTTGCTTTACTCCCGTTACTCACATTATCACCCTGGACTTCTTTGCCTTTGCTGCGTACCATGGAGGGACAGACATTTTGAAGGCGCTTCTGGCTCTGGCCGGCCCTAGCAAAACTTGCGATCCGACCATCATGAGTCCTCTCTGTCTGTCATTACTCAACGGACATATCGATACAGCAAAATATCTGCTCTCACAGGATGCTGATCCACGTGGAATATCCTGTACAAACGGTCTACATGCTGCTGCAAGAGCAGGATGTCCGGAAATGGTTTTACATTTTCTTGTTAACTGGAAAATTCCCGCGGACTGTACCGATGCATACGGTGCCACGCCTGTTATGTATGCCCTTTATCTTCCGGAGCAAGAGGCTATCGAGATTATCGATATTCTCATCAGACATGGAGCATACCGAAAGATGACCTTTGGAGACAACACTAAGACATATGCATACTACGCATCGGCGATGAAGAAGTACGGTCTAGCGTCTTGGCTTCAAGATATGGAAAATATGCATTCGAGTACTGTGGAATATATACAGAAGCATACCCGACTGCTTCGACCAGAGGATGCCACCCCGAAGGACACTCAGGGGCTGCATCTAGAAGAGCGAGAGGCCGGATGGGTTGATGTTTGGTGGGCATAGATGCGGGCTCCAATGCCCAAATATTGCCATATTATTCTCGTCTAAGAAGCCACATTTCGCAGATCATAAGCATTAATCCTGTTCCCATGTTCCGATAATACATACAGTCACTATCGCCGTCGTTGACCACTCTCCGACTTGTGCAGTGTATGTTGACTAGACACCTAAGAAGGGGAACTACTAAGTTAAGCAACGCCGGGCTAATCTCGGTCAGCTTTATAATTGCCAAAGGGTAACATGGTAAGTAACCTACATCAACATACGGTCAACCAGCCAAGTTGAATTCAGCAAACCATATACCTGTCTCTAATGTTTCAAGCTGAGATGCTTTACAAATCGATTACATTGAATAAAGTCCCTTCCATTAAGACATAATGGGCATTCGAATCTTCCTTGAGGGTTTCTGAAATCGATCGGAAGTGGCTGGAACCCCTGTACCTTAAGCCTTCTGCGCAGCCTGTCGAGGATGCGTGGCGAGAGCTCCTCCGGCCATGCAAAGAGCCCCAAATGTGCACCGAGGGCTAAATCTCTCAGTTTGTTCAGGGGGGGGTAAAGTGGTTGCTTTCGGTCCATGTTTACCGACAGCGAATTGCGTCAGACGACAGGAATCTGGGAGGTTCAACGTGCTCGGCATCTTCCGTTGGCAGGAACGGCTGGGGTTTGTTGGGTGCGGCCATGGCAGCTTGACTGGCAGTTTCTGCGAATACCCCTGCATGAGAGAACGGCCATAAGAGTGAGCTGACCAAGAACTCTGTCCCATCGAATGACGGGATTTATCTGGTCCCATGAGGTAGACATTTGGTGCTGGCAACGGAGCTATTGGGCAGAACCTCCAACTGTCATAAGATCCGAAAACCTTATTGCTCTGAACTACAATTTCAAGCATTAGCAGTATATCTTGTAAATGGCTCTGGAGGCTTACTCAATGGAGTGTCAGGATCACATTGTCTCTCCCTGAATGTTTGGCAGAGTGTTCGTCTCTCCAGGTAGGCTCTGACAGCCTGATACAATGGAGTATCGGACGCTCGTAGATTTTCATCCAGCACTCGTAGGTCCTCAGCCGAGACCCAGCCCGCAGCCTCATTCTCCGGGAATCTGCGACCAGTAAAATATATAACCGGATATTTTCGTAAATGCGACGATGGTTCACCGTCCCCGTATCCATCACGCCACTCAAGCCTCCCAGAGTTCACATTAAAAACAACGCAATTGGGTACATTCTTGGAGAAGCCTAATGCCTCCATAGTACCTAAGATGCCAATGCTGCCGGGGTCTGTGAGTGGGAGGATTACTGCGGCAAGACGCCGCTGAGATTGCTCATGGTAGGCGCAGTATACCTCCCCTGGCTTAGGCCGAAGAGTATCTATAGAGCCGGTGGTAAGTGTCGAGCAACACAGCTCTGGCGCTGTACTGCAAGCCACGGTATCAGATGGATGGCTGGGCCCTATCTGGTCGCAATGGCGCTTTCGCTGAGGCGATGGTGAACGTGTACACATCTCGGGCGTTGTACTGCAAGTTACGGTCTGACATGGATCAGTGCGCTCTATCTGGTCGCAATGACGCTTTCGCTGCACATGAAGGGACGGTGAACGTGTTCTGTTCTTTTCGAATGGTCAATCAACGGTTGAAGGCTGATATACGGAACAACTTACTACATATATGGTCTTATCCTCTCGAATGGTATCCTCCTCCTCCTCGAGGTCCTTGCACCAGCCACGATAACCTTCAATATATGGCTCCAAATCATGTGTGTCAAATTTGTCTGAGGATATTATGGTAGCGAGCAAGTCGTCACTGAATCTTGTGAATATTGCCTTCGCTTTGAGAGACTCGAAATGAGGTTCACTTGAAGCCATGGCTAGATGAATAAGTTGAATAATGATATGGTGATAAAAAATGGTTGCTGTGTTTGTCTGCCTGTCAGACTCAAGGGATTGCGTTATGGCTACTTTATACCTGAATGCAGGCCAGTAGACGCCGTGGCCCATAGCCACCCAACTCAGTGTGTCAAGATAACACATGATGTATGGTACATGCAAGAAAGCGGTTGGCTGTAAAAGGAGGGTATGAAGGTTTGTTGGTGTGATATACCCATGTCTCCATCCTTGTCTCATCCTTGTCTCCAACGACTTGGGCCAACAGAACAGTCTGCACAGTATACATGCTAAAGATGAACAAATTTGCACAGTATACATGCTAAAGTCGAATTCATCGCCGCATGGACGCTAACGCACAGATCATGTCCCTCGCAAAGGACGGCACCTCAGTAACCAACTCATGCCAACCATCTAAAAGACATACGTCCTCAACCACGCAGGCAGCAAATTGCGCTAGAACATGACAAAGCCCTCCTCTTCTTTCTCCTTCTTCTTCTTCCGTAATGCAACTACCGTAAACATAACGAACCAGATCTCCAAAGATAGGCACAAAGGTTTGCTCCGACATGACCCAGTACACCAACTCCCAGATCAGATTCTCGTACGCCAATTCCGTGAGGGGGCCGGTAGCTTGTTCTCGAGCTATTTTCCAGACCCTTGCCTGGTATATTATTGAAGCTGGTGAGTTTGTGCTTGTCGTTTCAGCGGTTTGCCTCAAGCTGAATGCAGGAAGGTGCTTGTGGATGAAGTTGATGATGTTTTTCTGCTTCTCTGTGCTCTGTCTCGACCTCTGTAATTCACAGTGATACTTTCCAGATTGCCTAAAATCCTGATATCTCGAGCTGTCATTGACCATGGCCGTTGCGTAGGATGCGAAGGAAAAGTGAAACTTAGTCGCATAGTGCTCGAATGGAGGGGTCGGATGTTGTGAAGGCCTTCGAGATGATCCAAAGGGAACATAATCGCCGTCTCTCTCTGAACCTGGCTCGACTACAGGATTTGTGCAGTGACTTAGCACAGAAATTGAAGACATCGTCACTGTGTTTGGTGATGTCGAGCTTCTCAATGGACTTTCAATGCCATCTCCTGTATCCTCCTCCTTCAACTTTTCATGGACCTCTGTGTCTTGTTGAGATAGCACCTGTTCGATTTCTGCAATCGTTGCTTCTCGTATACCAGACGAGCGGTCACAGTTGACAGTCCATACCGTGCTGTGTGTCAGGCGAGCACAGATGCGAACAGCCCAAGTTACATCCTTTAGAATACTGGTTACCACAGATTTCAAGCTCGCACTATCTTTTCTCCAGAAATCTCGTCTATTCTATGGTCAGTAACAGATCTTCAAAGAGCATATTGACATACACGATCGGGTCGGCAGCCTCTGAATACATCAAGGTAAGAAGAGGAGATGGGCCTGCTAAGTACTCCCAGGCCCTGCTGACTCGTCGGCGTTCCAAAATCTGGTTCCTAGAAACGCTCGAGTTTCTGCCGTCTACCTGAGACATCATGTAGATATCAATAGCGACAGATTTGCCACCCCGGCGTGGCTGACAGTGAACCTGATTTCGCTTCCTCTCAGATCTCAGGATAGCCTCAAGGGTTGTGAAGACTCTCCTTAATTGCACGTACGCGAGTCGTCGTAGTAGATACGTGGCTTCTTTTCCAAGAATGATTTTATCTACTGCTCTGAAAGCAGCAATAATACACGGGTCGGAACTTGTGACTGCACTTGGGAATGTAGTCTCACCAAGTAATGCAACCCAGTCTGCCATTGTCTCTACACAATTTGTGGTGAATGATTGTTTTGGGTTAGGTCCAATTAACTGCTGGCTCAGTTTTGTTGCACGGGTTGTGTTCTGTCTGGTGCTACTATTTCTTCCTGACGGTTTGGATATGGGAGAATGGACGGGTCTGGGCTATTTAGTTTGAATCTTCGTCAACGGGAACAAAACTTACCTGTTATCCTCATAACAGTCCACTCGCGCAACACAACGAGACTTGTGTCCTGGCACTGAATATGGTGAACTGCTTTGATCCGCCAAGGGGGCTTGCTCAGCACCAGATCTAGAACTTGGCTGTCCGAGGAATAATTCTGAGTTATCATTGTAGCCATTGCGTTGTATCGAGTCAGAGATCGCCGTCATTTCCAAGGGCACAAATGGTACATAAGCCTGTTTCTTATTGGTTTCCGTTGGCTGAAACATGTCGAATAGCTGGTTGTAATATCCTACAGATCTAACTCTGGTTGCTTGGATATGCCGATTTCTTAGAAAAGGTGCCTCGCCAAGTCGAGAGGGGATTTATATGTACTTTTATGAAATGACCTTCTCTACTATTATGTCGACATAAGCCTTTCAAATCCGACTTCTGTTTTCCCACTCCCAAAAACTGATTTCTCCACAACGGGGCGCGTATGAAACTATAATTAGGAATCGGGAAAGGGAAACGGGAAACAGAAAGTCAGATCGTGGGTTGCTCCATAGCCGCCGGCTAAAAATGGAGTAGCTAACCTAAAGACTGATCGGCAAGGAGAGGGAGGCGAATGCAAAAGTGATGTTATTAGACGCAGGGAATACACGTCCGGCAACCAGTAAAGACTCATTATTAAGGACTACCAATACGATGTAAGATTAATTATAAACAGGCTGTTAACTCTTGCGCGTTAAAGCAAGCCTAAGCACAACTACGTAATCTAAGAACCCCATTTCCTCGTCACCAGGCTTACCCTACACACCGTACAGAGCCATCAGTGCCAAAATGTCCAATCTTCAAGCAAGTTCAAGGGACTTTCTGCTTCGCGTGGCTGTAAAATAGCTCATTTTGATATCGTTGAGCCTTGGCCACGCGTTTTGAAGCCGGGTCTTCCTTCTCCCTATATATTGACTCTATTGCTCCTGTCTTAACTTTCTGAGAAAGCATAATTCGTAAACGACGAGCATCAATGCAGTGATCGTCCCCCAGATTCCAATGATGGAGACTGTTACTACCGCTGTTATTGACCATTCTCCATTTTGTGCAGTGTATATATTGACCACACTCATGAGAAGGGCAACTACCGAGTTCAGCAATCCAGGGCTGTATGTTTATTAGCTTAGACGGCTTACAGAAGGTTGTTCGGGACTCACACGAAAATTCGATCGACCAGCCATACATAGTTTCCCTTGCATTTCCATGAGACCCAACCAATCCCTGCACTTCCAATAGAGCAACATAGAATTCCAATAGCCAGAAGAGGTGTGTTATGTATGACATACTGGGCGCTTCTACCAGCCTGAGACTCGCTGAGCAGCTTCATGCGGCTCAAAGATGTGAAGGCTCCCGGGAATACGACAAACCCAGCGAGGAGCAGCCAATTCGAAGCTGCAGCGATGAACTGTAGCACAAACGGACACTCGTGAGCTGCAAGAACCATATCGCTATACGATGCCATTCGCAGTACTCGAGGAGGACCGCAAATTGGTTTAGGAGAGACCATAGCTGTTTGGCTTTCTTTAGTGCAGATGTCGTGTATACGGGTATGAGATAGCTTTTTTTTTTGAATCGATATAACAGCTGAAATTTAGGGGCAGTGAGGTCTTCAAGTAGAAGAGTTTCTACTTGCAGAGACTTTACCTTGAAAACTTAAAACCGTTACAGTAAAATGTAAACATAAATCAGAATACCTTTAATAGTTACATACGCGCACAGTACAAGATTTAAGATGTAGAAAGCATTTGGAGTAACAAAAGATTTGAGCGCTCGGCTAGCGAGCGCTTTTTTACCCATGCAACTACGCCCACACTTGCTCTCAGAGGGCGCCCACTGGGAGATTAAGCGTTAGCTGCTCCAGCCGTAGTAGGGAGGTTGACTGAAATAGCGCACAAAACTCCGATTCTATTAGTTTTTATTTTATTTTATTTTATTTCTTATTTTATTTTTCCTCTTTTTTTCCTTTTTTTTACTCTTTCTTTTTCTCTCTCTTTCTTAACCTTATTATTTATACTTATCTACTC
Source organism: Fusarium proliferatum ET1 (assembly GCF_900067095.1). NCBI lineage: Eukaryota > Fungi > Ascomycota > Sordariomycetes > Hypocreales > Nectriaceae > Fusarium > Fusarium proliferatum. Next base: position 214,890 of record NW_022194792.1, on the reverse strand, counting down.
TACTTTTTCAACCTCTACTCTGTTCTGCTCCCCCTTTACTAGACAAGTTTCATAGGAGGGCAGTGAGCAAGCTTCGTAGCAAGGTGGCAAGCTTACTGAAGATACGCCGACTGTACCTGTTGCCAATGACCTGTGCCCTCTGAAGCAACAGGAGCACCATAGATCCTTCTCCAGTTCATGCAACTTATCCCACCATATACAAGCAGTAACTCCCATCAAATTTCTTTTCGATTTATCCTGAAGTAAAGGCACTTCCCGTACATTTTTCAGGAAACCTTGTATGTCTTCGCAAGGGCAGCCGTGTTTGTGGACACTGGCATCTATCCTACGAAGAAATGCAAGGATGTCTTCAGGTGCTAGTACCCTGCGATTTTGGAAGGCAACTGGGTTGCCTTGGATATTCAGTACGCCACGTCTCCTCCACAGCCACCCATGTGCGAGGAGTGAGATCAGCAGCCTTCGCCGAGCATGATGTAGCTTTTGCTGCCTTTCTGAATTGCTTTGCGATGAGAAGAGCTTGGCCATGAATAGAGATATGTTTTTTATATGCATTTTGAGAGAATCGGTCTCTACCTCTCTAAATGAGAAAGCGCCTTCCTTGTTGATGAAGATTGTAGGCGCATTGATCCAAGGAACCGATTGGCGACTTTTCAGTGAGTCCAGTTCTTTTATAACTGCATCTGCTATATCTTGAGGTTCGAGGTAGATAGGTGCACAGAATGCCTTTCTTTGAAAAGATGTCATTTTGTAACTGTAGCTAGAAGAGGTGTGATAAGTATGAAAGATAGTTGTAAAAAGCTAGAAAAGCAAGAGGGTAAGAGGGGCATTTATTATTACTATACATAGATCTGGACTGCAATATTGAATCTGTTTTACACACATTGCATCTGGAAACAGAAACAGGAAACAGGAAACTGATATTTGAATCACGAACAAGCGTTGGTGGTAGATCAAAGCGCTTAGATCTGGGCGGTTAGGGGAGGCAGATGTATCTGTTCAGCTACGGTCCAGTGACACTTAATTACCCATCGACCCCCAACCAAACCACACTCAAATCAGAAATCACAGTCAAGCTAAATTGTAAGGGCTGTCTAGAAAACCGTACAGAACTGAGGCAAATTATCTAAGAAAGCTACTTAATAATAGAACAGAAAGGGAGCAAGAATTTATACTTAGTAATAACTGTATATATCTACTGCTAAGCTGTGTGCAATTAAAGCAGCCAGCAGCACTAAAACCGCCAGCAGCACTAAAACCACCAGCAGCACTAAAACCGCCAGCAGCACTAAAACCGCCAGCAGCACTAAAACCGCCAGCAGCACTAAAACCGCCAGCGGCACTAAAACCACCAGCAGCACTAAAACCGCCAGCGGCACTAAAACCACCAGCAGCACTAAAACCACCAGCACTAAAACCGCCAGCAGCACTAAAACCGCCAGCAGCACTAAAACCACCAGCAGCACTAAAACCGCCAGCATTAAAACCGCCAGCAGCACTAAAACCACCGGCAGCATGTAAAGACTCTTAGTAACTAGGAAGTACAGCTACAAAGCCTGTCTGATTCGTGAGGCCGTAGCCTGTGCCATGTCAAAGTTTCGATCGAACATGACTGCCGATTGCACTGTATCAGCCAGAAAAGTACAGCAACTCGCAAGTTTGCTTGGACATTCTTCAAAGACCTTAGCCGCCGCCATTTTTAAGATTGCGCCGCTTCTTTTCCTGGAGTCATTTCTTGAATATAGTTAGTGTAATCACCGCCATGTGAGAAAGATGGTGCTGCTCGTACATGATTGACTCAGATGCGTGCGAGTAAACCATAGTAAAAAGCGGGGATGGCCCCGAGAGATCTCTCCAAATTTTACCAGCTCGCTTACGTTCTTTCAGCTCACGCCTCAGATCATCGGGGTGCTGATGACTTTGTTGAGCGCTCATATAAATGTCGATGGCAATGCTTGCGTCGCCACAACCCTGCTTACGGACGGCTTTTCCAGACTCTCTTTCAGATTTGATAAGAGCTTCAAGCGAAGTAAACAGTCGCATCAACTGGACGTAAGCCAGCCGTCGTAGCAGATACGTTCCTTGTGTTCCACAGATGACATTATCAACAGCTTTGAATGCAGTAATTATGCTATGGTGCGAGCTGTTGATAGAATTCGGTAATGAAGTCTGGCGCAGGAGTAAAATCCAGTTCGGTATGGTCTTCTCACAATTATCCGCAAAGGAATCCAACGGCTCACGCCCAATAAGTCTGTGATATAAGGAGGTTATACGTGCTAACTTCCTCTTAGCGATTCTTTCGACCTCCTTTTTGGACAATTCAGATAGCTGCCTCTTCTTATATTGCGCTAGAACATATTGCTTCACTTCTGCGCCTGTCGCCATCTCTAGCTGTTTTTTGGGTTTGCGATGTGACAATTTATTAACACCATCCCTCCTGGTCTTGACACGCTTTAGCTTCTTGTTACCCCCGAAGCGCTTGAGAAAGGCATTATGTTCAAACGCCGTCTTCACCGGCGTCCATGCTACCGTGTTCTGACTGTCGATCGGCTCGGCGTTCGAGAAGGCATTGTCCTCGTTGAGGTCCATGGGATCCCCGATCTTTGGTAGGTCCTTCTGGGCAGGTTCGCTGTCGATGTCCATGGCGGCCCAGGCATCTATCTTGAAAGACTCGTCGTCGATATCCATAGGTTCGGCTATTTCGCAAGGTCCGTAAATTGATGTGTATGTATATAACTAGTGTCATCTTTGATGTCAAAAATTCCATCAGGGGGTTGCATATATATGTATACTAATTAGCTCATGTTCTTTCTTGAAACCAGTATCGAGATGCAATACTTCCTAAAATCTGTTTTCATAAACCTGTTTTCCTAAACCTGTTTTTCTAGACGCAGTTTCACTGGTTCATGTGTAGTCTATAGACATATATCCTACAAACCAAAACGGTTAACAGTTAAAGGTTTTCAGTTTATGCCTTTTACTGTTTCCCGTTTCGTATAGCTTCAACGCCGGCACTTGGGAGTAAACCAAACCGCATTTCATTTTCTCCCCGGTTGTCTGTAGCCCGGTTCGGCCATTCTTCTTGAACCAGGATACAGGGAACTGGATATGCACTTGAGGGATAATTTATCGATATGACTTAAGCTAAGCGCTCGGCCAGCAAGCGTCTACACAAGAATCAACATACACGGTCCTCTTACATGGTTTGTTTCCCTGACTCCCCAAAATCCGTTCCGAGAATCAGTTTCCCAAAGCCATAATACGGACGCGCGCCTCTACGCAGCCTAATACAGGTTACAATTGGCATTCTTGGAACTCCGGTCCGTTTTCCTTTTGGCTACGTCGAGGTGTCCAAAAACGATAAGTTCTGAGGCTTCAATGCTGCGCCAGCAAATGCTCCGTGAAGAGACTTAGATGTCCAAACTGTTTGGTATCAGGACATAACGGGCAGCAAAGTAAGCCCTCGCTATCAAGAAAGTCTCTAGGAAGTGGCTTGACGCCCTTAATTTTGGACATTCCTGAGAGTTTGTAAAGAACGCGTTCTGAAGGCTCTGCAAGCTCTGGCCACTTAAACAGACCAAACCGAGCTCCAGGAGCCCCCTTGAACGTGCTTTGTAAACTAGGCAGCGACACAGTTTTCAACTTTGGACTTTTGCTGTCGACATTGAAGACTGGCGTGTCTATCGGGCATGGCGAGCACATCGGGCTAGCATACCCAACTTCGCCTTTTGAGTATGTCCGACGAGGCACTGTAGGATTGGCAGTCGATGCTGGCACCAAAGACTTGTCGGAAGTATGGTGAACTCCAGAGCTTTTTCTTCCTGGCGAGACTGCACAAAGGAAGGAACCAGATCGTGTTACCCGGAACTGCTGACGGCTGTTGGCCCTTGCTGCAGAGACGTGGGCTTCCGTTGTCTCATTCTTCGTCGGGGTATTCCAGTCGTTCGACCGTTGGCCATTATGTTCGACAGAGTGCTCTATTAAACCAAATGTGAGTCAGAGTACGGCCTACTGCAAGGCTGTCACATACCAGGAGATGTAGGTTCAATCCAGCTCGTGCGAGTGCGTGATGCTATTCGTCTTTCCAAAAAGCTTCGCACAAGAGCATAATATGGAATGCTCGAGGGATTGACGCATGATGCATCAAAAGCCCGAAGCTGATCAGCCCTCACCCAGCCCATGGCGCGACTGTCTGGGAATCTTATACTTGCAAAATATGCGACGGGAAACATCTGTATACAGGCGAATGGTCTACCATTTTCACCCCCAGTTCGCCATTCGAATCGTTGTGTCTTGGCGTTGAATGAGATTGACGTAGGTATGCGTTTCAAAAGACCAAGACTCTCTAGAGTTCCCGGGATACCAACATCATGTAGATTGGTATGAGGAAGAACAAGCGCTACCAGCCAGCACCGAGATTTTGTATCATTCACCAGGTATAGTTCCCCGGCAGCAGGCTGCATTATATGGTTGATGCGTTTCCTCTGGGGAAACGTCATCGCGACGAGCCCTCGGAATATTTCATCACGGCAGTCTTGCCTCTTCAATGGTGGCCTGAACTGTTCACTCGCGGGCTGTTGCCAATCGTTGCGCTGTTTATGACTGGCACCGGGTGAAGGGGAACGTTTTCGCTTCTATCACCTAATCAGCACGAGATCTTTGTCTTGTTGGACACCATATACGTACAACCTTGACATGGATGATAGCATCCTCAACTCTAAGCCTCTGTTGTGTCTCAAGGTCGCACAAGATGTCATCGTAGTTGGCCATCGCAACTCGCAGTTTCAATAGACTGGCCATATCGGGCCATGAAAGGAACGCGACCCATCCGTCTTTGATTCGAGTTACAACGCAGAATATCTCGTCTCGTAGTGCTACGAGCTCTGATCCATAGAGTATCTTCTCTGTTGACAACGCCTCGATAGTTATAGAGAGTCTCAATACTTCAGGAGCCTTTGCATCTGAGATTGTCATGAGGAAATCCCGATGCTCTGCTATTAACGCCCGAAGGATAGGCAGATCAACACAGTCAATCTGACAATGTATATATGACCAGATCTCCAGGACCTGGGCTGCCGTGTTGATGGCCAAGCGGTCAAGCATGATGGGATGGCGTAATGAAGAAAATAATTAGTAGAAGGGGCTGCTGAATGTTGGCCAAGAAAATGGATGGGGAAGGGCGAGAATAAATGGTCATGGACAGGACTTTCGATAGCTTCGTTCTCATGGCCCAGCGCAACCGGTTCAGAATGCAGGTCCGAACCAGTTCTGTTTTCTTGCTGCTGTGTCAACTTCAGTCACTTTGTGCGGAAAGGAAAGCACTCCAAGATTTCTATTTTTAAAAACTGAATGCAACCATACTGAATGTGATGGACTGCCATTTCACATGACTGTTTCCTCCAGCGGGCTTGCTTATTGTGTTGGTGATAAGAAGCTGCAGCTGCAGCTGCAACCATTAAAGTTTCTTAGCGCCAACGGTCAAAGCAAACTCTGTACATACAGTGCGATTAATCTAATTTGACACTCTACAACAGAACAGACACACCAGCCGTCTACTACTTCGACCTCAGACTTATGTGTTATCTTCATTTGTATAGATCATTCCTTAAGCGCGAATGCCCCTGGCACTCTCGACAGGTGTCAACCGATATATTCTAGAGCTTCTATAGACCAGAGGACATTTTCGGAGCAAGACATTCTGGGCTGTACTGGAGTGGAACGGGATAGTTTTTCTCCTGATAGTGTCTCAGTACTCTCAACTGTCACCACACCATGCCTCACTCACCAGACGATCAGCCGTAGGCGGCCAGGAATCGGAAGATTCAGAGCTGTACACATGGTAACGGCTTGATGTTTCCATCACCAGATAGACTCGGGCGCCGAGTTTTCGAAGCTCTTCACACTTTCGAATAAGCGTTAGCCGGCGCTTTGCGATTAAGCCTCGACGCATTTGCTGAGCCGTGGGCCGGCGTCTGGTGGGAGCAGGAAGCTTTGTGTGTCTATTAGAATAGTTAGGACCAAGACAAAAAGATTATCAAGAAGATATGCCAACTGAGTATCGGTGCTCATATTTGTCGTAGACTAATATGTTATTACTTTTGGAGATTCTCGGGGTTGTCTTGTTTGGTTTTCCTTCTTATACCTATTCATCACTGACTGGAATTGTATGAGGGTGAAATAGCCGCTCATTCTATTTCCCGTTTCCCGTTTCCTGTTTCCTGTTTCCCGTATCATAAGGCGCTTACTCCAAGTAGCCTTTACTGGTAATGATGGACTATATTTACCAGTAAATACGCTTTTGAAATCTTTACTGGTAAGCCCCGTCACGGTTGTCTGGTAAATGTCACTGCTGATTATTGGTAGATGGCCGATGATATCCTGACGTGATGCCCCTCTCATTGGTTGTCACTTTACTGTGTACTTTAAATTTCTCAACCCTTGAATTGTAGTCGATTTTGCGTCTCGTCGAGGTGCATTATCGAAAAGACTGCGGTTGTTCAGGTCGTCAAGTAACGTTATGCGTTCGTTCGCAGTCGAATCAAACCTGGTGCCACTGCTAGCAGTGGCGTTGGTGGCATCCATTATGCTCGGAAACCACTGATGGCATTTAGTGGCAGATGGATGAAAAGATTTACTATGATAGGGCAAGAAACTTTCTGTCTCAGTGATAAGTTATCTGGATAGGTACGTGACTTGTCGGGTGGACTTTCGTGAGCCGGTTTAAGCATGTAGAGTCACATTTTATCTTTACCAGCCACAAGCATGCGGAAATATTTCCCGTCAAAGAAACGTAAAAAAAAGATTCACCATTTCATGTTACAAAATTCTTCGTTGCAAAACTCGTTCTAGTTGCACGTAACGAAGCAGAAAGGAACTCCGAATGAATACAGACCACCCTAATGAACCCTAACAAGACAGGACCAGGGTATTCGACTACCAGAGTCAAATAAGACAAAAGAAACCCCGAAAACAAATCCAAAATAAATATCATAAACCCTATGACGATCCCCCAGACCAACCTCACTTCCTCCAAGATTTAGGCTTGATGCGATTTATGACGTCGCTTGTCATGGGAATGGTTTGTCCAGCCTTGATCATGTGGTCGTGCAGCACCTCCATTGCCGCTGACTTCCAGCATTGGACAAGGAGGCCTTTAGACCATAACACGAAATCTCGGTCATCCACATAGTGTGGAATACCATAGCCTTGGTAATGCCATTTGTCGCCCCAAGGCATGCACAACACCAGATTGAGCTCGAATTTCTCATAGGAACAGTTCTCCATCTGGCTTTTGTGTGTTGCTGTGGAGAGGGTGATGTTGGCACCTTCCTTGACATATCTTGAGAAGGCTTGGGGATAAACAGCACCAGCGTTGATATAGTAGCCTCGGGATAACTTTGGGTACTCTTCATTCAAGCTTGGCAATGCAATGGCCAACCAAGTCTTCCGGACTGGGTGGCGTCCTAGAATATCTGCAATAACATCTTTGTCATTTTCAGGGTCTTTGAGTTCCATCCGGTTAGCTTCGGGTGATCCTCTACCGTGAAACTGCGCTCTCCAATCGCGACGTTCCTTCGAGTCATATTCGATGCCACCGCCCTTGGGGCCGTCATCACCCTTGGGGCCGTCATCACCCTTGGGGCCGTCATCACCCTTGGGGCCGTCATCACCCTTGGGGCCGTCATCACCCTTGGGGCCGTCATCACCCTTGGGGCCGTCATCACCCTTGGGGCCGTCATCGCCCTTGGGGCCGTCATCGCCCTTCTTGTCAGGATACTGCGCTCTGAGTGTTTTCAGGCGGCTGAATGCCGTCTTCATGCGAGCGTTTATGAGATTGCGATCATCTTCATCTTCGCTCCAAGTGATATCCTCCCACATGAGGGGATTATTAAGAAATGAGGTAATCATTTCATCCCCATCTTCACTTATTCCATGTTGCTCAATAGCATGGTCCGCATAGAACCAAAACTGAAGAACATCCCTCTCTGGATAAGAACTCTTGAATTGCAAACCAGAGCTGATGAGAATGTTTTCCCTATCAGCTTCAGGCAATTTCCATAAGTTAGGGAGGAGGTCCGGAGTCTTGGCATGTCGCAGGAACTCTAGCTCAGCTTTAGGTAGCTTTTCGGCCTCTACTCTCGGTCGCTTTTTGCGCCACTCGTCATTTGGGCTCGGGTCACGTTGAGCCTTTGGCGGAAATGGCAGTTTGGACTCGCTTTGCATTCTGCCCTCAGCCATGACTTCTTCATACGAAACATCGTGCCTTTCCAAGAGAGAAATCATCTCATCTCGAGAAGTTTTCGAATCGAAGTGAATGTTTCTACGAGCCAAATGTTCGTGGAGTTCATATTTGACTCGCGCATCTGGCCATTTCTTCTCAGACATGGTGGGGTTAGAGGCAGAACAGAGGTAATGTATGAAAAAAATATTATGGCGGTGGATAAAGGATATCAGTTGCCCTTTCTTTCTTTTCCATCATGGAATAGAACCTTCCTTGAATTTATATGTGTTTTTGAGTACGAAAGCTGATTCTTGTAGCTGATTCCTGTAGATGACACCTGGATTCCCGCTGAGGGTATTCGTTTACAGTATCCTGTTACCTGTAACAGAAGTCTGTTAGCTGCATATCATCATAGAGTTATTTCCCTATCTATTTTCACCTCGAAAAGGACTTCAGTCCGGTCTTTTTATTCTTCTGCAACATCATATGTAGTCTTTTGCGCAAATAACCCTGTTCTATCTACCTTCTACACATTATAGAGCCATGAACCCACCTCAGCAGGCCAGTGAATCTCAGATGCCTCAGCGCCCACCAACGCCGCACCCATTTGTTGGTTCTGAATGCACCACGTCTGATCAACCGATGGATCCTCGTTGCATGGCATTCCCTTATCTCGACGTCAGCAATATTCAATTGATCCATCTTGTACGCCAGAGACGCAAAGAGCAAAAGCTCCGCCGTTTGGTGACTGGGAATTTCCAAGACAGACTTCACCGGTCAATCATTGAAGAACAAAGACAAGCCAACAACGGAAACTCGAGGCCACTACCTCAGCCACAAGGAGAGCTAGTGCGAGGCATGGAAAGTCTGCAAATGAAGTGATGGTGGACACCGATGTTTCAAGGAAGTTTAGTCATATGAGGGAGAGGTGTCTAGTGCGGTTTGCCCTGTAATTATTCATAAATCAGAATACCAAGTCAATTGCGAGAATGCATCGCAGGTCATTACAGCATAGACTCCTTGAACACCACTGTATTTGTAAATCTGAACTACATACAGAATTCACTGTACAAGACAATAGGACTACTTCTCAAACCACGGGGACGGGGGTTCTTTTCTCTTCGTTCTCTTCGACGTGCGCAATTCCGTCGAAGAAGCATCATCCAGGGAGAGGGGACGCTTTCGTGAAGGCCCTGAAGCCGACCCCGCATTGAAGATTTTACTGTTCAGCGGGGGTGCCTTTGCGCTAGCCTTGCCACTGTTCGCCCAGGATTCGGGCGTACTAGTTGCCTTGACATCGTCCCAGATGAGCTCAGGCAGTGGCTCAATTTTAGGGGTGCCTCCCATGGAAGGCCAATTCAAATTGAGAGATTCCACGTCCGGCAAAGATGGCGTAGAACGCAAATCGGGCGACCGAACAGCTGGTGGCTCTTGCTCAGACTTTCCAGAGACAATATTGGCAGCTAGCCCCCAGTTCGGCTCCATGGCAGAGTGGGTTTTGAACCGCAAGGCCTTGCCTTCGTCTGTCTTTTCGATGTAAAAAGCCACTCGCACGCCTAATTTAGTGAGCTCCATGGCTTTCCGCATCATGCCTTCCGCGCGAGTTGTGATGCTCCGTTCAATATCTTTCGGAAGCTTGCGCTTAGAGCTGTTCATGGCTCAAGCTACCCGTTCGAGCAGAAAAAAAAAGTTGAGCGTAGTGACGGCAGTGGCTAATGGCCAAAATATGCTAGAAATGAATGTGTGGGTTTGTAATGGAGTGAATGTGTGAGTTTGTAATGAAGAGTTACAGGTATAGCGGGACAGAGGATGGTAGAGGTTGGGGCATTTAAAGTCCTGGTGGAGAAGAAAGCTGGTGAAAGTATGCACCATCTCCCCTGATACTATTTTAGGTAGGCGCTGAAGGTACCTAAACGGTTTCCAGTTTTCTCCCATCGACAAGCGCGCGGTTATGGGTTGATTCAAACTATTCTTCTTTGCTAGATGGTACATAACATCCTATGTAGACCGGGTCTTGACGGAAGATAGGACAAAAGAAGGTATTCACAGGATGTTGGACTTTGCTTCACTCTACCTCTCAGTCTTTTGTGGGTCGCTAGCGCTGCCACCGGCCTTCCTCGGCGCTCGTTTTATATACAGGCGAATTGAGCCGCACATTCGGGTGGTAGTTGCCTACTTTATATACCCCAAGTTGACATTCCGGCACCAGCGCCTTCAGGTTTCAGGCCTAGGTTTATCTGTGCTTATCATCTATATCGTCGCGAATGCTCTCTTCCTAGGGCTCAGCAGCAAAGGCGAGGCGGACTTGCAAAAGAGGGCTGCGGCCATAGCTGCCATGAACCTCATGCTCGTTTTCCTGGGTGGCAAGACGAATCCCCTGGCTGACTTAGTTCGTTTCCCGCTCTCCAGTTACTATCTTGCGCATCGCTGTATTGCAGTGATCGCTACAGCTGAGGTTCTTCTACATTCTGGTCTGGTCCTGTATCGTCGTCCAGTCTTTGACGAATTCGCTAAATCGGGGACCGTAGTAAGTTTGTTTCCTGCCAAGCAGTTACTTTGTGTCTCTTTGCTGACAGCTGTCACCGGCCGCTGGCGGGCTTTTGGTCACCATTTTCGGGTCCCTATGGCTTCGTCGATTCCTTGGAAGGTTTTTTGGGCTGTTGCATCTGCTAGGCGCAGTGGGTGTGTTAGGCGGACTCGTTTGGCATATCGCCCTACGGGAGATCTCCCCCGCTGGAATTCCAGTCTTTGTGGCCTGTGGCTTACTGGGCTCGACCCACCTCTACAGGCTTGTCCGCATGTTCCTTTTCAGCCATACCCAAGCGACTGTCGCGACACGGTGGGATAAGGAAGTCGTCGTACAGTTGAAGCTAGTCACAGACAAGCCCGTCAAAGTTTTTCCCGGCTGCTACTTTTATGTCTTCTTCAACGGCCCCCTCCCCTTCTACGATCTATTTCACGGTTACGCGATGACGCCTTTTTGGGGCAGTCCAAAACAGTTCATTAATGGGAAGGTCTCAGATCCTACCTTTCTGATCACCCGTAAAGGCCATCACGCCAACTCTCTCGGCTGCGTCTCATCTGGTGACAGTCTTCGCCTGGACGGCCCTTACGGCCGAGATCTGAAGTTGTATAGGTTTGAGACCGTGGTACTTACAGCTAAGGGCATAGGTATCGTTGGAGTTCTCCCATTCGCGCTTCAATTGGCCGGTCGTAGACAAAGGGACGATGAGGCTCGAAGTCGGCATGCTCGTCTGCGCGATTCAAGCGAGCCTGTCTTTGCTGACTTCAGTCGGAACGTTGACGTCATTTGGTGGCTTGAACATGATTATCAGGATCAGTGGGTTGCTGATCAGCTCAAATCTCTTCAAGAGCTCGACTCTCAAGTGCGTGTCCTTCCTTGCTAGCTCATGTGGTAATTTCTCATGCATTTTCTCTAGAATCTCCTGGTAGTCTGGTGTATATATCCCGACAGCAAAAAGGCGAGCAACTTGTTTGAGAAGAACAAGTATTGGAGTGCGCGATCCAATTTTGGCTTCGATTCCTTTTCAAGGGAGCTACGGCAAGAAACCCGATACCCTGGCGAGACCATCGTCGTCGGTAGGTCAAGCATTCGGATAAAATGATTATATGTAAGTGCTGATTAAGTTTATTATGATAGCGTCTGGTGATGCCAAATTTGTGGACCAGATCCGGCACATTGTTTTGCAAAATATAACGTCAAAGCGGAGCATTCAATTTGCCAATGTGGATTTCGTCGCCCCACCAGGGTCGCCTAACCACCCGTCAGACAATCGCTCAGAGTCACAGGTTGCTCTGGTAAACTCAACTAAGAAGAACCAGCCTGGAGATTCAGACGTTACGGGTATTGAGATGGATATCGTTGATCAAAGTGTACGAAGGATTACGCATATTGTCTAGGTTGAGATACACGTACCGTTTTTTTTTTTTTTTTTTCGTTTCTCGAGAGGGCCAGGGAGGAAGAGGGTAATTACTTATTGTGTTGTCTTCTATGTGTGTGATTATCGCGAGTATTCAACTTCTGTCTTTCTCACTGCTAGTCTTCTTTTCTCTCTATACCATCTCTCTTTATATTCATATCAACAACTCTCCGTTTCGTACGCGAAACTGCAATTAGAGAACATGAAGCAATAGTGACATAAAACCCTGGATAGATATCAATCTAGAAAAAGTTCCAACTCCCGTCCCATGACGCAAACCGGCCTAATTCCTCGCTGAGCTCATCAATTTCCTCCGTGATTGTTGTGCCTACATCTTTGGTTGTATCAATGCCACAGTGATCGCTCCTTCCAAAGACACAATCTAGACCTTGATCATGACTCAACTCTCGGAGTACATAAGGGCAATGGCTGACATTATGTTTCCCCATCAGATCATCATCGATCGCCACGTGGAGCTCCGAGTCTGGACTCCAAACCTCTATGTCCAAGCGTTTGACGAACGCCTCGCCCCGACGGCAACGAGACAGCGACGATGACGTTATGAGGCTCTCGACATTGGGCTCAAGCTCTGTACCCCAGAAAATGACTCGTGTGCCCCTGGCGTGCAGATCTGTCACTAAACTGATGAGTGTGGCGCTAGGTGGCAGCCGGCAAAGCAGCCGGGCTTGCGCGCGTTCGGGAGTTGAATAGAAGTGTGGAGTGAAGACAAGTTCAATGTAAAACAATGAGGCAATCATGCGGCTCGCGGCAAGCTTCAGGGGTGGGCTATCGCAATTGGCTCCCATATAGCGCACAACGACATCGTTATGCTGTCGACGCAGAAAGCCACGAACCCCCACATCCCTTTCAATTGTTTGCGATGCTCGATGGCTATCCAAGACAAAGACAACGAACAGTCCATTCATACCAATCGTCTTAGCCATCTTCCACGTGAGCCTCTTACCAAATGAGACGAGAAATTTTTTGGAATCAATGATTTTTGGGTCACGGAGATTCTTCACATGGTATTTGCAGTCTGATAGTGCCCAATCTTCCAAGAATGCGGTCTGCACGAAGAATAGCCCTACTCTGTTTAGCACGCCTTGTTCTTTCACGTGAGGAGATACGCCTTCTTACCTATTCCCGAGCCCACCACCAGATCAAACTGCTCCCGCAAAGAGATACCTAGCCCCGTGGTGGACCGTAGCTCCTTTAGGAACTTGAGCATCTCCCATTTGTCCTGGGAAGTTCCCCCTAGCTCAAGCATCCTCAGCCCAGCAGTAGGTGGCCGTAGGTGAACTAGTTCACCGTGAGGTTGGCCACACAGGGGGCAATGGTCGACAAGGATCTCCGGAGAGTTAGCTAGTAGTAGTGCTCCGCTTATTATGACACAAGTGTCACAAAAGCGATGATCGCACCGCAGGCAATTGAATGCTGGTCGTGACAGACACAGCAGGCAAATAAAATTATTGGTCCATGACCGCCAAGCAGACTGAAATTGGCCAAGCAAACGAGAATGTGCGCAAGCCGATGAACCGTCTTTTCTTGCCATAGCCAATTCGATAAACTTCTCTCGAACTTGGCCTTTCAGCCCTGCTTGTCTAGTGTCCTCCTCCACTTGAGAAAGAATGGTGTTATACCACTTTTCGAACGTCAATGGCGGGGGGAAGACTTATGAGTTATCAGAAAATGCCAAGACCGTTAGTTCAGGGCAGGTGGAGAAAGCTACCTACAGTGGGCGCCTGGTGGATGGGCATCCAGGTCCAGGGCGGAAGCGATGATCGCAACCTGGTCAAGGTCCGAATCGTTGGTCACCTGTATAAGACAAGAAATACCTTCCGCTAGATGGTCTGGAATTGGGTTCGGCAGACGAACCGCGGCATGGAAATCGATTTGTTGACCACAGCTCTGGCCGAACTGGCTCACTGCAGTCTGGAGGAGAGTTTTCGTATGCTCCCCGCTGAAAGCGAATCCTGCGCTCTCTCGAACCCCAAACGATTCTTCAACTTGAACGAGAAATTCTGAGGACAATTTCCAGGTCGGAACTAGATAAACACTTTCGAATGCATGCTCATGATCCAGACGAATCGGCGCACTGATTCCTGAAGTAGACGTAGAAGCAGCTGGGTCACGGCCCGTGAGTCGTGCGCGCAGGCGAACTTCAAAAGTCTCAATCTTCGACCGATGACGCCAGTGAAAGACAACTATGACTCTTGGCGGGGACAACAGCGGTTTGAGCCTTGCTCTCCGGGTCCAACATACAAGCAGCTCAATCACCGGCTCCAAGCCTCCAAGATCGTCCGCAAATAGCAGAACAACAGATGCGAAAGGAAAGAGCAACTGCCAGTACATGTCAAGAGCGAACTGCGATATTCTCTGCGGGGGACTGTTGGGTGTAACGGCGCAATGGAGTGTGTGGCGTGTCTGGTGTCCCATAGGGGCTGCCCGTTCGCAGATGCCGAGTGTGGATTGGTTGTGCAGCTCACAGTCGATAACCAGTGTAGCAAGCTGAACGGGGCGAAGGAAAATCCCGTTACCCGGTACATGTGCGTCGAGCTCAAGGGCTCGATAGAAATGCCGCTTTTCAGCGCCTCCAATGGCGAGAACCAGTCTTGGATGGAAGGCCTGACCATCAAAGATTTTGTATGCTATACGGTGCTCAACAAGGATGGGTCGAAGCTCTCCCCGAGCTCCGAATTGGAGGTCGATCCAGGTAGGAACTGCCATTGTACAGCAGCTTGGCTAGCGCCTCACCCAGGCACGGCGAAGGGGGGCTGGTGACGAAAAAGGCCAGTATTTGTGCTGGACGACGAAGGCATAACCATCCCCCTCAATCCTGATTCCTGTTCTCTGTTTACCGTGGTTATGCGCCCTACATGTCCCTCCACGCCCAAAAAAAGACTGTGCCCCTGGAGATAATGCAAATTAAGCGCCATGATAACTATAGACCTTCTGAAATGACTTGGTAATCAAGCTGTGGCATGCAATATGTATATCCATATGTTTTCTCATTCTGATGGAACGCCAGCAACACGATGGAGGCCGGACGACAGACAATGGAGTTAGTCGGTATCGTCCGGTGTCCGGTCGATTCGATATTTTCTTACGGCATAGGCCGACAAATCAACCATGATGCCGTGAATCGCATGTGGAAATATTTCGAGAAAACGGAGCGCAGGCCCCTCGACGAACGCAACCACCTACGAGGGATCGTCACGCCCGAGGATTTGAGAATTATTCTTTCACTTCTCGGTGTTACAGAACGGGCTCTGAAGTCCACCTTGCAGCAAAAAAAATATCCTCTTCTCTCAGGTCATGCCATAGCCTGTCTCGATGGGAAGCACAGACTGAGCGCTTTGACCCAGAATCGGCCACTGTCATGGTGGGTGGTAAGGTTGTACTGTGTTCAGGGTAGCTGGCGACAGTTCCCCACCCAGCTGTCCACATCCTGGGAAAGCCAGCAAGTCCTCCAGGATCAAGTCGAATACACCTCGCACGAGATACCTTATTCGGATGCCGAAATTTATCGGCTTGTCCGCAAGTACATGAAAAGCCAGGACAAGTTGAGAGAGAAGGAGTGCCGGGCGCGTTTGACGCCTTGCAAACATGTTAGCCTGAAAGGCTTGTTGAAAAACCTGCCGCTTGTACACGACCTCGATGCTTTGGAACGATTTCCAGGCGTGACTGGTGGTCTCAAGTTGGGAAACATCCACAAGCACCTGGCCCTGCATATTGATGAGGAGATTTGCCATTATCTACGCCATATACTCTCTGTGTGGAAGGACATCACTGGCGACAATCCTCAGGTCAATGCCGCTGTAGATTTGGAGACTGTTCAATGTCTCCAATTTCGGGCACCGTCAACTAGCGAGATTGATAGGCTTGCTATAAAACGCATGTTTACTGACGGAACTCTCTTCCGCGGGCTGAAAGACCTGGACCTGAGAGATTTCGTTCGAGACAAAGTGCTCTCGGTACAGGTCATCATTCCGAGCCTCGAGACGTTCCACGAAAATATGAAGTACATTTCTTTGGGTGCCAAGTTTTTGAGGGGACACTTCATGGTACCTCTTGAGGATAATAAGCAGGACACTCCGACATTATATCAGAGTCTGGGGGACCACTGGTCTGATCCAGGTACTTATTACGTCGAAGTCGCCGACTCAAGGCTTCAGTTGGTTACAGGGAGACCCACCAAATACGGTGCTTACAAACATCTGTTTATTGCTGCGTTAAGGCACTTTGCGCGGCTCACGGCAAACAGCCCTCGACAAGATGTCAGAGGGGAGACCATGCCTTCATTTCCTGAAAGATCACGCATCCGATACCTCGCGCAGCTCGCGCATAGCTGCGGATTTAATAACACAAAGATCGCGGACACTCTCAACAGTGCAACCGAATACACTTTCTTGCCTGATTATGTTCCGCGAACAGGAATCCCGGCTGACTGGCGTGGGGGGGTCCCGTTCACTAAGAATTACATAAACCTCCAATCAGTAGCTTTCCCTCCTCAATTGGACGGTCCTGTCAATCGAGGACGGAAACCTAGCACGCTATTCGTCATGCAGGACATTATTGATGCATTTTTTGACAAAACCAACGACTTGAGCAATCTAGGTGGTGAACAGTGTCCTGTGGTACCCACCCTGCGGCACCTGCCTGGCGAAGATAAGAGCCTATCCGATAACGAAGACCTCTACTCTGCTACAGACCGGGAGGAAGGTGGGATGCCCGAGACGGGTCGGGACGCGCCAACAGGCGCGATAGACAAAGAGGACAAAATTAAGCAAAAATCCATGGTGAACGTTCTGCGACCGAGATCGAGCCGCATAGTGAAAGAACGGCGAAAGAGTCGCGCAGGTGAGGACGCAGATCAGTCAATTCCGATCGATGAGGATACGATATTTCGACGGATGCGCCGTTCTCCACGTTTCTTCTCGGAAGATCATGGAGCGCAGCCGCATGAAGATGGTGACGGCCAGGATCTGGAAGATGGTATTGAGCGTGACACGCATGAGGAGCTTCGCACGCTACGAGAACCTGGGGCTGCCAGACGTGACCCACCAGCAGCTTCAACGCTCTCGTCACGCCCTGCTAGCTCGCCTGAGCTTGTACTGCGGGGTTTCTTGCCTGCAAAAGCACCTGCAGACACGTCTATTCACAGCGGGGCTTTCAGTAAGTATAGGACTAGTGCAGAAACCTCGCTGGCAGGCCCTAGCACATTGCGAGAACCTCAGCTGGCAAGACCACCACAGAGGACCACAAGTTCATATGACGAAAGTCCGTTTGACCAATTCGCCAGTCGCAATCCGTTTCGTTTCACCGTCAGTAACAATCCATTTCGCCCTTTCACTAACAATCCGTTTCGTCCTTCCGTCAGCAAACCATTTGAGGAACATGGAATTGTGGAAGAGGCTGATGAAACAGATTTCTCAACAACGGGCCATCTCTCTGAAAGGTTCCCATCGAGAATCAAGACTCGCACCGGCAGATTTTCCACACCATCTTTGTCAAATCCTGACCCTCTGAGGCTTCTAGAGAGGTACCAGCCAATCGGAGAACAGGGAACCATAATGAACCTCGAGTCCGCACATCCGGCCACGAGCGCGGAAGCTTGGACTTCAAGGCAGAATGTCGCAACGAACACCGCGGTGGAAGCAGAAAAAGGCGTTTTAGCGACAGATGTGGTCGAAGGAGGGACATCCACAAGTATAGCCGAGGTCCTTAGCGCACACCACCACTTCACGAGAAGGAGCCCGATGAGCCCTTCACGAAGGGACACTACGGCAGGGCTGTCACCAAATTCTCAAAGGAGAAAGGTTGGTTCCCATGTTCGACAACCGTCATTTAGATGGAAACCAGCGACAAACTCCCCCTTGCCGGCCTGGCCACCGACGAACAGGCCCGAAAGGGTTGAGAAGCCTAGGGAAAAAAGAAAACAAGGTTCCCTCCGGACTTTTCGCACTGGGTGGCCGTGGACGGGCTTATTTTCGAGTTCTCTGACTCCAGCCGGGATGACAAGTCCGTCAGCTCTGGCAAGTGTGGAAGACACGAGGAAGATAGAAGGTGCTTCTGCGTCAAAGCCTGAAGGCATGTCACATTCCCCGAAATTTGAACCGGTCCCGCCAATCCGAAGGATGAGGCCACAAAGGCGTCCTCAAATGCGTCAACAGTACCAAGGGACGATGAGGTTGGACCAACCGCCTCGCACCCGAACCTCGTACTTATCGCAAACTTCTGGATCCCAATACTCTCAGGACTCTCGGCTTGTCCAGCATTCTCGAGATTCATTACCTTCTCAGTATTCAAGGAACTCAGATCATTACTCCCAACAAAGAGATTACAATTCTCAATACTCAGAAGTGGGCCCACCGCCCTCGAAACGACTGCGGTTAATCACTGATCGGCAAGCCCTACGATGACAAAAAGGGAAAGAATTAGCGTGTTGGATTTTTTTGGTGTGGATAAATCGTATGCTGTAGCCTACACTAAGAGCTGGAGTCGCCAATGGGAGACCGTACCAGCCAGTTGGTAACCAATGTTATTGGTTCAGCTTCTTATCATAATCCAGTTCAATTAATCATACATGAACTACCTTAACCCCTGCTTTACCCCACCTACGCCTACCCGCATGATGGCTGCATCACATGGGTGCCATCTCAACTTGAGTGATCCGCGCTTCTGCCAATTTGATTTCCTCATCTTCCAAGTGGCTTGCAAACCGGTTGAAGAACTTCTCCATCCCTTTCGTAATTGCACCCAATGAATTCGCTACGTCCTCTTCGAAGCCGGACGATTTCGTCTCTACCGTTCTAGTTAGATCAGCGAGAGACGCTTGCAGTCCGTCAAGGATTCGTTCTAGGCGCTCGAGTCGCGCACGCAGCTCAGAGCTATCCAGTCAGTACCTTGTTTCTAGTATACTGGGTCCACGTGTTACCTTTGAGCACTGGTATCGGCCTGATCTGATTTCAGGACAATGTTCAGGTTGCAGGGTTGAATGTGACCAGTAGCCATGGGTGAGACACTGGGCGGGATGGACGGAAGCAAATTCGAGTAGGAGTGATCATTGGTCTGGTCTGACTGAAACTGCTCATGAGAGGAGGATTCCCTCTGATGATTGGTGTCAAAGAGGTGACTCCAGTCGTCAGGGCAGTTGGATGGTTGGGTGTTGTAGTAGTTGTTGCTGAGGGCGGGATCTGGTTTCTGAGGAACTTGTGTCCACGTATAAGTCCCCGCAGGCCCAGGCGCCCTGTTCCATTGGCTCTGGTTCTCAAACATGACAGCTTGATGTCTTGAATTTGCACGACAGATGGACCTGATGATTTGGGCGCTCTGATCTTTTATCATCGTCGAGCTCTCTCTATTTTAGGATGGAGCTGAGCATCAGGGCGCCAAGGATGAATGCACCTTTTGTGTAAGCGCTGCTGTTAGCGCCCATGGACTTGATGTATTCCGTTTCGGGATTGTATTTACGGTTTGCTTGAAACAGTTTCTGTATGTGATCAAGTCTTAAAAGGTGTCTGTGTCTATCCTGACTTCGTCATGAGACTACCTTCGATCATTGCTCTCCTAAAATGAAGAACTTCATTCTCCTCAATCAGCTCATGCTGCTGGTTCATTATGCAGCCAGTCTTGCGGATCATTCGTCAATGTGTCTTCTGAACCCCGTTGGGCTGGAGGCGGGACTTTCCTTGATTTCGGCAAGGTAGGGGGTGCGTCCTGGCCAACTACTACCTCGGCGACTTACATTCTAGGATCACCGACACACATGCAGGGCCTTGTTCTGTTTCCCTCCATTTCGAGAATTCGAGCTTTTTGCCTATCACCTACACCTTCCAGCCGCCCACTTGTGTTGGTGCAGGGTTGGTAAACTTTGTTGTTCCTCTTGAGTCCCCATCAGGCGAGGCATACATCACATTGTAAGTCATTAGTGTTCCTCACGGAATCCAGAATTCATCATACTTGCAGTCAATGCGCCGGTGAAACACTATCATGTGCCCGTGCCTTGATCACTGGTGGCCATTCAGATGTAGATCTTGCCATCCCCTCCCTGGCCGTCGTCTGCGAGACGACCAATTTGGACAAAAGCGTGACAAACATTATACCAACTACAGCGTCATTTCCATTGGCAACACCAGACCCTCACTCAGGCATATCCTTTACAACCGCCGTAACTAAGTATATCACTGATAACTTGATTGGATCGAAGCCTGTCACCACCTTGACCATAACGATTACCGATGAGGTGATTCGCAACCAGGAGTCGGCAACCCACACACACGATATGCATTTCGCAACTGGTCACATCGTTACGAACACGCCAACCACGCAAGCCGTCACGAAAACGTCTACTCAAACTCACACGAAGACTCAAAAGAATGTCACGATTGGTACGATTGGTTCTATCGGTACTATCAGCCCCCGGGCAACACAGAGTAAGCTGTAGTTTGTGCACCCTGCATCTTCATATTCACTCACACCATCTCAGTCAACTCGAAGCTTAATTTAGCTGTCGTCACAAGCACTGCCAATACTATTGGTAGTTCTCTCCTTGGTGTACACTTGCTCGTCATCGTTTACTGGTTGTTCTAGTCGCTCTTTTTTATTCAGTCAGGATAGATGCCTGACAGCAATCTCAAGGTCACTCATTTATTCGATATTGTTTTCAAGAATGTGGTTATTTGTCGTCTAGAGCTGCGCTCACAATACATTCATTTTTGCTTCAGGCAACATACCCCTCATGCTTCTCATTCATGTCCGCCACGGTGCATTGCCTTCGGTGTTGCGGGACTGAAAGGCACTCTGATGCGATCCTAGAGCTTATGTTACTAACTTCCCAGATATTGCTCACAAGGGCGGGCCCAACTTTTCTCATCAAAACTTCCATCTTTGTATCCAGCTCATCGAGCCTTCGTTTCAGGTCGTCTATTAGCTTTCTGGTGGTATCGTCGCGATTTACATTGCGATGTGTGACTGACTGACTGTGTGAGAAAAGGATCGTCGGAACAGGCAGCATATTCAAGTGTTTGAAAGTTCAAGGCGTGTAGAGAAACAGAAGGCAGAGTTCACCGGAGACGGAGCATTCAATTTATGTATTTTATTCGCACTAAGTATAGCCGCACTGTTTTCGAGTGCATCCCTCCGGTTCGTTTTGGAACTACATTGCACCACTGTTATCAGACTGGCTGGGAGACTCCGAACTCTCCCATGGTGCTGCAGGAGGAAGTGGAGTGCTCGGGGCTGCTGGTTCCTTCTCAGAAGTTTTCAGAATCTAGATGCCATCAGTATTACTTTTAGTGTCTATTTCTTGCGCGCCTTACCTGGCTGTTCACACTATCCAGAAGACTGAGATTGTCAGAGATAAGGTATGAAATCTCCTCAGTCATCTCAAATGTCCTTGCTTGTATGTTTTTCAAGTGGCCTTCGAGTTGACGAAGTGAGCCCAACATGGTGTAGAGGCTATCTTGGTAGGATCGCATCAGAGTTTCGTGAGACATTCTGAACAGTGCTCTCTGTTTGTTCAGGATTGGAAGATACTGGGAGACTGCCATGAGCTCTTTATGCCGCGTACAAGAACTCATGCTCCACACATCCATTACTAAAAGGTTGCTATCAAGTGATTTCCATTGGTTTCTTCATTCACTGCTAGTATGTGACGAAGGCTGCATCAAAGCGCTTGGGTAAGTCGGAATGGTGTTCATGAAGCGATGCGACCCAAAGGACAAGCCGCCGTTTCCTTTCTGTATATTTAAGAGAGCAAGGTGGCAAAAACAAGCGATTCATTCTTGTTTTCGTTCGCCACCACCTGCCCATAATGGATTCCAGCACGTCTGAGGGGAGTGTTCCTCTTACCCCGGTGTCCTCCTCTGCTCGTCCACGCGGAATGATCGACCAACGTTGGAAGCGACCTTTGGTCGTGGTCTTCCAAGAGCAGCAACCCGCTCCAGGGCAAGCAGGTTTTGATACCCAAGGTGCTGCTTCCTTTATCGAAGAGATCAAAGATTCAGTCAAAGCCTTGACCATCGCCATTCAAGCATTGGAGTTGAGAGTTCAGAAAGTTGAGGACAGTCAGTAATCTCCATCAGCGGTACTAAAGCTAGTATTGACAAGACACAGTACATTGTGCATGCAAAACTCAAGAAGAATATGGCGGGTAAAGATTTCATGTACATATACTATTATGGATATCGAGTACCATTTCCTAACCGAATTTATCATCAAGTCTTGCAATCAAGCAACCGCAAACGCCGACATAATGACTTGTATCTTTCGGCTGTGATATTGCACCTAAATTAGCATGTCGTTCGTACCTGGAGTGGCTGGCCACTTACAGTTGGCCTCGTGCACCGTCAACCATAGCTCTTCCACCAAGTCATCGTGATCAATCCAATTGATTTTCCCCTCCTGGTAAGCTTTATCCAGGTGTTTAAATAATCTCTTGCATCTGAATTTCAAGAGTTTTCTTTTGAACAATGCAACAACATGGAGACTCTCAAGCGTGTCGTATGGCATTGGTGAACATGCGATGTAAGTATGACCCCGACAGGAAGAAAATATTGTAGGCCATACCTCTATCTATATACAACAATTTCCTCTAGCCTCTACTGCATTCCGAAACCTGTTTTCTGAATCCATGGGTGGCTATTTGTCAATGCGTCTGGTGGGAAGCTGAGCCTAGATATCTCTCTCCACAGAGCTACGGCAATACTTCCGAATCCATGATCTTCTGGGTCTCAGGGCTATCATCAGACTCTGCCAACCTTCCAATCCGATAGTACTCTAGAAGCCGCTTCAAGTCTACCAACATCTGCTTAAGGACACCAGGGGTTTTGGGGGTGCCGTAGGCCATGGTGTAAGACACTAAGAGCTGGAGCAAGAGCAGACCCAAACCTAAAAGAACACAAAAGAGAACAGCCATGGCCTGGCAATGCTTCGCGAGATACATTTGATCCCTAGATTCAAAATGAAACCACCATATTCTCATGAAAAGCTCCAAACGTAAATCCAGCACGGTCAACACCACAGAATTCAGGAGAAAGATGGCTGCTGTGCAGGTACGAAACCGGTGCGACAGGCTTCCCCGTAGGCTATAGTAGGGCATGGACCCCCATATAACGATGAGCGAATAACCAGCATTGAAAACCAGGGTGATAAAAGTTTCGCGCGACTGAAGCGTGCTGCCGTCAGAACTGTTGATGGCAGGCGAAAGGTGTTGTTGCGTGAACCAGGCGAAGTAGATAAATGAAGAAGGAATGCCAAAGAAGACAGCTAGCAATCCAGCGATCTCAAACAAGAAGAGGACGCATCTAATGCTATAATCACCGATGGTGAGGCTATTCTGGATAAAAGACATGGTCAAGGAGGTTTGGGGGTTTCAAGATAAAGGGACTGTATGGGCAGTGGGAGGCGATTGGAACGTAAGGATACAAGAGAGGTTTATCACTGAAGCTTTCTTATTCCCTTTAACCAATCCCGTTTGTGAGTCTCGCCTTGGTATACTATTTCTAGAACATTAATCCAGGGAAGCGCCGAGTTTGAAGGTGGTGTGGTGAATGTTTGCCAACCGCTGAAGCAAGCGCCTAAACAGAAAACAGTTTGCAGAAAACACTAAATAGCACGATATATTTGCTTAAAATCAGCAGCATAGCCTCAGAATCGAAATCCAGAGCAAACGTTCAAAACTACGTCTGTATTTGTTGATATCATGTCGTCTACATCCTGCAGCACCAGCTCCTCCTCAAACGAGTCCTTGGTCGGCGATATTCCCATTGTCTGTTACCACAGCTCGGAAGAAATTCATGGATCAACGGATGACCTTGTCCATGCGGTTCTTGCCGGCAATATCCCTCGGGTTCGTCATCTCTCGGAGATGGGATTCGTCGTATCAGTGGCCGACTCGTGGGTAGTCTACCAAGCATGCCTTCAAGGAATCAGAATGATGTATGCTCTGAACATGAATCCAAGATCCAAATTGAACCGAGTTATGCCCTGGCAAATGGGAGACCGTGTCTTTCACTTCCTCTTGCGCACACCTTCGGATCGATTCTTAGGATCCAAAGTGCTAGCCATCGTCTATCTTATCCAGCACGGAGCCCATGTTCTTGAGAAAGATCGGCTTGGAAACACCGCTCTCCACATTCTCGCAGAGGTACCAACTCAAGACGATACAGATGGCTTTGGTATCGTCAAGGCTCTACTGGACAAAGATGACGGCAATTTTGTCTCCGAGAGCACACGAGAGGCATGCATTTCCCACATCGATAATCGAAACACACCCCTAGAAGCTGGCGAAGGAAGTACGGCCTTGATGAACGCCGTGACACACGGCCACGTAGAATGTGCCCAAGTTCTTTTGGAGCATGGGGCTAATCCTCATCTCATCGGGCCTTTGTACCAGCCGCCGTTGTATCATGCCGTTATTCGAGATTTCCCGGCAGTGGCTAGTGTTCTTTTGAAATTTGGGGCTGTGGTGACCAAGGAGATTGAGGAGGAAATCCGATCCAGCGAAATGGCCGAGATAATTCAAGGGTACAAAGAGAACCAAGCATACAGTGATAGCTCGGAGATCTCAGGAGAGTAGGCAGCTACGTGTTAGCGGGTATCGTCTAGCGAAGGGCATTACGCCTCTTCTTGTGTTTCAAACCCAGATGTGCTATCCCTGTTCTCCAAAATTTGTTATTCCTGATGTGCAGCTTTGATCTTTGGTGGGAAAATCCACTTTATCATAGACTAGCTAGTAACTACACAGCTCAATGTACGGAATAAAATTTTGAGAACATCAATCCTGCCATGAGAGATGCCTGTAAAGTCTTTTACAACACCTCAACAGGCTGTGCATTAACTTCAGCCTTATTTCCAACTTGCCTACAGCCTTGATGTCGTTCTTCAGCTTTATATCCGTTTCTTGTTTTTGAAAGCTGCTTCCATTCAGGAACCTTTGTTTGTTTCCCGTTTCGCGTGTCTGGTTTCAGTTTAGGGGTTGCTGTAAAAGTCCAACGGAGGCTCTCAGAACCGCTGAGCAGTATTCTTACGGCTCAATGGCTATATACAGCAGCTAAAAGTCGTGTTCATCACCTGTAGAGCAGACGTTTGTTACTCAAAGACATCATGGATGCTATCCCTCTAGAACTCGTGACCGAAATTGCCCGCAATCTAGACACTACCTCAGACATAAGCCACTTGCGGCAAGTGAGCCGAGCTTTCGCATACGCCGCATCTCCTGTCCTGTTCCATCGTGTTCAAGTCATGAACACAGTGGAATGTTTGAACCAATGTTACGAATTTCAGAAGCGATCCCCAGCCTCAGCGTCTTTCGTCAGGCATTTAACCCTTCATCATGCCATCTGGCCACAGCTCAGATCTCTTGATGAATGGAGCACTCATCCACAGACTCTCAGTCCTATGCATGTATCTGAGCACGAAAAGATGCATGCTTACTTCGCCTACAGGCAGTTCATTGATCAAGAGGCCAGCCGCACCTTTGATACCGACGTCTGCAGTCTAACCAGGATATTGAGCATGTTTCCAAAGTTGACAAGCTTGACTTTGTCTCACATACATGCATGGCGATGGGGCAAACTTAGGAATGACCACTATGAAGAACTTCGTACACAGATACGGATAGTCCCCTTCTTCAAAGCGAGAGTCGAAGATCTTGCATACCGGCTGCTGTCAGTTCTCCCCAACTTTCCTCAGATCACTGGGCTAGACATCCCGAGCACCCTAGACATGAAAGATGGCGAATGGAGAGTAACAAATGAAAATATCGTATCTCTTGACGTCAGTAATTTAGTGGTACGCGGCTATGAGCACCATCAGGTACAGAGCTTTCTCCAGTCGTTTCCGAATCTTCATGAGCTTGTTCTGGGTACAGAGTCTGGGGGGCATATCAGCGAGCAAAGGATAGCTCTGGGATCTCTACAATGGCAACACATTCGGCGGGTTCATTTTCGCCATCTCTGGACAACAGAAAATGACTTGATAAGTTTCGTTGAACGACATCAGCTTCAGCAACTTGTGTTGCGCAATGTCACTCTTTTCAGTGGCTCATGGGAATCGTTCTTCTGTCGAATATCTACTCTGTCTGGACGACCACTCCAATCAGCAGTCTGTATTAAGCCTAGTGGTGTTCAAATTCCACTTGATGAAGCAGCCACGTCTTATTCACACTGGCCGAGCAGTCGTGCTTGCTCATTAAAACCGAGAGTTTATATCTTGTTTGGCTTAGGAAAAGCTCGCAGTTATACGTCGGCTTCACGTCAAAATTACCGCAACTTTTACATTTCATCAGAAAAAGAATGAAGAATGGATCAACTCGCAGCACACCACGGTATAATGGTTAGGAAGGAAGGGTTGAGTGGAAGTCAAGACATTGCCATGGGCTAAGTTTGAAAAGAAGTTAATGTGTAGGGTAGCTAATTGCAAAACATCTGCTCTGTCTAGGGTAGCTGTATTATGCCATGATGACTAAGTTGGATTTACAGATCCAAATGACTAAGCCATTGCCCCGCGTGCACCATGGTCAGTTGGGGCAGCGCTCGCCTCTTCCATTTCGTATTCCTTAAGCAACTCATCGATGTTATGCGCATCTGGGTCCAAGCCATTCTTCTCCCAAAGAAATTTGACCGACTCTCCAAAAAGCAATCTTTCAAGTGCCTTTCCTGCTATACAGAGGTTCTTTGTATAATTATCATCAAGGAGTTTGTGGAATGCTTTATTGTTTTCCTCGGGAGTGGCTGTTACCCAGTCCTCTTTAGTAATTCCAAGAGCCTTTTCTGATTTCAAGAAAATAAAAGGCAGTAGTCCATCGTGCAACGTGCATACCGATGTCCACTTCTTTCCTTCTTGAAGATGGTGTTTCAGTCGAGTCCTTATTAATCCATGCTTGGCTGCAAATTCGTCGAGAAAGCCGCCCTTGTGGTTTTTCCGATAGCCCGGTTTTTCCTTTTCAGCTTGTTGACTAAGATTCAATTGACCAAGCCGAACGCGAAGTTTTGGGGCCATTGTGTGATCGTCTGCAGCTTTCATTAATTCGACAGCTCCTTCCAAGGAACTTCGCGCTTGGATAAGTTGAGTCTTGATTTCCGGGTCCCTGCATTGCCGCACAACTTCAATAAACTGCTCTATGGCGAGTGTGCTTCGTACTGCAGCCGCTAGCTTATAGACGTTGACTTCTGCGACGGATGGATTTTCGTGGTCGATCGCTATCGGCCGATAAGTTAGGTTTGCTGCTTGTAGCGCTTCCTTGATTTTAACGAGCTCTCGTTGGGGAGCAGTCTCGTTGCGTGTCTTCTTCAAAGGTAAGTGGGAATGCGCTTGTTGTTTGCGCTTCCGGTCGGGCTCTGTTGACACTAATGGGATGCCATATTGGATGCTGAGGGGATGCTGATCGCAATCCAGACAGTGAGCAAGCTTCTTGAAATCAATCGATTCGCCAGGGTATAGAAAATTCATTGACCGGGCAGCGCAATGGCCGACATTGATGATGCTATGTTGCTGCCCAGGCAAAGTCCAGACAGCCTCTCCACGTCCAACAACGTAGATGTGAAAGTCAATGCCTGCCTTCTCAAGACTCGAGGGGGCAAGCAAGAGACATTTGTGCGAAATCCCGCCTATGCATTCTCTGCATTGCCACGTTGTTCTGACGAATGCATCAAACTTGATTATGTGATGTTTTGCAATCACTAACCACAGTTTGTATCCAGTCCCAAAGTAAACCTGGTTAAAGGATCGCAGGCCGCGCCATACTGGTCCCTCGTCGGTTTCATCTAGATGAGTAAAGTCTTCCCAGTGAATACGATTTCCTGAGCGATGGCCACCAATGTGCTGATAGTTGGTGTGTATGTCAATGAAATCAGGGTTCCCAGTAATAAGGGGCCCAGGATCTAATGGCTGCTCAGAGAGAATGTCTGCATGTCCGATGTAGTAAGGAATTTTCCCTTCTGGTGGATTCTGGACGGTATTTTCAAATACAGCCTTGGCTTCATCAGTCGTCGGCCGATTGAACTGTGCACTGAAGCCTGGCCAATCAATCAAAGGTTGGTCCTTCGGCACGTCTGCATAGATCGACACGTATCCCTCGCCTTTCCGGTCCACTTTGTATTCGCAGGTTGTACATCTCCAATCTCCCTTGTCAATACATTTTTTCACATCTTCCAATTCAACATCAACATGAGGAACCGAGATATGTTGTGCACAGCCTTGGGCTTCTAATTCCTGAATCTTGGAAGGAAGCCTTGCCATATCGGCCAGCGATAGAGTTGGTAATCTGCTTCGAGGTCCAGTATCCCGTTGGTCAGCATCTCCTTGGACGTCGTTGTCCTCTGCTGCTGATGATTGGCTGGAACCAGGAGAATTAGCCTCGTCGTTGGTTGCATGGCCCTGCGGCGTCCGAGGGGTAGAATAAGCCTCAATATCGACCACAGAATCTGCCAAGTTGGTGGTCTCGTTGGCTGCAGGACTCTGCGGCGGTTGGATGATATCCGTCTCAGCTCGTGTTGCGTTAAGGCCTCCAGCCGGGCAGTATCGTGACTGGTCATCATCTGTACCCTCAGCGCCCGACATAGGAGTATCTTGCTCACAAGCACCAGTGGAGCTGTCTGGCCAAGTGATGTGAGTCGTAACAGAGCCAGCTGGTGAACTGTCCACAGCAGAAGCAAGCGATTCGCTCACAGCCTTGCCGCTGCCCGTGGACGAGCTCCAGGGTCTCGTATTCAGGCTAACCCATTGACTTAGTCTTGGTGTAGTTGGCTCTGGGGTTGTGTGATGGGCCGTGTCGTCATCGTTGCCCTCGAGTGAATGTGATGGTGACCCGTCAGCACTTTCACTCTCGCCCATGATCACGTCCTCTGATTCGACGGCTTGTTGGCCCTCCGACATATCTGTAGAGGCTTCGGGCTGGACTTGTGTATCCACGGCTTCACCAACGCCTTCTGGTTGGACGGCCACATCCTCTGATCCCATGGTCGGCTGGTCGTCTGATGTCGGCGACGGGGCTCCGCTTGCCTGAGATTGGGACGACGTCTCTTGCTCAGGGCTTCCGATTGGTGTAGTGGCTGCGACCTCGCCAGTATCTGATAGGGTGCCCATCTGTAGACCGCTCGTTGCTTCTTTTATGACTTGTTCGTTGATGGTATCTCGAGCTTCGACATCGTTCGTTATTGCTTCCAACTGAACCTTTAAACTATCCAAGTCTTGGAAGACTGCCCTCAGTATGTTGTAAGCCGATTTCTCGCGCTGCTTAGCTATTTGCTCGGTCGACTGGGTTTCCGTTGGCGTTTTTGACTGGGAACGCGTTTCCCTACTTGACTGGCACTCTATTTGAGAAAGATCAAAAGCGAGCGCGCAATATAGTGCACTGAAGCCTGAAGAAAACTCCTCCAGTCGTTCAACTAATGAGTCTTGTTTTGGCATTGGAGGGTTAGACGTGGACATTGTGTTGCTGAGATGGGCTGGTCTGTGCAAAGCGGATACGGCCTTGCGTTGACGGCGCGTCTTTTAACGGGAGCACTCCGCTACTTATGTACCCATTGCTTAAGACAAGGGGATCCGAGCGCGCGGGGATGCTCGGACCAGCTTGTACGCACGGAGCTGGATTATCACCCGACTGATAAGATTACCCCGCACCATGCCGTACGCCACGGCGTTGAGGCGGTGCTGCGTCGAGCCACTTTTAAGCGCTAACGTCCTGGGAAGTCACAATCTGGTGCACATCTTGAATTTTCGCTAACTAATTTTCATATGGCTTATCTAATAAAGTATTGGTGGCATCCCTCACACCCTGCACCCAAGCCATTATTTTGTCTTCAGGTCTGTCTTGGACCTTGAGACAGATCGTTGCTGCTTTCTGATCGGCCTCCATTAAACCAGGTTGGGGTTCGCTGTCAATTACTGTCACGCTCTCTGCCTTCTGTTCGCCCTCTGCGAACTGAAAATTCTCTTGAGTATCGTGGCAAGTTGGTATGTTATCTGTGTCCTGACTGGCCTCCATATCAGGTTCTTCGTTAATTGTAGTCACGCTCTCTGCACCTTCTTTGCCCTCTTCAGTTGGTATGTTCTCTGCATATTGCTTGGCCTCTCTGGCTTCGATTCCGCCATTGGCACCGAATACTATCAACTTTAGAGTAGATGTACCGCTGTTGCCATCAATCGTTGTAGGATAGCATAGAGAGCCATCAGGGCTGTCAGTATTGCGTAGACATAGTGGAGGAGAGAGTCTTACTAGGTACTGAGTCCATGTTGGTGGAGAGAAACCTGTTGAAAGTGAAGCTCATACAACAAAATTTCTCGGTATGGTAGCACCTCATATAACATTCATCTCTCTAACTTTCACCGCCAGAGCCTCGCTCTGAAGGGTGATGTGGCTGCAGGATTTGATTCAGAGGCCGCAGATCAAGGGCCTTCATGCAACTGCATCAAGAACACCATGGTCTTACCGCCAGCTACTACATTGCATGGGGTTTTGGCGGCAACATGATTTATTCACACCTGGAGTGAGAGTCGAGAATGGCAGACAAGAGTAGAGTTAACGAAACTCGTAGCGAACAGCGAGTATAAGGCAACAACTAAGATTATGGTCCGCCCGGCAGTCGTTTCCCTTCCCTCCAAGAAACATGGGTCGCGGCTCGCCCAAAGCCTCATTTACAACAAGGCTCTAAAAAACAGTCCACGCTGTGACATAACTCTGAGCGATATACCCTATCCAGTACCTCTTTGTGCCTTGCGTTGTCCATGCCCCAATAATGATACTGTCGCCGTTGGATTCCCTTGATGAGATGAGACCCCAGCCGCATCTTTTTTGGATGGTAGCGACACTGCTTTGGACAACATGGATTCTTTGTCCTGGAGGGATGAATAAAGACCTGTAATTTACAACTGGGGAGGACTGAGGTGAAATGAATTCTAAAGATATCAGAGCATACCGCTATATGCTAAGCACTTAAACTTACCAAGCTCTCGAAGAATTGAGGCAGTAATAAATGCTTGGTCTTTTGGTATAGATTGCGCCATGGTGGTAAGCTTGAGGGTGATAATTAAGAAAGCATATAAGCAGCGTGACTGGCAATTCAAAAAGAAGAAATGACAAGAGGCAGCGTAATATGCTATTTATGTATTTCTTATGGCGTAGCGAGACTGTATAATAGCCTGAGCTCGAAGAGGGGGACGCTGAGCACTGTCCAGGCTAATGAGCTTTCAGGGGTCCCTGACCTTGAGGCTACGTTTGTACCGACATTCCATCACTGTAATCCCATCTTTTGCACCCAACAATGAGACACTCCAGTCCTTCTTCCATTTCCCGATGTCCCCGTGAGGGACATTGTAGACACAGCTGTCATTTGGAAAGCCACCGAACATTCTGAGAAACTCAGAGCCTCTCTCTGCGGATTCTTTATCTCTTAGATATCCTCCTTCCGAGGGGAGATTGAAACTTACTATATTGTCCAGGAGCGTAGCCAGCAAAAGAAGCTGGTAAAATATAATACCATGTAGTCATATCTACCGAGAAGAATGACCAAGGTAAAGTGTAAGTTTGACCTGTATCACGAATCTCCAAAGATTTCTGGACATGAGGCTATATGTACTTTTAGATAACTGTCCAGAGAGAGTTCGAAGTACGTCGCCAATGAACAGCGAGTCATGATACCACGAGGTCTTGTTGTTCACCGCAAGCACCACGTCCAACCCCATGTGTACCTCGTACAAACCAATTATACCTGGTGGTGAGGGTGAGGGTCTGTAGGGACTAATCTGCAGCTCTTTAACAATTCAGTCAAGGGCTCCTGACATGAGGCTGCATATCTATGTAACTACTTTTGTCTCGCCCCCAGCCACTAACATGGATCTCTGCCCCGGAATGCCTCAGTTTCGTCCTTGCCTCATTGCCTCATCGTTTGAGTATCATCGAGCCCACAGAGCCAACGAACTTTCAGGGTTCCCGACCATGAGGCTGCATATCACCACTAACACAGATGCATTTGCTGTCTGCAGCCATATCACACCACCCACTGCAATGCCAACTGTCAAGGACTGCTAAGTGCAGCCAACAATACCCCATTACTGCGGCAACATCAAATGGCGCACGTTTGGCAGCGAAGTCCACCCCCCTCCTGGGTTCGAAGCATTAAGCCCAAAGTAAGTCTTCTTTTTCTCATTAAATAATCCAATAATGACATCCTCATCTGGAGGAACAATATGCGAGTTCTTGGCACTCTTGCATGAGACAAGTGTCATGCAGCTGTTCTCCCGCAGGTCCCATCGGGAAACCGGTTCTTCAATAATATCTGTGGATAGCCACTTGAATTTGTTGATACTGTGCAGGTCCTTGATGTGATGGTGCAGTCTTCCAGATAAATGGAAGCCTTTCCCATTAATAATACCTTGTTTCTCTATACTCTGTTAGTCTCACTCTTGTTCTGCATAAAGACTTGCCTACCAAGCTCATCAAATACTTCTTTAGTCATAAGAGTGAACGCCATTTTGGTTCGAATTTTGAGTAACACGTTTGAGACTACTGGTTAAGAGAATAATGTAGATACGTATCAAAACACGTCCGTTGGGGCAACGTCCCTCTGTTGTAGATGAGCGGCCCCTGCACTACAGAGCTGAGTGACCGAAGGGCCAAGAGCGCATCAACGGCAGCGTTCCTCGGCTCTGACAAGGGTGAGTCCGAACTATCAGCGGCAGGGTTGTAAGCCACCAAGGGCGTGGATCGACGTGCGGGTCCGAGGGGGCGTGCAAGAACTCTTGGTTCAGTGTTCTTGGTTTAGTGTCCTATCTCAGCTGCAAACCTCGTCATCTCCCACGGCAGCATGGTTGCTTGTTCCATGTTTCAGCAGCTCCAGGTCAATGGAGCATCTGTCACAAATACTGGCCATCCCCCGACCATCTTCTTTCCTCTTGACCTTCCTCCAACTTCTCCTCTCTGTCGCGAATGACAGGCGATTTGCATTATGAATCCCCTTCAAAATCCTGCTGTTCGGTGTGACATCGAACGGCAGATAATCACCATTAACCTTCTTTCATTCCTTGGTCCCGATCCAGAGTCAATTCATCCCCTTATCGACTTGATGAAGCCTGATCCTTACAACTTTGCTGTCTATATTCGGAACGAGATGTACCTCGAGATGGATACTCCCCTTCAAAAGAGAGGATGCACGAACGCCGATCTCCAGAACGACATTGAAGTCTTCCGGCTGAAACGGGCATCTCGCCAGGGCAACATCTTCTTGACCTTGCCCCCAAGGCTGCCAGAAGCAGTCTCTGTGGAATCATATGTTCTTCATGCCATAAAGCGTCGACTTGACCTTCCTATATTCAACCCTTGGGCTGACACGACAACAAAGCTTATCGTGGCTTGTGGCGTTGCCTTGTCACAACGAGGCCAACTCATTGCCTACGACCAAAAAGCTTCACTTGCCGATCACTGCTGGCAAGTACTTGATGACCTGGAGACATCTCCATGTGCTACTAGCCTGCCAAACAACGAGCTGAAGGAGGTCCTCAGCGGCATAAAGCGAATCGAACACAAGTTGAACGTCGGATTCGAAGATGTCTACAAACAACTCTTAGACATACGTGCAGACCTCGCTGTAATTGAGAATCAACAAGGCCAAATTTGCATGATGTTGGTCGATCTCAGCAGCAAAGAGGGTTCCGTCGGCTCTTGCCAACAAACGGCTGACATTAACCCTCCTCGCACGCCAGACGATGGACAACAAGTTCCTATTAGCCAGTTACTCAATATCCCATTGAGATTTCCGGATTCGAGTCACCAGCCACACGAAGCTCCGCCCATGAAGCGCACTCCAATTGAACAGCCAGCCAAGTTCGACTGATCATACTGCAATAAACAATTTCCACTCTCTCAACTACTGGCGGCAGGAACTACCCGAAGCTGGTGCTAGCTAATAATTCGGCTGTGGAGAGCAAATGTTCTTTTCTTTTGCATGGAGAGTCCAGTCCTTCTTCATGTCGGTCTTTATTGCCACTATACAATCTTTTCGCTAATCTGCCTATTATTCTCATTTCTTTCTCGCCAGCTTTAATGTAGTACTTTCTACTTATTAATCAAGATCTGTTCAGCCTTGTAATTCTTTATGAATTGAATAATTCCACGGAGTGAATAGTAAGACATGATGGCCATTCTCCCTTTCTTCCTTTTCTCGATGACGGCAGAGCCTGCATTTACTGCCCGTCTCTGGTGTGCGCATCTTACCATGCATGGGATATAAATGGGGATGTAAGTGCTTGACGACTCGCGCAAAGTCGGCACAGAAGCCTTGACTCGTCATCTCATAAAGCCAATCGTCGATGCCAACCACTTCATTTCGAACCCAGGCGTGACATAGACAAGA
This sequence comes from Fusarium proliferatum ET1, assembly GCF_900067095.1. NCBI lineage: Eukaryota > Fungi > Ascomycota > Sordariomycetes > Hypocreales > Nectriaceae > Fusarium > Fusarium proliferatum. The sequence goes on along the minus strand of NW_022194792.1, from coordinate 180,379 downwards.
AATTCTTCCCTGCTAGCCTCAGGCTTACATATACTCAGATATTGTCCCCACTGCTCCAGCGTTGGCTGTTCGAGTTTGCCCATAGTGTCTAAATAATATCAGAATATGACTCAATTCAAACTTTAATGTGTCTTACCTTTATGTAATTTTCCCTTGTGGAAGATACGCATACATAGGAACCCCCCCCAGGCAAAGTCAATCGAAGGGTTGGGATCCGCCGTAGTGCAAGGTCGACACAGATGTAGCTGACAGTACCTGCACTCCCAGATCATCCAATGAGGGCCAGAGTGGCAGCGCTGGCAGATCCACTGCATTAGATTGGTATCTGACTTCATCATTTGGAATTGATGAGCACAAGCGTTGGACATTTTGTGGTGAGTTGCTGCGGTTCTGTTGTAGCTATTCAAATTTAGGATTGTAGAGGATACAATAGTAAGCAAGTACCACTTACCTTGCGTATGAGATAAAGGACATATGATTCAAGATATAAGAGACAATCAGGGTCTTAAATATTTCTCTGACTGGAACAGCCCCGGGTTATGGCCTGGAGAATTCACCGATGGTCTCATATGAAGGTTTGCACAAGCACGAGGAACCAAAGGTTGTGACAGGGTTTATTTGCCAGGACTTTCCACGCTTAAGGGGTGTGAATGCCGTTATCTCATCTGCTAAAGGCAACCCATGGATCCTCTATGCCCCCCGACGAGTCCAGGGGATCCACAGGAATCGGTTTTGTTGGTAATCTCATTTTCACAAGTGAACGGCTAGCTCCCCGCCAACACCTCTCATCAACTATAACCCCGGTAAGTATGATTTTCCTGGCATCCTTAACGACGATAACATCCGTTTCTGAATTCCCGATATCGCACAACTCATTCGTTTCCTTATTAAATCCCGTAATTTCAAAACAAAGACAGGAATAGAGATTATAGGTGCAGTGGTTCTTGGAGTCTTGTATCTCAGCATGGCCATGAGCAATGTTTCTATTTTTGGTCCAGGTTTGAGGATCATGCACTATGAGGTAAATATTATAAACCCTCCATGGGCTTAGTTCAGTAATGTTTGCGTCTTGATGTTGTTAGTACATGCCAACCCGGACGCGTATATTACATACCGTCTAGTTGCTTTCTGGTCTTCTTTAACACAAGATAAAGATGATAAACCAAGGCCGCCATGGCAATCAAGGAAGATAGTAAGGCTGCTGTAGAAATGGATAGCGCGAGAACGGCCCCTCTCATGATGGTCTAGGTCTTGGTGGAGGCTTTGGACAGCCTGTTGTGTCGTATGCGCCGCGACCCAAGGCTTGCGAGGTCTGAGAAGAGATCATGAAGTGGCTGTTCGGAAAGGAAGGCTTGAATTGCGAGCCTTTTGCGAACCAGTGTCGGTGAGGCCTGCAAGTAGTTGCCTTGTTGTCGGGTTGCACATTCCTTTAAGTAGCTGTCGCTGTTGCAAGTAGGTTAACTCTAAGCACACACCCCTCCCATGCTGTTTTAGAGTGGGGATTTGCGTTCTGTCACAGAGTAAGCTAGTCTTGCTTGGGATCACGATTGAGCGTGATCCATATCCAGAAGCTAAGATTGCTGATCCTTATTTCATGATGCCTCATGCCTCATACCTCATGCCTCATGCCTCATGCCTCACACCTCATTCCTCACAACTCACGCCTCATTGCCTCATAACCTTTACCTCATTCATCTTAGTGCCATCCTATCACTTCCTGTCGTGGAGAAACACTCATTTTCAACTGCATCACTTACTTGTGCTCATACAGTTAGTTCTATGTATGATGAGCCGCAAACTCCCCTCGCTTGGCCCGGAACAGGGTTCCGTGATCCAATTTCAGCTCCAAGTCTCCCAACCGGACCTGCGATCACGACGACAACCACGAGACAGGCACTTCAAGGCGTTAGGGGAGCGTTTACCCAATTCTGAGGACGAATGGCAAAAGGCCCGAAGACGTCTCCGGTTTACAACTCCAGCTGATATCAATGCATGGGTTTCGGACCTTGTGTCCCTGGACGGCGCCTTGCCTCAAAATCTACGCAAGTTGATCAACATTGCGATCTTTTGCGTAGAGAGCCGCAAAGACGAGGACACGGCCCATCGTAACTATGAGGCACGTGCCTCTCAGCAATGTTTGGTCAGAACTATCCGCAATTACGCTTCTCTTGTACGAGGTGTGATTGCCTTGATGGATCAAATTTACCTGAAGCTACGGCATCGGGCCTTTGAAGCTGTACTACTTTATTGTAAGTGATCAGTGTAGACTATTCTTTCATTACTAAAAATAAATAGCACCTTTGGATTATGCGTCTCTGGTGTCTTACAAGAGAGAGCCAGATCGTTTCAAGTCATACTTTCGGGATGTGAAAATTCTCCCTGAGGAGCATGCATCACAGGCCCTATATCTTCCATTTCTTGTTGCATATGGACACCCACAATATAAGTACAATGAGATTTGCAGAGCTCTTGGTACCAACACTCTCAAAGAGCCAGAGTTCCTCAAATTTGTTTCCGTAAGGGAGAACGGAAAACCAGTGCCCCATATACTTAACAGTCCCCCGAAGAACCGCTACGACGCAATCCGAAATAGATGGACTCGAGATAGTCTGACTGAACACTTTAATACCGAGGAAATTTATGCCATTCCTAACCGCATGGATGGCTATAAACGATTTGACCTCCCAGACATAATTCAGCAAAAGTCAGCTATGGCAGCCAAGGAACAGGACGGCTGTGTACCCCAAGATATTCCAGGGGTGATAAGCTTCAGATTTGATTGGACTGTATGTCATGACGATGTCGGTCGCCTGGTCCTCGGGTTGTTGGTAAGTAAACTGTGAAAGGCTAGAGCTGAGCTGATTTATAAGGTCGAACTTGGCTTTATCAGCCAAGGACAGATACACCTCAGCAGGAACTCTGTACGTCATGATACCGGCCCAATTACTGTTCGCTCAAATTGGTTGAAGATCATCATACCTACTGCCCCAACCGCTGAGCCAGCAGTTATGTCACTTAGCAGCAAGAGCTTCCGAGAAGACGTTACATGGAATATGAAATCAGGCTTTCTGCTTGGGCCAGGTATAACACACTCGCCGTCAGGGACCCTTCATTATATTTCAATGTCTATCCCTACTTTGAAGAGCTAGCAGAATCGATTGTGTACCCTGTCTTATCCACGTAAACGACATCCACTTTTGCCCCTTGCTCCTCTGTGACGGGGTCATTTCCCTCGATCTCGCGGGTTCCTTTGCTTGTAAGAATCAACGAACGAAATGAAAGGCCATGGGATTTACCTGATGCATCGTCACCGGAAGTACTTGACGTACTTGCATCTTGGTTATTTCCGGCCTGTTGCGGCTGGTCTTTCTCGTTTGGAGTGTATGGCATACTGATTTGCGTAATAATATAAAATGCGATTCATGTGGAATTGGCCTTGAACACATCTTCAGGACGACCCATTTCTTATACTTCAATATCAAGAGAGCGTTTTTCTTGCATTACAAGTAGCCTCGCAAATGGTCTCAAGTCGGGCTTGCATGAAGCGGCCTGCACTTGAGGGACCTACCGGGATTATTACTAGCTGCATAATGGGATGGTGATACTGAGCATTAGAAGGGCTTAGACGTGGTTATGATGTTGAGAAGGGTAGAAACACTAGACATAAGGCATAAGGTATGAGGCATGAGGCATGAGTTATAAGGTATAAGGTATGAGGTATAAGGTATGAGGTATGAGGCATGAGGTATGAGGTATGAGGGAAGCTTCTATCGATAAGCTGATAGACTGATAAGATGAGGAAGATCTAAAATCACGTGACTATAAGGCCGCCTTGCCATCCTGCATTTTGGGCAGTAACTCCGTCGTTCTTTAACATCTCAGGAACAATGTCGTCAGATATCGCCCGTGCCACTGAAGAAATATCAACAGCAGGTTTCTCGGTGCACCAAGATGCGCGTATTGGTGCTCTAGTTCAAGACATTATTAACATAAGGTATAATTTCTACTCGGAGGAGGGACGCAGCCTTTTTAGGGGAGTACTGCAAAATGATGTGAGTAAGGCTATTCTCGGAGCAGACTGCATCTAACCCATACCAGCTCGTTTCCAACGTTATCAAACCACTGCTGCGGGAACCGACCTTTATATTCTGTCGAGTATTCGGCAAAACTCGGTCTAAGCATTGTATCGTGAACCGAAAAGACGACGCACGAATGCGAACTGTGACCGTTTTCTGCTGGTCGAGTGAATCTAAGGCTGCTTTCTACTCTGGTTCACATCTTCACCATCTGGGAGCAACGGAGGCACCAAACACACTATTGAGAGTATCCGATAACGCCCTGCAGCATGACGACATAAATATGCGCTCTCATGACATAGATGCTGGCGGTTTGTAAGTCAAGATTTGCTACAAATGGTCGTGGTGACTGACAAATTCAGAGCGTTAGTTGATGCCCGATGCGCTTGGCAGATAACGAATGGAATATGTATAATGATCGGAATTGCTTGCGGCGATGAAGCACCATTTTGGAAACCAATGCCTTTCCCATCTACAATGCAGGATGACATAACAAACATGATGGCTGGAACGATTTTCGCAATCAGAGCAAGATTTAATCGAGCAATCAAGACCCCAAACCATATTATTACTGCCGCGGTAGAAGAAGAGGAAGCGAAAACAAGACCTCGAGCCAACGACCGAGCCGACAACATCACCAGTGATCAGGGTGCTCTTACGCCGAACCTAGACGATTGAAACCACCTGCAAAATAACAGAGCGCAAAAGAAAGTCAATCAAATCTGTTTGTACCAAATGATTGTGAAACTAAATCCAGAAGTTCCTGATTGTCTATACCCAAAGGGCCATCTAGCGTATAAAAGTTGCTGAATGGAGCTCGCTCGGGAACGTCTTGATTTTGATCAACGCCTGAAAAATCTTCACCGCTATAGCCATTGCTGAACTGAGCTGGAACTGGGACCGTGGACGAGACATCATGACGCCGGGGAAAACATTGACTTTCAGAGATAACGTGCAAACTGGAAATATCACGGGCCGGACAGTTTGATAAACCATCTGCATTTTGTTCTTCCTGATTGGCACTGGCCAATATTTGGGACCCATCGTTGAGCTTTGAAGCCTTGTGATGTCGTGGCAACGCTTCTGCCACGTTCGGGGGTCGTGGCCGCTTTTTGCTGCGTCTCTTGGGCCTCCCACGAGGAGCCAAACTATCATGAGACAAGAGAGTTTCGCGGGCCTTTCGGAGAGCGGATCTCCACTCTTGTCTAGCCATAGCGAGATCGGCATGTTTTCGGGGCTTCAGACATTCTTTAATATGACGTTGTCGATCATACTGCCACAAAATATCTTCTTTACAAATACCGCACTTTTCACCACATTTCATATCTGTATCACGAGTCAAATCATGCTTAGACGGGTCTATGGTGAAACCAACGCTTAGTGTAATGCCGTGAGAAGTTGTCCGGCCGATTATAAAGTTGCCCAGTGCCCTCACAATCTGGGTGCGGGCAAGACATTCCCTCCAACTCTATCCATCGCTCGTTTCGTTCGTCCTGCTCGTCGTCGGTCGATATCGAGCTTGGTGACGCTTCTATATTCGTTCGGGAAATGGCGGGTTGGAGCTGCTGCAGAAGCTGCAAGATAAGAGATTGTGTTTGTTGCATGTCATCTCGAATCTGTTTGTAGCAAGACTCAAATAGTTGTTTGGAATGCGCTAAATCGCGTTGGAGTGACTCTATCTGACTCTCGTACAGGGTTAGAATAATTGAAATAATATATCTAGGCTCACTCACAATGATACCGGCCACGTCAGGCGAGCTTGTCGCGTGCATGTGGCTCGTCATAATTGGAGAAAAACAAGTGCAAGTTTGAGATGGAGAAGGTTTGACAAGTGGCAAACCACTAAAACTGCTGTCACGTGGGACTGCCCCTCACATGTGCGGAATCTCTATAATTGTCGGCGCGATTCTTACTGTTTCCCCTTGTCATGACCCCTACGACTTACTCTACCGACTTTATCTATTTTAATCCTTTCACACTCATAGCCATGCCCGAGGCCAATAACAAATGCACACTCTGCGGCGGCTCAGGCAAGATAGCAGGCACTACGTTCGATTGTGGTGCTTGTGACGGCACTGGGGACAAGCGACCATGATTGCATGGACTCTTATTCACTCAATGCTCTACTAAGGAATAAGCACTTAATATAAACCTTTCTTAGTATGTATTACTAATATTTAGGAAGGGTTCTTACTAACTCTCTCTCTATATATATAGGGCTTTTATATATATTACTTTTTTAAGCTATTTAAATAATTTTAATTAAATAGTTAAATAGAATAAATAACCACTTATTTAATACCTAAGTATACCTTATTACTATCTCTACCTTATGCCTCAGGCATCACGCCTCACGCCTCTCGCCTCTCGCCTCACGCCTCACGCCTCACACCTCACGCCTCACACCTCACGCCTCACGCCTCATGCCTCACGCCTCACGCCTCACGCCTTATACCTTGCTCCCTTATAGCAATAGTCTATAACTATAAAGGAAATTTATTAAACTGCTCTGTTCTTACTAAAACTTAACAAAATGACACCTCTTCCGGAGCCTGAACAATCTCTCTTATATATTTCTGTCTTTAAGACTTTTATCTTACCGATTTTCCCTATTGTTTCTATTCAGGACATCGATTCATTTTGGCATAGATGGATGAGCTCTGAGTCAACATGCATTGAGCTAGTCTGCTTGTCTCTTATTATAGAAACTGGCAGTTTGATATCAGCTCTCAAAAGACAAGCCAACACCGGACTAATCATCTTGCACTCTCAAACTCGATCCAGGAAGATTGCAGACGCCGCCAGATATATCCGCATCGAGGAGCAACACGGTTTAAGCTTTACTCAAGCTTGTCTCTTAATGTGTGTTTTTCTTCGACATAACGCCCAAAGCGGGGAAGAGTACCTCCTTAAAGCTAGTTATTCCCTTAAGGAGATCTTAAGGACCCCTGGGTTATTTCAAAATCACGGCGAAAGTGTTATCCTCCTGTGGTTGAGTTGGGCATGTCTAGCTTTGTAAGTCATGAGGCCAACAACTATGTATCTCTGCTAAAGAACTAGTGAAACCCCGAGAAAGGGAATTCTTGAGCCATTTATGTCTGCATCACAACTACAAAACTTCCCCTTGAGCTCACGTTTACATGAATTACTTGGGACATCATTTGCTATTACACAAAGACGTCGCCTGCAATGGCTTGGAGAACATATCGATAAGTCTTGGACCCCAGACAACTTCGACACTCAGACATGTGATACAAGGCTGAATTGCTATATTAAGGCTGAGTTAAGAAAGTCCAAGATTGCATTGCCTCATAGGATGAGTAGATATGAATTAAATGGCGCTCATAAGAATTTTCTATTAGCTGCACAAGCTCTAGATGCAGGAGACAGAATCCGAAATCTAAAATTGTAAGTCTATAAAACCAAATCTAGGCTTTTCATATCTAATATTCATTAGTGAAGCTCATAGTGCTTTAACAATAGCAAGTAAGATCGACTTTCAGGAGTGGATTGAGGTATCAAGACCAACTTTCTGTGCCATATCCATGCTCTTTCCGTTCTCAACAGAACTTGAGATATTATACCAGGAGTTTTCCGCGCATCTGATTCCAATGATGCCATCTGTCCTTGCTAGTGATTTAGACTGGGTTGAACAATTTTGAGTGGAAGCTAAGCTTTGGTGATATATTAGGATATTGTGTCGAGTAAATGAGAATAAGATAACTGCACCTAAATAAGGCAACTGCATTGTGGCGGCCTTCCCACTACTACCCTCATTTTTGCGAATTTTCAAACATGACCTTTGCCAGCGCCATAATTACCATCGGCCAGATACCTTAAGTTATGATTACAGCCCGATAAACGGTATACCTCTAGGTACGTGGTAACGATCTTAGCACGGCCCGGATCAACGGAAGTGCCTCTGTGTTGTTCATCAGTGGGTGATGTCAATTAAGCGGTGACAAAAACAGGGCTTTACGAGATGGTTGCATGCATTGCGAGAGCATATCAGTATGCGAGCTCACTCTACGCATGACTCCCTGCAACCAACAACCCATTCATGGTTAAGCTACAGCTCTACTTGATCATAACAAGCCTTTCCCCTTCTGTGTTCTTTGGCGTATTTGACCATATTGTGGTTACACTGCATCATGTAATGCAGGTCAAGAAGTGGGCTATCCCTGTGCACTTAGACATACACCTCCTCCAGTGTACTTGCTTACATCCATAATATGCAGCCATGGGTCATAAGACAAGGCAACGCCTTGCATGGTAGATATTGCATTTATCCCCTCAAGTTAGGCAACCATTCTGACGCAGTAGTTACCTGCTCGGCTACAAATACCCGGACAATGACAAGGGCTTCTCTGGGGTATTTAAGATCCATTCATGTCGCCATTGAGCCTGATATCTAAGTCGCAGCCAAACCAACGTTCTGCTACCTCTTAAATCATTTCAACTTTCACAATGGCCGCCACCGAAATCGCCCCTGTCCCTGGACTTCACGTCGCCCCAACCCTTGATGACTTGAGAGACTCTGCTCAGTGGTGAGTGCTTATCCTGGAACACTAAGCCTTCAATTAACGGTATCAGCTGGAACAGTCTTCCCGTGTCACGGGACCAGCCAGATGTTCCCGGCCAGCACCTCAGTATGCTTGCCAGGACCTTGGAGCGTCACGGTATGAAGAAGATGCTATCTTTCCACCTCATCCATCGACATGACCCCATTGATGATGGCAAAGTAATGATGACGAGCAATCTCAATATTCTCATCGGAAAATGGATTCGCCCAATGGATATCAATGACATCAACCTCACCAACACTCATGGCTATCTCTTCAAGCTGGGCTCTGATGGCCGTCCCCGAGCCTATAAGTATAGAGAAGGACCTCTGCCTGACCTGGCGGGTGTTTCTCCCGATTTCCTTTCCGAGCTGAACCGCTACCTTCAGGGCAATCAGCTAAACGACCTCCTGGCGTTTGGGGTCAGCGATAGTATGGAGGGTCTGATCGAGTTTGACCTTGGCCACAATGGAACTGTCCTGCTCAAGCAGGAGCAAGCAAACTATGGCAAGTTTGTCAAGGAAACAGGGTTCGTTTACTATGAAGGGGAAGATGGAATTAGCCAGCTTAAGGGCAATGAACACCATGCTGAGACAACAACTGGGCCTCACAAGGTCTTCTGGGATGGCAGGCTCGAGAACGAGGCCGAATTAGTAAAGGCATTGTATGAACTGGGCCTTATTCGGTACGAGTAGCTTCGCACTCTATGCATCTTCACAGTTCAAATTATATATGAAGCGGTCAAGGGCTGAAAGGATAATCCACAAACACTTGAGATTATGGTCGCGGAGGGCAGTTAGTAATGATTCTACCTTTATTGATCCCTGTTCTACTGCGATGTGGCTGCCTGGATGGTGTTGTGGCTGGAATGCTGCCCAAGTGCTACCTAAATGCTACCGAGGTGCTGCCGAGATTAATGATTTAAAGGCTTACTTGACCAAAATCACCTCCAACTTCCTTAAATATTGTACCTTCGCCTATGACAATCCTGCCATGAGCATCGATCTTTACTCTGCTGAAAGCTGTATTCAGCACTTCTTCGACACCTCAACTACAGTTACGAGGGCGGAATGTGATATGAAAGCCGCATCCCTTGTCGGCGGGACAGTGACTCCAGTGCCCATACAGGGTGTGTGGAGCTATACGGTCACTGGTGGGCCAGGTCAGGCAGATATTGTGCAGTTTCGCGCGGAGCGATCCAAGCTGGATATGGCAAATATCAGAATCGCTGAGCTGGTTCACGCAAAAGATGTTCCAGGGTGCAAGTATTATGGGCAAATCGGTAGCCAACATCCTCTGTCTATCTACGTGATGCAGAAACGTCATGGCGTATGTTATATCCAGACAAGGGACACTTCATTGGAGGGTAAGGCGGAATTTAAGATGCGGCAATTCCGGACTGTTGGTGACCTTGCAAGGTAGGTTTATCCAGTCACTCGGGGTAATGGTTATTTAACTAGATTGCAGGTTCTTCGCAGCAGCATGGAGGGGGGCACAGGAAGTGTCTCCGTCCACTGTCAATAACTTACACAAGGAATTTGAAACTGATCTTAATCGACTATTTCAACGGCTTCCTGATCGCTTTACGAAAACACTCAACCTGGTCCGCCAGAACTTGCCCAGAATCTTCACCCTTCCCTTTGTCATCACTCACGGTGACCTCAACGAAATGAACATTCTTGTTGATAATGCCGGCCATATTTCTGGCGTTATTGATTGGGCAGAGTCAAAAATATACCCATTCGGGATTTCGCTGTGGGCACTAGAGAACATTCTTGGCTATATGGATAGCAATGGCTGGCATTACTATAATAATGCTCAGGAGCTCAGAGATGAGTTTTGGCGAATCTTTGAGACTGACATTGGAGGCATTCAGGAGGAAGTTAAGGTAAATATCCGTTTTGCAAGGATGGTTGGATTATTCCTACGATATGGCTTTCATCAAGATGGGGCAGTAAGAGGAAAAGTTAGGGACACTGATATTGCCCTTAGGTATGCTGATGCTTTTTGCACAGAAGGTATCTAAAAAGCTAGACAGTTTGAATTAATAGCAAGAGAGAGTAGTCAACTGCTATATACGGGGACTTAACTTAGGCAGTATACTAATAATTATTAAAAACCCTTAGACTAATAGCCTCCCAAACGATTGATGGTAGAAAGGGGCCAGCTGAACATCCTTGGTCATCCATTGCATCTACGTTTAAGTGCCGCTCAACAGCAGTGCCCGCCTGTATTGCCACTCCTCTTTAACAAGAACCATAAGAACTGGTGACAGCACTATAGGACCAAGAGAACTTTCCCAATCCTGCAACATGGTTTCTCGTCTTTTGAGAGGTTAAAATGAGAAATCATGCTTTCTGGGAACGGCCGAGTCCTTCGGCACATGAAACGGGCATCAGAGGCGTCTTGCTTCTCTCATTCATGCGAGGGACACGACAAGTGATGCGTGATGACCATAAACAAATTCACCGTATCAGCGGTCTACCCGCATTTGTGGCTATGTTAGAAAACGAACAATGAAATGTGACTTATTTAGTAAGGAGATGAGAACTTTATCACTAGCATTGTGAGAAAGGCTCCTAGCGCTTGCCCTTGTCCTTCTGTTGCATAATATCCCAATGTTGCTTGACACCATTCTCTGTGCGCTTCAATTTCTTTGCGATATAATAGTCCGATGGAGTGCCGTTGCTCTGCTGGGAGCGCTTGAGTCGTCTAAGAAGATCCTCTTCTCCTTTTGTCCATCTGCGACGCTGTATACTTTTCTGCAACTGTGAGTTACCAAGCTCGGCTTCGCTTTCGCTCTCACTAGGGCTGGAATGTGTGCTTGAGAGAGTATCGCTCCAGTCATCGGCTATTTCGTCAACGGCTACCTCTATGGTATCATGTATAGACTGGACGCTGATGTCTGCTGTCGGGTCATGTGACTGGACCGGGGACAGCATGTCCAGTACCTTCAAGATTGACTCCGCAGCGTTACGAATCGATGAAATAATTTCTTCAGATGTATTCGATGTAAGTTTGCGTCGCTTCGGCGAATGGTAGGCTTCTGACCCAGAACGCTGAGACTCACTGCTTGCGTCGTGTTCAGAAACTAATCGCTTTGTTGATGAGGGTATCTCAACTGGAGCTAGGGTTTTCTTGAAGAAGCCAGGCTCTGTGATGCTGGGCTCTGTTGTGATGCTGGGTAGTATACTTGCTGCGGCAGCAACGGCGTGCAGATTCATCCCATTTAGGCTGACTCGCCTGCCGCTCGGGGTTGAGCACGAAGACTCCTGAGACTCTGATGCTGCACTGTTCCTTCCAGATAGCGCAGCGTGAGATATAGCACCAGATACATCTAAATCAGTTATCTGGGGGCTAGTATCTTGTATGTTATCTTTTCTGGGAATAAAGGCATCTTATAGTTGTTAGTGATATTCTTATAGTTTTTAATATAGATATATTTACCTTGATTTCTGCAAAATTGGTTTTGGCAATGTGGTGAGGTTGTTAAAGGTGTAATGATGCTCGAGACAGTTGATAGAGTGGTCTTTGTATCTGGTGACCAAACGTATTCGGCTGAACTGATCTCTGTATTGCTCCCTTCTTCAGGGGTATTTATGTTATAAGCTTCTCGCTCAATGTTCAGCTCGGAGGTTAAACGCATTGTGGTAATTGCCACTGGAAGTTTTTGTCTTAGCTCATCATCCTTATGCCGATAACCATGGCAGCTGAGATCCCGGCTAGTGTATTGGGGGTCGATAGTAGAGTCTATAGGACGTTAGTATTAGTCGTAAAGATCTAAAGAATAGGTTATCTTAGTCAGTACCAGTTACTGGATTTTCTGATGTAGGCAAACAGTAATCCAAGCATTCCTCTGTAGTAGGAAAATCAAAATAAGGGTTTTCATCTCTATTTGTGATAGTTACTGGAATAAATTTCTCATCAATATGAGAACATCTATGGCCAGCAACTGATGAGAGTGGAGAGAGACTGCCAACACTTATAGTGCTTGTCGGAGCAGGTGTAGAGCGTGCTATTAAATGCTTTTTCTGTCTCTGCTTGGCTTGCTTAGGATGATAAGGCTTGAATTTGAGGTCCATCTTAAATGAATGAATGACAGTGTCCCTTATGTGAATAAATAAGGCACTTGATAATCATAAAGAAAAGAATTTGTAAGAGGTTAAAAGGCCAGGTTAGGAGGAGGCCCTCCATTTATACTCCGAGACCCAGCCTCCTCCCCCGTCGCGCTATTAGCGAAGTGGGAAGGAGATAAGCTGAGATGTGCGGCTCGGGAAACATTATTATGCCGAGATGAAATTTCGTTTGGAGCTTGTTGGATGTCTCGAATCATTGGATTGGTCCCCGTCCTTCTTGTCGCCAGTCTGTTGGTTAGATGTTATCCCAGGAAAGGATCATATAACCGCCTTGACCTCGTTGGCGCATACAACATGAGGCCATAAGATGATCAGGAGGCCATCTGAATAACTCCTCATTGGTGAAATCAACCGGAAGCGAGCCCATCCGAACGCTTATGCAGCTTGATGGCCTTGATTATTGCAGCTGCGGTCCAAGCTTGCAGAGAGTTAAGGTCAACAGTGACTCGAATTGCCATATCGAGTAAATAACGGTAACCAACTAACCCCCCTATTCCTGTTGAGGGAATTTCAGGAGGTCTAGACCAGTGCGCTCGCTGCGTTGTGACTTCACACCGCATCACCTAAAGCCCTTCGAGGCAGACTGGGATGCCGATGCTTGATCAGGAAATTTCAGGAGGTCAAGACCATGCCCTGTTTTGCGGCTTTACCACACCACCACTTTGATACTCTTCGAGGCAGACTCGAATTACCAAGTCGAGTAAAGTGCGCGAGTTTGCAATGCCCCCTCCCTCCCCCCTTGCGCGTTGACGTGTCTAGTCCATCCTCATGGCCCTTTGAGGTAAATGTCGGGAAGCCTGAATCGTCTCATGTATTGCAACCCGACCACGACACGTCATCTCAGCCATTGTGTCCGAAGCAGACTTGCCTGAACTTCAAGGAGATTGGACCACGGCTTCTATCATCGGGCCAGCACTCTGCAGCGAGGATCGATATTCTTTATCCAAAAGGGGAAATTTGGGCGTGGCTGACAAATGCACTACCGTTTATGATGCGGCCATTGGATAATGCTGAGTACGGACTCTTTGGCCTCCCTGGCGAGGCTCCTCCTCGAACGGCCCATTCAGACAGGCACATAGCATAGCGACTCTGTTCGGAAGTAAGTGTGCTGAGAGACGGGATGCTAGCGTTTCTGATATTGCAAGAGGCAATTTTTATTACTTAGATTGGTAATTCGGGCGATCTGGTGATGAAGGCAAGAGGCGGTTGGTGGAGGGGCGGAGTGGTTGCTAGATAGGTAGTCTGTATGGGTGTCAGGAAAACAGGGAAAATTCGTGCGATTAAGTGAAAGGATTAGAGGCTATAGATTATAGCCGCGAGTATGAAAGATAGGCTCTCTCTAGTTGTTGTGAAGTGTGTGCAAAGAATGCTGTTTGCGGACAGCGAGACGAGATGTCGTTGTAGAGGGGACACGTGACGTGTGAGAAATGAAGGGGGCGGTTGAGCGTCAAGAGACTTGAGAGGTACATTGCGTGACATGGTGGGCGGCTAGCCGCTTTATAGGCGCTGGAAAAGCGGCACCAGCTAGCGTGGCATGGAATTTCCGATTTGAGTAAGCGACAAGAACAGGGGTGTAGGATAGCAATTTCCTGATATAGGCAAGCCGTGGTATTAAATACTAATTAATTTATCCTCTTAAGGTAAAGTCTAATAAGTCTATCTTTAGTTTAATTTCCTTATCTAGATTAAAGATAGTTAAAACTGGTCTACTAATAATAGCTTCTTTAAGTTATTTAAAAGCTTTTTAAGCCTTATCGTTCTATTTAAAGGACTTATCCTTTTTAGTAAGTTTTATTAAAGGATTTATAACCTTACTAAAATCCTTAATAAATTATTAATAGTAGTTAATAAAGCCTAAAAAGGCTTATATTTCCTTAATATTATTAAGTATCTTTTATTCCTTAACTATAAAGATCTTTTTTTCTTTTATACTGATTTTTCTAGATATAATAATATATCTTAAAAAGTCTACCTTCTTAATATAAAAGTAACTCTTTTTTAGTTTAACTAATAGCTTAATATTTTATAGTATTTTTAAGACCTTATAGATATATTCTCTATATTCTTCTTTATTATCTAAAAAGATTAAGATATTATCTAAATAATAAACTATAAAGATATTAAAGTATTATTAAAGTATACTATTAATTATTTACTAAAATATTATAGATATATTAATAAGACTAAATAGCATAACTATATATTTAAAAAGTCTAAATTTAGTTCTAAATACTATTTTTTACTTATCTCCTTTCTTAATATAGATTAGGTTATATATACCTTTAAGGTCTAGAGCAGTAAAGATCTTTTTGCCTTATAATTAATCCTAAAGTTCTATAATAAGCAGAAATAAGGTTTAATTCTTAATAGTTTTTATATTAATTAGTTAGTAATTAATAATAGGTCTATTCTTTTTATTTTTTTTAGATATAAAGAACATTAAAGATACTAAAAATAAGTTTAATTCTTTAATATATCCCTTTTTAAGTATTTTATTAATATATTCTTTTTATATCTTTAACTCTCTTTTATTAAGTAAATATAACTTCTAAAATAGTAAGTTATTATCTATAAGGTTAATTTTATAATCCTATTAGCTATATTTAAGAATTTCTATTTTTAGTTTTTCTATAAATACTTTATTATATATTTAATATTCCTTAAGTATATTTACTAGTCTATTCTAGCTTAATATTAATTCTAATTCCCTTTATAGGTTTTATTATTAAAGAATACCTAAAATCTATTTCTTACTTTATATACCTTTTTTATATTTATATTATACTCCTTTTAAAGGTAGTAGTTACTTTATACTATATATATCTATACTTTCTCTAGTAGTTAGGGTTTAAAATCTCTTATTATTTCTTATAATTATTTTATTATTACTATTAGGGTTAGTAAGAAAGATAACCTAGCCTTCCTTTTAATTAATAATTAAATTTTCTTATTTAAGCTATATTATACCTAAAAGGATATTTATATCCTATCCTAAAAGTACTATATTAAAATCCACTTTTTATTTTCTTTTTTTAGTAAAAACTTTAAGATAATTAATCTTTTAGTCTATAATACTATTATTATAGTTAAAGAGCTATCCTTTTATATTTACTAGTAGGTAAGGCAATAATTTCTTTTTCTATAATAATCTAAGCTTTATAACTATTTTTAGATTAATAAAGTTTTATTATACTTTACTGTTAATTTATATATCTAGCTATCTTCCTTTAATTTAAATAGGTAGTACTAAATAAATTAATATACTTATTATTTATATTATTCCTAAAGTGCTTATATCTCGTTATAGATAGTACTCTTTATATATCTATAGCTCTATTATAGATAGTATCTAACTTTTCTTAAGGCATTATAGTAATTTCTTTTACAATTATTATTACAGTATCTTTTACTATTAATACAGTTATTATTAAATTTCTTATTAAATAATTATTATTAATATTATTTCTTTAATTTATTACTAATATCTTTATCTAGGGTTATTTATCTAAATAGTATATTATTATTATCTAGATATAGGCTATCTGCCTTCTATTAATACTGCAGTTTATTAATATTATTATTAATAGATATTGCTTTCTTAAGTATATACTTTCCTTAAGTTATTTCTTTAAACTCTTTTTTTACTTTTTTAATTATTTATTAAGATTATTAGATTCTATCTAAAAGATCCTTATTCTTATAGATTTATTAGTAATATACTATACTAAATTATAGTTCTAGCATTTTAAGATTATTATATTATATAAAAGGTAAGTATCCTTCTATTTTTTCTTTAAGGTATAGTTTACTATTAGGTATTTTAAGTATTATAATTAAAAAACAGTTATTATTAAGTTTTTCTTACTTATATATATTATATTAATAATTCTTATATAAGACCTATAATATATCTTAATATTATTTATATATAAAAAGTGTTTATATATTATTTTATAGATTAAACTCCTTTTCTTTATATTATAGGTTTATAGTATTATTAATATAATAGGCTCTAATTAGTATTATATTAATAGTATTAATATTTATATATTCTCTAGCTCCTTATATATAAAAGTCCTTATAATTTAAATATATTTTAATTCCACTTTTATTATATAGTAATTTATACTCTTATTTCTATTTTTATTTAATTTCTTTATCTCTATAATAAAGGTACTATATTACTTATCTAACTGCACTTTCTCTATATCCTATACTTTAGTCTTTTCTATATTATTATATATAGATATTATTTCTAGATTTATATTCTTACTTTTAGGCTTTTTCTATATCCTAAAGTATAATTTTAATTAAGATATTATTAATAGTTTATAAGGTTTATTTTTATTTATCCTATTTAGAGGTAACTAAACTTCCTTATTTTATTATTCTTAAGGTTTATATTTTTTTAAGTTTCTTATTAATTTTTTTATTATATTATTACTTTCTCTATTAAGTATTAATTTATTTTTTTAATTTTAGGTTATTATAGATTTTTTATTTCTGCCTCTTTCTATAGATAGCTTATTATTATCTATACTCTTTTTCTAGTTTTATTCTTTATATATATTATTTATACTAGATTTAATTTTACTTTTCTTAAGTCCTTTTATTAAGTTTATCTATAATTACTTCTTTATATATTAGGAATTTATCTTATAGTTCTTTAATAAGGCTTCCTTTACTTAAGTTCTATCTTTCCTTTAGTATATTATTATTATATAGGGCAGTTATTACTGCTATATTATATATACCTTATATTATTCCTAGTATCTAGGTTTATTATACTATTTAAGGTTTATACTATTAGGTTAGTCCTAAAGTCTACTTACCTTAATTAAAATCCTATAGTTTTTACAGTTCTAAATACTATTAGGCTATATATCTAAAGTTATTATAGTTATAATATTTATATTTAAATATATCTTATAGCTTATATTTATAGTTATTTAGTTAAGTGGCTCTTAATATTATAGGTCTTAATTGTATTCTATATAAGGTATTATTATACTAATTGCCTTATTATTATCTTTAATTATAAAAGTTACCTTAATTATTATTATATTATTAGTTAGGGTAATATAAATTAAAGTTATTTCTATATTTATAATTTACTTTCTCTTGCCTATATTTATATTATTATTTATTAATTTTAATTATTATAGTAATATAAGTTATAAGGTTATTAGGTCTATCTATAAGGTATAGTTTATCTTTAACTTCTTCTTTAATACTTTAGTAATAGATTTCTATAAAGGCATTATTACCCTATTAAGTCTTAGCTGCTAGCTAATAAAATTTAGCTAAATAAGTAATATATAATTTTTACTATTTAAGTATAAGTAATTTAGCTGCAGCTTATTATTCCTTATTAACTACTCTAAAATTGTCTTTAAATACTTATTTAAAGTTATCCTAATCTATAAAGATATTTTAGGTATTTTAGTCTTAAAGATTCTCTTTATTTTTAAAATAGTCTTTTATAATAGGTTTAAACTACTTTTTAGTACTTCCTTAAATTAAAGATACTATAAATAAAAGTTTCTTAATAGCAGTATCTAGTTTATTTAAGAATAGATAGAAGTATCCTTTTATTTAGGTAAAAAATAGAATTATATTAGTTATTTATCCTTTAAAAGGTTCTAGCTTAGGTAGTTTTAAAGCTTTATTAAAGTCTCTCTTTTATTGTTTATTATTGCTATTATTAGTTATTATAGCACTTTACTAATTATTTATTTAAGCTTATAAGGTTTAAATAGTATTATAAAGCTGCTAAACTTTAGCTACTATTTTAGTATTACTAAATAGTGCTTTAATATAAGGAGGTATTAGACTAATATTACTAGATATTTTAATAATATAATATTACTTAATATAAATATAATATATTTTAAATAAGAGCTATTAATATATAATAGTTAGGGTTTTAAATAGAGAAACTAATCTATATTAAGTTTATATTTATAGATTATATAAGGCATTATACTAAATATATTAGTTTTAGGTTATATCTCTTAATAGTTAATAGTATAGATAAAGCTTATTAAGGTAAAGAAGTATTATTAATAGCTAATAAGCTAAGTTCTATTTAATGCTAAATAAATATATATATATATATTATAGTGGCTTACAGTATAGTAAGCCAGGCTTACGGTAAGTTATAAGTTAGATTATAAGCCTGATATATGGCTTATAATAGTTATCCCTTAGTATATTATAAGTTAGGTGCTAATTGGTTAAAAATAGTAGGGGACTATATAATATAAGCGCCTTTCTTAAGTTAGGTCGTAACAATAGGCCTAAAGTATAAGATTTATATAAGCCTTAATAGTAGATTAAGATATATTATTTAATTAAAAATTAATTAATTAGATAGTATTAATATAAGGTAAGGGATTTTTATACTACTTACTTATTTATACTGCTTGCTTATTGTGTATATTATCTAGTTATATTTAGCACTATATATAGTATTAACCTTTTATCTTAATTTATTAAAAAAAGGCACTTATATTATATATATTTTACTTTATTTCTATTAATTATAAAGTAATTTATATCTTATCTTGAAATATTTTAATTATATTCTAGGTAAAATATATAGTTATTAAATATTTAATAGATATTAATAGATATATAATATATAAAATATAAATAAGCAGTCTTAAAACTAAAAAGGTATTTACTTTTAGATTAATAAGCTACATTTAGTTTAAGAGGTATTAAATTTATTTTCCTTAAAAAAGAAGATATATAAGAAATTATAGTGGGGCACTGCAGGGAAAACCTATCGACTTGGCAGCAAGTGCGCCTGGATTCATAGTAATGGCTATGGTGTCTACCTTTGTTGTAATCTGACACGACAAGGTTGCGGTAAGCATGAAAGTTTATTCTCCCTTAGCCTGCACCGCCCTGTCAGCACTAAGTTAAAGAAGAGGAAACCGGCCCGCTCCGCGCAGACTGCTAATTGCCAACGTAATGGTTTGCTGTATCTATTGGCCCTCATAGAAGAAAAATTGCTGCTAGTTTCTTCTCTTACCTTACATAATATAAAGATCCTATGACTTATCTACTGGCAGCAACCAAGGCGGACAAATCGTCAGGAGGCAGTATTTTCTCGGTCAACTTTGCCAGAAATGCGTCGATCCATTGCTGCCTGATCTCAAACCGCAGTAAGATCAAGATGGGCATGCACTTTGCTCTCTGAACTGCACGCTGTTTGGTCGAAGCTGCAGTGGCTTACTGGGGTTTGCAGGGCGGGTGATCAGGCCGTGCTACGTTTAATGGGGCTCGAGCGGTGGTCACTGGTTAAGCAAACCCCTCTTTGTGTTGCTTAAGACGTACATCCTGACGAGACTTTAGATCCGAGAGTAAAGATTATCTCTTAATTATTATAGCTTAAATAGTCATTAGGCTTATAGATTGTTATTATAGATCTCTTTATAGTATAGATAATTAAGGCTAAATGGCAAGTAGGGCTTAAGTTATAATAGTATATTTATAATTATGGGCTGAGAAACTCGGTCGTGTGAACATTACTGCACACCAGACAGAGCTTTTGGATTGTGGGGTTGCGACGGAGCCAACGGAGGAGGAGCGCAAAATGGTTGTCGGCGGGAATTGGTACTCAAATTGGTTTTATGATAATTTTACCTAAAGTTCTCCTACTCTTTATGCTAGACTATGAAGAGTTTTATATACTTATGGTAACTTGTAGTAACTTAGAGTAGATCATTGTGATATCTCGTCATGCAACCACTATACCTCGGGTTTCCGACCGGCGAGCAAACATAAGCAAATGACTGACTGGAATTACGTGGTAATTAGCCGCGAAACGAGATTCCTCAAAGCCACAAGCTCTGCGCGGGAGAGTTCGTACATGTGTCCATGCTGTTGCCAAAAACCTGGAGCTGGTCCCACAGGTGTGGCGTATCGCCGTTCAGCGGTGCGGGGAAACGTGTGCGCGGGGGGTGAGGGGCGTAGGGTAAAAAGGCCCTGTAATGGGCATTGCGTACGTCCTGGTATTCGGACTGAGACAGGACGCAGGGGATAAAAAAAGTGCTGGGTGCATCTTGACAAGACCAGTGCAAGAAGAGATACAAGACAATTGATAACTATAAGAGACCTATAGCAAAAGGTATATCCTCACACAGACTTAGTTGTTGTAACTCCAGGCAAGTCCCTCCTACACCATAGGGCCTACTAATGAGCTGCCTCCCTTGGGCCGCGGAAGCTGAGGCACAAGCTGGCTAACCCAGCCAATAATGGCGGGAGCTTCCAAAGTAATCCTAGTGCCAGTGGCTGTAGTCTCCATCTTGGTTTTAGCGCTCGATTTGTCCTGACTATGACTGGCGCTGAGACTAAATGGCCCATAGCCTACCTTGACCTGGGCATCAGTATGGGAGGATTCGACAGCCTCTTCAAGGGATGTCGTATCGCCGCGGAATTCAAGCTCGACATTTGACGCAACGATGAAGGCTGTAGGATAAGATGGGAAGTAAGGGTAGTTTGCCAGTGCCTTATCGTTCTTCTGGTCGATTAACTTGTGTAGATCCAGAGCGCCTGGCGAGAGCTTCACATCGTCGCCTGTATTAAGCTCCGGGTCTGAGAACAACTCGCCATGCAGCCAGGCACGGTCGATTGTCACGAGTAGTGCCTCGAACTTGATGTCCACAGCACAGTTGGATGTTGCGTTTGAAGCCTTCCTGCGGGTACATCAGCATTTGACTAGGAGAAGACAATGTCTGTTCCGTTACTTACATGGATGCCTCAGAGTGGTTGAAACTAGCTGAAGCATTCCACCACCATCCAGACGCACTGGCACTAGCTGATGTAGAAGAAGAGAAGCTCTCCGAGGAGCTTGACTGCGACGACGCTGATACACTCAGACTGATCTGCAACGGGATTAGCGATGTCTCATTTCTTTTTGCAATGCCAGTATCCGGAATTTTCATACCTTTGTCCATTTGCTTGGCTCAACTTTGTTTGGTTGTGCAACTGCGACCCCGTTACGAGGAATATTGAATTCTGGGAGCCAAAGGTTACGACATGATCTCTGGAGCGTTGTAGGGAATACTGACTAGGATCCGCGTATTGGTCATCGGCTTCTGCATACTGTGTTGACACGAGTTCTCCCTTCGCGGCTTGACCTGGCTCTTTGACGTCCTTCTTCACAACCTCAGTGATAGCAGGCGCAGAGGCACTAGCCTTGTAAAAAGCCTCGAGCCCGTCCTTGAGCAACTTAAGCTGGTTATTGACGTCGGTGATCATGCTATCAATCCACTGGACTTTCTCCGTCTTGCTCTTGTTGGAGAGACCCAACGCAACGTCTTTGTTGTTTTGTAAATTAGCCTTGCTGTTGTTCTCCAAGGCTGTTTGAAGTTTGTCTTGTTTGTCTCGTGTGACAAGTGGATTAGGTGGAATTGCGTTCTGTGCATCGTAAAGCTC
Organism: Fusarium proliferatum ET1; assembly: GCF_900067095.1. NCBI lineage: Eukaryota > Fungi > Ascomycota > Sordariomycetes > Hypocreales > Nectriaceae > Fusarium > Fusarium proliferatum. The sequence goes on along the minus strand of NW_022194792.1, from coordinate 158,158 downwards.
CTTGTAGGCCTTGGTCAATTCAGTTTCTGTCTCGGCAAGTGTTGGCTTCTTGGTCGCTTCGGAATCTCCCTTAGCGACCGCTTTTTCATTTTCTGTTTCGTTACCATTGGTGATGGCTTGATCAGTTCCGCTCCCTTCAGGCTTGCCTCCCGTGGCAGCCGGCCCATTCGGGGCCTCCGACTCAATAGACTAGACGTTATCAGGCTGTGAGACTTTTCCCTGTCCTATCCCATAAAGTTACTCACCTTCTTGAGGCCAGTGTAAGAAAGCAGCAAGCGGTTCAGGCGCTTGATCTCGGACTCAAAATCTTTGCGGCTCAGTCGGTTGTTCTGCTCCTGCCACTGATCCACCTTCTCCTTACACAGTGTTGCCCTAAACTACGTTAGAAATCTTTTGACAGGGAAACCTCACTCACCAGTTAGCTGGAGTAAGATGAACCTCTTGCCATTCCGTTGAGCCATCAGGATCAATCACGACAAGGTTACGGGCTGCTTCTTTGCTCGCCTCCACTCTCTTCATTGCAGATGAGACATCAACAATGCCAAAGTAGTAATCAACCTGATGGAGTTGTAAGCTATGTGTTACAGTCTGCAACCTTGATTCCTCTAAACCTTGAAGAATCGGAAGTGGACTGGATTACCTTATACTTATTCCCATTAACGATCCCTGGTCAGGATATGTGTCAGTCTCCAAGAAATGTGCATTTCTGTTCACAGTAACTTACAATCCATATATTTAGCCTGGGCGTTATCCTTGAACTTGATTGAAACATACGTTAGTGGCACTCGAGACAGGAAACAGTTTGTCAACACACATTGCGGAAGCTTTCTTGGTTCCAGTCATCATAAGCTCGCTGCTGTTCCCTGACGTTTCCCGGGAATCGATCTTTGGCGTCAGCTGCAAAGTGAAGTTAGATTTTTTTCTGGAATTGACACTTCACCAGGGGCTCTGGTGATCCATGTACTTACCGCGGGCTTTGGCCTTGGCCGCTTCCCATTTGTTCATTGCTTCAGAGTAAGATTGCTGCTTCTCGACATAGACATCAATGACTGATTTACTAGAGTTTGGAGCTGTTTGAGTCAAGTACTTCATCGCTGTGACGTAGCGATCAGCAGCGGCAGTCTTAGTAGTTGTCGATTTATCAGTGTCGATGGGAGCATCCTCGGGGACCAGCATGTCGAGAGCAGCGGCGTAGCTTCTAGCTACACTTTTGCCAGTAACGCCCATCTTAACTTATCTCTTAGCGTTGCAAATATCTTATCGCTCATATTGTTCTAAGCATACCATAACTTTGCTCAATGGGATCATGTTATCCACAAGCCGAGACTCGTTGACTTTGATGCGATGGGGCGTGTCAGACTCCTGCCTAGAGTCCCATACGTAGGGGCCGGGGTCACTTCCGTGGTTGTGAGTGTTGATTTTCACCAGGCGCATATCATAGAAGTAGGGTACAATACATACGTTGTATCGATGATGGTGCCAGGAATCTGGACTGTCATTAATTGCTCAGTAGCAACGGGCAGTGAAGCCTGAAGAGCTTCCCGAACTTTCTACTTATTGTTAAGTACATCTTTGCAGATATCTTTAGTAGCTCCAAGCATACCTGGGAAACCAGCGCTGCTTGCGCTACCATCTTCATTGCCTGCTCTTCATCCATGTTGGACTACCTCTGTGGCTCTGCTGGAAAGACTTTAGAATAAATTGATGACGCGATAGATGATAGACTTGTGTCCAGATTGTATTGGCTTACACCTCAATTTATGACAGAAACCAGAATATCAGTAGGCCCAAGAACGTTCTTAAGCAATCAGTGAGCCAAGGTACTGGGATAATATTAGCCCGAGGTCTCGCTCTTCTGGATCCCTTCACCGCAGCGACCGAAGGCTGAACAGTGAATCACTTCAGCCAGCCACATGTCACACTTCAGGACAAGTCATACGATCTAGACCTTTCTAACCTCTTCTGCATGCCGCATTTCCATTCTAAAATCCCAATCGGGCCGGTATCTGAACCTCGTTATTTCTATAGTTCACTAGCCCCCACGAGTTCTGGAGGCTGGAAACAACTATTGCCTGCAAGGAAAAGCTCATATCACATATGGCACGTTAGAGCTTCCCAGCGGAGTGCCCAATTTGGAAAAGATAAAAGAGATCACGAGTGCACTACACTCGCACTATTGCCAATAAATTCAAGTCGCCTTCCGCAAACGGCATTTCGTAGGAACTCATTTGCATAAGCGCCTGTCTGTATGGGCTGATTTAGTGATTGTGGCTGGCTAAGAATGCCCAAAGAAGGGCCAGTCTACAGCTGAGCATTGGTGCGGGGAATACCCATTTGGAACGGCCCGCACCGTAAAGACGGCCATAGCGTAAGCTCTAGAAACGCCCTCCTATCCAGTTTAGTGGCGGGCTCATTTCACGTCACCAAATACAAAGACGAAATTGGAATTGCCTAGAACGCGTATCGCAAATTTCTTCTCCACGTCCTCGTACCAACTCAGCCAGCCAAAATTATACTGTTTTAATTATAGAGACGTGAGTCAATTAATAGTATGTCTATAGATGTATTTTGTAAGTTTTCTCTACTGTAAGTAAGATTGTGTATTGGATTCGGACTCATTAGATTACTATACCTCTTCTTCTCATACCCCGCCCTTGATTATGCAATCACAGCCATACAAAGAGGTCTCGTGGTAAATTGCCAAGGAGACCTAATACTAATAGTCTGCTGCACGTCACGCTTTTATTGCTGCCCTCTAGATGGATGCGAAAAGTATACTATACAAAGTGGCGAGCTGAGTGAGGCCGTGGTTCAAAGCACGCCAAATATGTGGCTTGCTGAGAATGACTTATTGCAGTTAGTGCCTAGTTACCATTTGAGTCGATATCAGCTCAGCCATGACACGCGCATTCCACAAAAAAAAGATAATTCTAGTCATACTGGAAGTAGAACTAACTGATGGATAAGTAGGGAACATCTTTTTCAAGGGGTCCTTTTTAGCTCTCCATAACACTATAACATACAGCCCTACACACACATTTAAGATAAAGTTGGCAAAGCTCCTTAAGCATCATCTTGTTTCTATTATATCCTTTTCCCTTCTCTACAGCTCTAAGTCAAGGTGACAGCAGTCTTTCAATTATGAATTCTGTTCCGATCAATAACCCAGCGCAACGATTTGCTTACTTTATAGCAACCCCAGACTCACGAATTTGTGACTCCATCCCAAGCGTTGGCAATGCCGCCTTTGCGTGCATCAAATTCGGCCACCACAAGCGTGCGAATCACTCGAGGGACCGATACAAAACTAACAATCCATCTTGTAAGCAATGTTATCCTTATTTATTTGCCTGTCGCGTTAATGCAGACAATTGAGCAAGTCTCAAGGCGAGTTGAAAATGTGTGATCTAACAATCTTGCATAGTCTTTTACTGCAACATCAGCATCCCGAATTTTGACCCATTTCCCAGGTCCTTCGCTTTGTGGCTTCAAGATAAAGTTCTTTCACTCAGTCATTTGAGAGAAAGGGGGGTTTTTCAACACCTTCCGTGGGGGGATGAGTGGTTTCGATGCATTGGTAACGACATAAACCTACGCACCATGGCCAATGCGCTTTCTGGAAACCAAAACGCCCTTGAAGCCGCGTTAGGTAATGCGATCCAGGCACAGATAGTAAGGGTAAACAACTTCTACCAGCAGAATCAACAAGTACCCAATCCTCTTAGCGACTACACCTGGCTTTCCAATCGACACGCAAACCTCGGCAATCGTACTGGTTTTGAGGCATACCCCGGCCTAGTGGCGAACAACACCCCACAGCAGCTTCAAGCACTATGGGGGGGTTTGGCACGACCCAATATACAATCGGTGGTGCTCCGTATGACATGGCTTAATGTCTTAGAAGAGGCAATGCAAAACCTGGCTGCTCGCCTTCAAGCCACACAAAACTTCCAACCACAAATCAACCAACCGCGTCAATGGGACACTCAAGCTGTACTTGCCGTTCTTAACGGCGTTGGGCAAATACTTCCAGACCTTGTCGTTTATGAGGCACCGTTAGCCCTTTCAACTCGTCAAAATGCTACGACGTCAGCTAATGTTAAGTTTCTGGACAACAATGTGGCACTGTTGTTCTTCACGCATTTCCTGGAAACTAATTGAGGGGTTTCTCGAGCGTTCACAGAAAAGCAACCTGAGAGATGTATTAAATGGGGCAGCTGCCGTCTGCTGATCTTAACAGGTTGCTTGGATACAAGAAAATAAGGGATGTTTCCAAGAGTCATGAGCGCGATATGAGTCTTGAATATTGGCGGGATATAGACTACAGTATAGAAGCTTATTTCTACAGCAAAATACCTCTGAGAGAAAATAAGACTCTTTTATACAAAAAAAGCTAATAGGAACTAAGAGATGAGGATAATCAGAGCAATTCTTGAGTCTTAGTAATCGGATGCAGTTCAGGCAAGATGTCTGAAGGGTTTATACATGTCAGATGAGCAAGGGTCCGTCACTGTTGGTATGGATGATGTGCGAGATCCGATTCTTCCTGATATAGGGAAGTGTGACCAAGACCTCCACAAGCCTCTGATTGCTGAGCAGCTAGTGGATGTGTCCTAGATAGATTTTATCGCCATCGGTGTCAACCCCGACGCTATCTTACCCCGCACGAACATTTGGAGATAAGCCATTCGGCAGCACGCCCGCCCTCGACGTCGGATCCCTGTCTTACCCACGCACTTAAGAGCTACAACTTATTGAATACCCTGAATTCCTCACGGACTTGAGACAGCTTCCCGCCTCAGACATGGACTCAGAAAGAGCCCCGGTTTCGACATCACGCCCCCCACGCCGAACCCGCGCGTAAGTCCCATATGTGATTAAGTGAAAGCCTATTTTATCCGCTAAACTCCGTGTGCAGATGCAAGGGTTGTCGGAGTGCGAAAGTTCGACGCTCGGGGGGTGAGCCGTGCCAACGATGTGCGCGACGGGGTTCCGAATGCATATTTGCTACCGACAAAGACTTTGTCTCTCTGTCGGAGCGCTATCTACGAGACTTGCGGCACCGATTATTCGAGAAAGAACACGGCGCCTCGACCGAAAGTTCGTATGAGCCTCGGGTGGAGATTCCGCCGTCCTCGTGTGTGCAGGCGTCAATCTCGGTCGCGAATCCAGCCTCTCCCATCCTCTCGCAGACAGACGACAGTACGAGAACTTTGCCTGAACGAACAGCGAGAACATGGTCGCCACCTTTGTTGCCATCTGCACAAAGTAGTGTGGCATACAGTAGGCCTCAATTTGGTATGTTCCGGCCAAAACCTCAGATATCGACAGCCTACGTCATAAAACACAATACCTTTGGCTGACTTAAGCCAACAGAACACCAGCCTAGTAGTTTGAAGAATGCAGGACGAACCGTCACTTCTTCGATTATTCCTATCACCTCATCAATTGCGCCTACAGCCAACAGCCGTTCTGGTGGGGGTGAATCTCGGGACAGAGATCAAGTTCAACGTCCCAGGAATAGCATCCTCGGTAGTGAATTCGGTTTTATCCCTGATTCTCAATCGTCTTTTTTCTGTATATTCAAACATCTATTCAACCTCTGCTGGATATCAATTTACCAAGAAATCTTTGTGCAATTCCTGCTGATCATTGCTGACAACATAGTCTCCCTGTTTGATAGTATTTCTTGGGCCAACTTCAACATGGGCTTTCTGCCGCCAGGTGTTCACCATTCTTGAAAATGCTGTCAATAGTCCCGATACACCTCTAGCGCCATTGAACTTGGATGGAGTGGCATTTATCTTACAATGGCAATCTAAGCTTGAAGTGGATGGTGATGACTTGTCACGTTTGCCACCAATGGGTCATGCCCTCTTTCAATATAACACAGTCAAATTTCGCCTAGGGGAGCTATCATGCATTATTGATGAGCCCAGCTTCCTTGAAACCTTTTATGCCTTTCACAAGAATCCGTTAGAGACTGCTCACGAACACCGTTTGTGGTTTATCGAATACCTTCTGATCCTTGCCTCGGGCAAGGCACTCACATCTGGGTATGGTAGTCCCTCTCGTGCACACAAGACTCTCAACGGCTCTTATATGGCTGCACGGGCCTTCTCACTGTTGCCGGATATGGCAGTTCTCCAAAACAACCGCCCGGCGCTTTTAGCTATGAGAGTTTTGGCTTTATCAGCGCTGTATCATCACGCTGTTGACATGCGTTCATCAGCATATCAATATGTCAGTGCCGATGTTCCTTTTACTCGCTTTTTGATTTCCAGAAGACCGACTTTTTGACCCACGCCATTTGTAAATCGGCTAAGCATTTCGCATGGCGCTACATGATGGTCTTCATCGTCGGATGCCAAAAGATGTTGGCCCGAAGTTGATAGCTGAAATTAGCAATACCTGGTGGGGTATCTAGGAGATCTCAGCAGGGTTAGCGTGCCCATCCACGTTGTCGCAAGACTATATCACCACCCCGACACGAGATTTACGATCTTCAGATCATTCAGAAAAAGCACTCAGTCTACGAGTGCGCCTATCGCGACTCGTCCTAACCATAACAAGCTGTATGAAAATACTACCAACACTCTCATTATTAATATGTATCTGGTATTGATACAAGTTTAGGTAGTTACAGCTTTGATCAACAGTCAGTCTCGGATTTTGTGCGAGATACAACATCAAATCTGCACAAGCTGGCAGAACTATCACGGGATATTGATCAAATTATCTCCTTCCATAGGACCAGCGGTGGCGAACCGCCACAAATGTTCATCAACATAAATCTGTCATATCACCATGTAAGTTGAAAGAAAAGAGCAACACCGTTTACGAGGATTACCGATTGACCAAATGATGACAAATTCAGTGCTTAGTTTTGGCAACCCGGCCACTTGTAATATGGCTGCCCACGCGAAAATTCTCCCTGGAAGTGAACCCCAGTGGCTGACGGGACCTGGCGCTACTTTTATGGAGAAGTCCCGGCAATCAGCAGCAACAATACTTTCGACACTAGACGACCTAGCTGAAATTGACATAATAGGTATGATTGGCCCCCATTCGCTATTGAACTCAAATATGCTAATAATTGATTGCAGAAGCCTTCTTACCTTTCCATCTTGAATATGCCTTCTCTGCCGCCACATTGCTCTCTATACTCTCAGGACTCCTGCCATCACACATGCAACAGTCTGGATGGCGGCAGTCAGTGGCTGTCATTTTCGAAGCTTTGATGTGCAAGGGGAGCGTAGCAGTTGGGCTTCGCATAGCCGAATTGGAGCATCTTGAAACTCAATTGGCCCCTCATCGGACTGACGAGTCGGCCAGTGACCGCTGCTATCTACCAACAGATCCCTCCGTTTTAGATGCATCAACACCCCATAGGTCTTGGGGAGGACGCGCAAGCGGTGGTCAGAGCCAGGAAGAGTGTCTGATGTGGGTAACTGTCAAGACGACAAGGGTCTGGGGGCTGGCCTGTGGGATTTTGCTGTTTCCCAAGTTGAATTGGAAGATATACTTTCACTGACTCGCGAATTTCAGAACGATGACCCTATCCCATGCCTACTTTCTCCAGATACGGTTTGATACATATACCTGCTTTCTGAGTTCCATAGTCACAAGCTTTTCAATGCGCATAAGATGGTCCATAAAGATTACTAAACTTAGTACTTTAACGGTATAGAAAGGTATATCTTAAGTTCATGATGTCTTTAGCTCAAACCATCTCAGTGTCTCATAGTTGACTTACAGTATATACATCCCCTGAGTGACGAGTCGCAAGACCAAGAAATTGCCGATTCAGGAACCAAGCGCGACATGAACATGCCATACAGAAGGTTCACTTCAGTGACAACGGTGCCCAGCACAGAATAGATCTACATGTCGTACTGGTCAAAATTGGATGGGTTGAACTTGATGCGGTGGGCGTGAATCTACTTGCCATTACGAATGTCCTCTCTAGTATGACCTTCATCGGGGAGCAACTTGGAACGATCCAATTTACCAAGAGGACCTCCCACACTTGGTTAGCAGGAGTGTCCTTAACCATAAAAAACAGTTTTTTGCCATCAGGGACTTCCTCAGGGGACCCAAAGCTTGTTCCAATTAGCTCCTTTCATCACTCCCGTCGGAGTGAGCCCCTTCAAGGGGTGTCGCCAGTCTGGCTTCTGCAAGCGGAGCCGAAAATGTGCTGCAAGAGTGTGCGCTCTGGGGTCGAAATGGTGTGAGGCCATATATCACCAAGTCCGACACCCATTTCTTGCAAGGATGAAGGATGGCCAGCTTTCAGCTGTCATCTTGAACACCATCAACGACCACACGAAATCAAAATGCCCCTATCACCTTTTGCTTGCCGAGTTTGGAACCTCTCACGCGAATCTATGAGAAGACAGAGAGGAACTTTTGTAAATTATCCAGCTGGCAGGATGGCCAACATCCTCCTACAGGTTAGAACATGATATCACCAGAGGCGTGCCTAAGTCCTATCTAGGCAGCTAACTCCACAGGGTTATCATTGCCCCTTTAACAAACACGAGTATGCACGTATTGTCACAGTCTTGGGCGCCACCATCCTTGGTAGTAAAATATCTCGAGCTGGGGTGAAACATAATACGCAGCTAACATGGCATGCAACCTGAAGCTTAAGGGATGTGACAAACTACCAGTGATCAGAAAATACCCCATCGAGCTTTCCTTAAATTGTGGTTCTTTTGCTTGGGGAGAGTCATACAAAAGCAAGATGGCTGGCTGATCTTCTGATCCTCAGTGTAGATATTGGTCACATGCTCGTGCCGCACTGACAGTGTGTAATTATCAATGTCACAATCCAAACTTGGTAGCTCTGAATAATGCCTTCTGGCATTCTATTGCTATAATTAGAAGTCTGTGCTGGAAAATAATGACTTGGCTCTCGTCATTACTTGCTTGGCTTACCAGGTTGCCTCAGGAGGTCTAGGAGAGTCAGTCTACTCTCTCTGGGCTAACACTTAAAGCCTGATTTGAGTTTCTTTCTAGATTTTGTCATACCTTCTCAGCACTTTGCTCACTCTAACAGGTTTTACACATGAGTCGTATGTCTCAAACTGTCCTTAAACAATGCAGTAAGTGGCTGGCTGATATGCTCGAACAGTTAAATCAGTAGGGCTAGCAAGATATACCAGTGCCATGCTCTTAATCGATAGTTTAATTAACTTTGCAGAGTTATGAAATGCCATGATGGCGATAAAACAAGCCTGTATCGTATTATGCTGGTATATTCGTATGACTGCGTGGTACCGGCCCGTAGCCTGGCGTTACAAACTGAAAAGGATTTAAGTTTCGGGTCGCGGCTCCATATCATCACTGCTGGCTGCATTTGTTGTAAGAGTACTAGCGCGGGCGTGCCTGGCAGAGCTGAATGATATACAGGAGACTATTGATGTGACTTGCATGCTAAACCGAGTTAGTATCTTCCCTCTCCGTGAGGGGCCGACAGAACTGGCTTAGCGACTTCTCTTTACAGACACTATGCATGTCTCAGTTCAGTAGGCAATTGCTTCGCCACAACGTAGCAGTGTAGATGCTGCATGTAAAGTGGGCGATAATTTCTGAGACATTGTGACTTGATTTTGTGGAGGTGCATACATCACTCGGTCTGGATTCCAATATTGCAAAACTAGCCGCCCAGAACTCAAAGTTGGCATAGTCATCATCATCATGAATGTGACGATGCTGAGAAGGCTGGCTGAGCGAAAAGGCTGCAACAAGGGATATGTGATTTGGAAGTTCCGAGTCACAAAGGTGACGATATTCAAGAGGCTGGCTGAACGAAAGGTTCGTAGTAAGGGATGTGGAACTGGGGAGTCTGTAGGCGAAGAAGTGTTGCCACAAATGAGACGATCTTCAAAAGGCTAGCTGAACGGAAAGCCCGCAACAAGGGTTATGTGATATGGAGGTTCAGCGTTACAGATGTGACGGTTTTCAGGCTTCAGGAGGCTGGCTGGAAGAAAGAATCGAGATGTGGGACGTGTGATTTGGAAGTCTAGTCAAAGAAGACTTGCCACCAATGTGACGATACATGGGAGGCTAGCTGACTGGAAAGCTCGCACCAAGGGATATGTCATCTAGAGGCTCCGATTCAAGTAAGTAACTGAACAGCTCTCAAACTTGACCAGGGTGCGAACTGGCGTACTTTGAAGATACCATTTGCTCAGAAGTGTTATCTTTCAGTAGAGATATATAAGGGCCCTTTCCTTCCCAAAAATTAATCGGTTCATCGCAACACTCTCAAACAACTTTCTTCTTCTATCTTTGCTATCCCAACAACCTTTTTCAAGAATTAGACTCTGTGCAAATCATCATGTCTTCAACTGCTTCTAAGCCCGGTCGTGCTGCTGTATGGAAGCTTCTTCCACCGGCCAGTAACCACCCTGCTGAATCTACCATCATTCCTGATGATGGAAGCAAGGGCAGCCAGGAGTCAATCATTGGAGAAGACCAGCGTGCCCTGGTCGACTTCAGTGACCTCCAAGAAGGAGGGAAATACCGCTGTGAGTCATGTGATATTTAGAAGCTGAGTATAATGGCTGACTGCTTTCAGCTATTGTCAAGATCCAGGCTCGCTTTGAAGGCAAAGGTAAGCCAGTCTGGATGATGGGCACTGGTTGGCTCATCCGCCCTGACATTTTGGTCACCGCTGGTCATGTTGTCTACGACTGGGGTCGACACTATGGAGCCGCGACCCAGATCCGATGCTATATCGGTTATAACGGTCGTGCTTCGGTCAAGACCGCCCAGGTTCAGGTTCGTCACGGTGTCAATGTCGTTACCACGTCCGAGTGGATTGAGGCTGCCAACAACCGTACCCGTGACGTCGCCTTTGTTCAGCTTGATCGAGCCTTCACAGGCAACCTGAGGACTTTCAACTTCGTCAACACCCCGATGTCAGGCCATAAGACCCTGTTGGGTGTTGTTGGTTATCCTGGCGATAAGAGCCTCAGAGATATCGAGACTGGAGACGAGGAGAATGGCGCTCAAATGTACGAAGAATATGCCAAGAATGACTACGACATTGAAGCAAGCCCTCGCCATATGGTTGAGTATTCGATCTCGACTTTTGGAGGTAAGATACTGACCTGAAACTTCGCATTGCTCTATCTTTCCATTCGAATACTGATAAACCACTGATCAGGACAATCCGGCGCGCCTATCCTACGAAAGGCCAACTTATGGGTCCAACACGGCAAGTGGCTGGGGAAGAGGGTATCTTCGACTGGCTTGGCCCTGTCCTCAAGACTGCAGTCAATGTGGCCAAGCCCATCGCTACTCAGGCCATCGGAAGCCTGATCAAAGGCGCACTCGGAGCCGAGTCTACCGTTTCCGAGGTCTCCAGCGAGCACGAGAAAGCTACCAAGATTCTCCTACAGCGCGCTGTTATGGCTGATACAGCTCTGCAGGCTTTGATGACTATGCCTTCGCATAAGTTACAGCAACTGAAGCCCATTAATGCCGACACAGGTGATACCGAAGGCATTTTTGACTTCATCAAGGATACAGTGCAGAAGCTGGGCCCTATGGCTCTCGATACCGCCAAACAAGCGGCGAAAGCCTACCTGCCCCGCCTCATCGATGCTGCCAGCCAGAAGGTATCATCCAAGCTTGGCTTTCAGCCCGAAACCTCCACTGTTACCCATAGACTGTCCAAGAAGGCGTCACTCCTGGATACCCTCAATAGCAACAGCAACGCACTCAAGGTGAGCCATATTGATCATAGGGCAGCTGGCCTGGCTTCCATCGATATCACTCCAATGATCCGCGCTCGCCAGATAGCCTGGGTGCCATCTGAAGAGTGGCAGAAAGGCTGGGACGATAACGATGATGGCCCAGTCATGATGAAGCAGCCTCCACCTGACTTTTGAAGCACAAGACTAACCAAGTACAGGCTGATGCTGAGGGATTTGGCATTTCCTTTGGCCCACTTTCGATTGGCTTCTGAGTAACGACGACACATCGCGATGCTTGGCGGTATTACTGAGCTGGAATCAGAGTTGGGTTCGGAAGTCTTTACTTGTTATCTTTGCTCAAACGGTGTTTCTGAATTTGCTTGTATGTACTTCGACGCAGCAGGGGTTTTGCTTCGTTCGACGATTTTCCCCTACCTGCTGTCATAGCGTATTAGTTATCTAAGAATAAAACCTAACTCTATTAGACCAAAGCGCTCCTGAGACAAGAATAGCTGTGATCTCTCCGGTATACCTGGCACCTTATGTAAATTACTTCAAAAAGAAGTTCCGCTCTTCAACCCGAATAAACAATCAATTTCCCAATGAAACAGTAGACTATTAACGATAAAGTCAAGGAATACGTTTATTTCTGCGTGGGAAGACAAGCACCTGCCGTACCTTATATGGCAATATCCACGGAAATCTCCTTCTCGTCGGAGTCAACCTCCAATAACCCGAAGGCTTCCGTATCATCATCGCGTACCTTGCACTTGATATACCTTGCTTTTTGACTTGATTGTTCACAAGAGAAAGAAACATAGCAGCTCGGACCGCAGTATTCCGAGCGTAGTGTTTTGAAAGACCATGAAAAGAACCTGCTGGAAAACATCCCCTCTTGCCGCATCCATGCTTCAATCTCAGCCTTTTTGATCAGATGAACACTAAAACTTTCTTTTCCACGGGTGTACTCTCTCCCCCAGTTATCGTATGCCCGACCATGAAAGCTCAAGCGGATCTCCATTTTAAAGCACGGAATACCCGGACGCTCGCGATGGACCGCTCTGATGGTGTCTTTTGCAAGGTCCTCGAAAGATCCGGCCTCCATCTCAAGAATGTCGTTGAAATCAATAGCGATTTGCAATTCCTTCAAGTGGGGAAACTCATCAAGGACTGCAAGTTTTCCGTTTCGGAGCCATTCTTTATAACCTCGGCATAAGTATATACGTGAGATGCTAGCCAAGTTGGCTTGGCTAATAGGTGAGGTATTAGAAAGAGGCGTGCGAATGCGGGTTCCGCTGTCTGTGTGTTGACATGGCCATTTATAACCCCGTTGAAAGAGGGTCTGTGAGTAGAGAATGGGAGTTGCTTCTTGGTTGATCTGCCTGCAGGTTCGCAGGATCTGAGGGTGAATAACTAAGAGGGGGTCCCAGGACTCCCTGGCTATGAGGCGGAATCCCTCCTTGCATTTGCGTAGACGTGCATGGTGGCGAGAAATGAGCAGACGTCGATAGATCTTAAGGCGTATCTCTGCGGGAATAGACATCAAGTAGCACATTGAGCCCGCGGGTGGTTGCCATGGCCTTTTTAGTGCTTTCGGTGCAGGTTTGCATTTTTGCAACAATATATCCCATGCTGTGCCTTCACATCGTGGTGCAAAGTGAAGCGGCAAGCGTATCTCGGGTTCGGCGGATTCTTGACAGTCAGAATTTACCTCGTCTTGAGAGGGTTTTCGGAACTGCAAATGTCCATTCTTGAAGGTTATCCTGGACTGCATTGTGAATTTTATGTAAATTATTAATTGACGAAACAGGATGATTAGCTATGGAAATAATAATAAGCAGGATTACTTATTGCGCGGGTTATTAATATTCCGATAACCCCTGCCTAGCAGCAACAGGATTATACGCAGCAACCAATGCCATTATAGAGTGTCAGAATTATTATGTAACAGCTAATGTTGTCGTTGCTTTAATTATTACAGCGAGCCCTTGGGCCACTTATACTTTGGCCATGGCGCTTCTGGATTGTATGCCTGCTGCAGAAGAACGCTCCCGACTGGGAAAGTTTTCTGCGAACCATCGGGCATGTCTATCGGTTTCGCCTCATTGATGAAAGTCCACGATGCAATAAGGCCGGCAGCCTTCGCAACTTTGTCTTTGAGCTTGCCTAATACTTTGGGCTCCGGAGAGAAGTTGTCAAGAAGTGTCTTATCCCGAGTCTCTGTGAACTCTCCTGGTTCGGCGGTCACCTCCACAACCTGATCCCATTGTTGCTCTTTCATGTCTAATCCACCGCAGTTGCTGACCTCGGGCTGCCAGAAATCATTTTTCAAGGGCTTCTCTACTCCAGCATGGTCCAGATCTTCGAGGACGGTCGTGTTGCTCTCCCAGCATATGTAGGATAACGCCAGGCAATCCATTTGAATAAGAAGTTTGATAACCACTTCAGTGCTTTCCGCCTCTTTATTCTCAACCATGTCGGCATCAGCGAAGGCATCCACGAACCATATTGCGTGTCTCTCGATATAGTCCTCATCGATGACAACAAAAGCGTCATTGCGGCCCGCTTCATCTTCCTTAGCGCGCATATACTGATGAGACTTTCCGATGTAAGCATCTGGCGCGGGGAAAATCTTTAGCTCGAGGAGTGGGTTGAACTGGGAACAGGCTCCGAGTTCAAATTCTGCCTTGACCTTTCCCAGCTCGACTTCAGTAAGAGGGATTGCAGCATATGCTGTAAGGCATGGAACATCTCCATGGGACTCGATGAATACCATGATGAAAGAAGGCGTAGGTCGTGATGTAGGGTTTGGCTTCAGATCGAACAACGCTACAGTGTAAGTTGTCTAGACTTTTTATAGGGTGAGGTTGTCTTTACACAGAGGGAAAGGAATTGGCGTTTTATAGAGACGGGTAATGCCAGTCGGCGATTGGCTATATTTACGCTCATACAGGCGGCGTTTGTCCTTCGCCCAACCTAACTCGGAATCACTAAGTAAAATCCAGCATAGCACATCAGATGGTGTTTGATAGTGCATGAGCGTCCGTGGTAGGGCTCTGGGGCCTGTTCTTCCGTGTTTAGTACGGTACTGATATTAACAAATGCAGCTAAGCCACCTAAAGTGCAACTAGTTATGGCAGGTAATTGGCTGATCTATACGCGCAATGGAGCTAATATGACTTTCTCGACCATAACAAGCTCCACAGAAGACACGTCACGGTTCTGTACTCTCTGCAGGATTGATGTTGAATCTGCCTTGGATCGCTCGAGACAAATAGCCGAGGCAGTGTTTCTTCCTTCATCTGCTGTTGATTAGATAAGAGAGAAAGGTTTGAGGAACTTGTTGATACAATACAGTCATTGGACGGCTTTCAAGCCGACAGCTTATCACCCTCTCTTTACAGCTCTGAGACAAACAGCATTCCAGCCGCGATGTGCTGGCATCGTCCTTATTTGGAACCATATGTGATTTACTATCAAAGGATATAATATTACTTAGCTACTTCTTCTTAATTAATTAATAGCCTGTCTTGTTCTTAATTGGCTCAAGCTTTCCACCACCAGGAAGCTTGATAGTTCGACTCTTAAGCCACTTGTTTGCAGATGCAGAAGAGTTATAGTAGATATTGTATCCACGACTTTGGATATTGCTGTTAGAGGTGTCCAAGTTGGTGAAGTTCTGGAGAGTCGTGTCAGCAGTTAGTGTCCACTCGCTGCTGGCGTCAAGGGAGACACCAAAAGAGGCCGACTTATACCCAACTCGGGCAGTTCCCTTCCAATTGCTGTATTGTGTGAGGGACAGGGAAATAGAACTCTTGTTGTATGCGATAAGATCACCGGACAACGATGACTCCAGAACATTCAGGCTGACCTCCGCGGCCTTCATTGACGGGTTGTCGACATAACCACCATAGTAATTGAAGTCCTGGGTGATTTGAGAAAAGTTGGCAACAGCAAGAATTCCAGAAGCAGTGTTCAGCTGTACGCTCTTGAGTCTGGCATTGGCAATAACGTTGCCAAACCACAAGCCAGGCATGGTCTTGCCGGTCGTAATGATAGTGGTATCCTCGAGATCCAGCACCGCACCAGCACGACGCTCGGAGCTGCTGAAGAGGACAGCGCCGCCGAGCAGACCGGCCTGAGCCGAGCAGTCCTTGAGGTAGATCTTCTGCTTCCCGTCTGAGAAGACAACAGGTCCCTGTTCAGAGACAGAGGCAACATTAGTTGCATGGATCTCACCGAGAGCATAGTAGGTTGCGGAGCCAATTCCACGAACGTGCGAAACAGAATCCTCGACGTAGATGTAGCCAGCTGGGCTGTCTCCCGAGAAGGCGCTAGAGCGATGGCCCCCGGAGTAGTGCTGCAGGTTCTTGGCATGAATGGTGCCGTTTCCAGATGCATAAAGGCCATGGCTCACAGGTCCACTGGAATATAGCCAGCTGTTGGTCACGTTGACAACGGTGCCTGTCCCGTATGAGTACACATTGGCAGCGCCGTTGTGAACGGTGATGTTAACATGATCGAGGATGGCGACGGAATTATTCGCCTTGGAAGAAAGGAACGTCAGCTGTGCACCCATGACGCCTTGCACAATGAAGGAAACTTACAACGTTTATGGCAGCATTAAAGCCATAGAAGCTGGCCCAGTTCAAGTTTGAATAGTACCCAGATTTGATGAAAGTGGAATAAGACGCAGCGAAGTCAGCATTCTTGGAGACCAGGACGATACTGGTATCGTTCTTGTCGGCATGCCAAGTCACATGGTCGACTGAAACCGACTTGTGCTTGAAGTCATGCACGCCGATCACTATCCATCCCGCGGGTACATTAGTCTTGTGTATATGCAAATTGTCTGAGACCAAATAAGGCGACTCACAGTCTGTTGGCTGCCCATTTGCTGGGAACGGAGCATTGTAATCAGCAATGAGGGCGTTATCAGCGGCCCAGTCAGACGCAGGAATGATATTGGAAGGGTCCTGGACCTCAACAGTGGCCAGAGCCACTGCAGAGAAGGCTACGAGAGTGATTGGAGACAACATATCGATCGAACAGTTGTGCAACAGGTGATGAAAAGGCAGTTGAGCAGGTCTTGTTGCAACAGTAATGATAATTACTCCTGATTCATGATGAATTCGCTATGATTTATACTACTTGTTAGCCCATCCCCTTCTTTCAGATGAATATGTTCCATTCTCACAAGCCGAAGTTGCGGAGATTGGATTTTCTCCACATGCCGACTCCTCTAATTGTGCAATGACGCGGCTAGGGTTCATGAAGCTGCAAGCTTAATTGGCCCATCACATCTCGCTATGCCACTAATCGTCTAGTTTAGCAGGCTTATACTAGATCTAGGGGTTCAAGCCTGTAGCCGGATTGCCGAGTCTTGGAAGCGGACAGGGTTGTCGGGGGAGGTCTCGGGTCTCGAACGAGGTTTGGTGAAGCTATTCGGAATTGTGGGCGGATCTACATAGCGCTAACGGTTACCCCAGACTGGGCACAATCTGGGGAACTATCAGAGTGCGGGGAAATCTAACCAGATGGATGAGGACAGAGTGACATCGTGGATGCAGACTACATAAGTGTCACTGTCTACAACACTCCACATCGGAAGGGCGAGTTAATGGCGCATTTTCCTATATGCCTTACTTGGTCAGTGAATAGTATATTGTAAGTTATACTGTTTAAACCTAACTCTAAAACGTTATTCATCTCTTATACAGGCAGTATAAAAAGTATTAAAATGGAGACTATTAAAGAGGTACTATAAAGTGTGTAAAACATGTAATAATAATATAAAGTAAATCAGAGATTAAAAAAATAAATCGTAAGCCTAGGTTTAGATTCAAGACTTAAGAACAGTTCCTCCACATTCTGATGGATGAGGGGCCGAACTCGTTCCGACACTCTAAGGAGATTTGCCTGAAGCAACTATTAAATCTATTCCAATAAGGACAACAGCAGACTGTGTCTGCGCGACACCGCATGGCAGCGCGAGCTCTATAAAAGCTAACACCATTGCCCATTGCCAACTGCTGCTTGCTAGGGTCAGCCAGCCATCGCACCTTATAGTTTCTTTACCTCTTTGAGTGACCTGGATTCATTTGCATCTCTGGGTTATCCATTTGACAATCCGTCATAACAAAATCTACTTGCTGATCTTGTCCTCACGGGCAAACACAGTCGTCATGGCTCACGACAGCGCGAGTACGTCAGCTCACGCAGTGACGGCAGGTGACATCAGGGAGATTGATACCAACGTTGCCACTCTTGGCCATGTACGTCTCCGCCATGTCGATACTCAAGAAATCATTTTGGTGCCAACTCCGTCTTTGGATCCCAAGGATCCCTTGAACTGGTTCGTCTGCAATCTATTCTCAGTTTGGTTTTGAAGCCTGGTCACACGGCTTCTATATGAAGACGGTAGACACGACTTCTGACAATAAACAAACAGGCCAAGGTGGTTCAAGACATACACAGCAATTGCCGTGTGTCTAGCCATCCTCATGTGCAACTTCCTTGCTGCCGGACCGACACTTGCTATTGTCGAGACTGCTCAAGACTTCTTCCCCGATTGGCAGAAGACTGGTCTCGACGGTCCCATCGCCAAGACTGCCTACTTCTTCAACTGTACTGCCTTATTCCAGGGTCTCGGAAACCTTTTCTGGATGCCGTTAATAAATAAGTATGGACGTCGACCCTCATATGTATGTGCTTTCACTCTATATGTCATTACGGCTATATGGTGTGCCGTAGCTAAGAAATATGCCAACTTTCTTGTTGCTCGAATCATGATGGGTTTTGCAGCTGGCGCAGGCGAATGTCTTGCTCCTGTCACCATTGCTGACTTGTTCTTCCTTCACGAACGCGGAACATGGACTGCGTAAGTTATTCCCTATATTCTCAAACATATTGTTCTGTATGGTTCCATTAACATTCTCTGTTCTTATAGCGCCTATACCGCCTCGCTCAACCTTGGTGTTGCTTCGGGGGCCATCATTGATGGCTTTATTGTTCGATACCACCCTTGGAGGTACATCTACTACGTTGCTATCGCTATCATTGGCTTCGTTACCATTCTGGTCTACCTGTCCTTCCCAGAAACTGCCTACATCAGAAAACCAGAGCCTCTTACCCGTGAAGATGCTAATGATGCCGAAGGTAGTCGGTCCAGCGTCAAGGCTGGCGCAGAGCACGCGGAAGTCCGCCGTTTATTCAGGCCTACCCCCAAGGTCTCTGAGTTTCTCTGGAGCGGACTCAAGCTTTATAACGGCACCTTCACGGAAGAGTCACTTTGGAAAATGATATTTCGTCCCGTGATGCTCCTAGCTTTGCCCAATGTTCTCTGGGCTACACTTGTTATGTCTGTCACAATTGGCTTCATCACCGCAATCACATCGAATGTGGCTCCCGCCTTTGCCACTGCTTACGGCTTTGCCGCTTGGCAGTCTGGTCTGGCGTTCTTTGCTGCTGTTATTGGTGCATTTATCGGCATGTTCCTAGGCGGCTCGTTCTCTGATTGGATTGCTGATATCTTCACCCGTCGTAACGGTGGCATTCGTGAACCCGAATTCCGTCTACCAGCTATTATGCTCAGCGTAGTCTGCGGACCATTAGCACTCGTCCTTTATGGCGTTGGTATCGAGCACAAAATGCACTGGATTGTACCAACCATTGGCATTGGCTTAAGTGAGTTTTGCTCCAATTTCAACCGTTCTCTAAAAATGCTTGCTGATAATAATCTAGTCAACTTCTGTATCACCCAGGCAACCAATATCTCCCTCGTATACACTATTGATTGCTATCGACCAATTGCAGGTGAAATAGTTGTCACTCAGCTCGCCTTCAAATCCGCTTTTGGTTTCTTACTTGGTTTCTATACTAACCCTTGGGTCAATGAGGCCGGTTATCAAACTGCCTATGGAACTATGGCTGCTATCTGCGGTGGTGTCTTAGTCTTCTGGATCCCTCTCTTCTTCTGGGGTCATAAGATTAGAGTTGCCACACTTAGCTGGGGCATTATGAAGTATGCGCACTGGGATATCGATAGAGAGGTTGGCGAGTAAGAAATAAATACCTTGTAGTTGTTTCATTTTATACTGCCCACTTAGTAAGACTTTTAAAATCGTCACTTATTTTTAAAAGAACACCAATCACTACTAATGCAGTGCGCCAGAACGAGAGGCTTGATCGCACCAGGCTTTCTTTGCATCGGCCTCTTCCCAGACTGGTCTCATATTCCTATAGCACCAATGCAGCTGGATGAGTCTATCAAGAGGCGGTCAGAAGACCGAGAAAGATGGCTGAAACCAACCGACCTGATCAAAGCCATCCGAGACCAGCTTGGCATTCCATCAACTTTGCGTCTTCTTGCCAAGGTCGTAAAGATAAAAAGTGCAAAATTCAGCTTAAAAGGGCGTCAAACAGCTAAGGTCTTGATGGGATTCTGTCCCTTTATATCTTTCAATACAGACAGGCTTCTGAATCCACCAACGAGGCTAGACCTCTTACCCTGGAATGCTTGCAACTGTCACATTATGCCTCCTATTTGATATACTAAACAGTACCTTCCCGTCTTCGGACCTTAATCTTAGTGTCTCGTAATGGCAAGATCAGACCACCAACCCAGTAGTTCGATGGTCTTTTCGCCATAGGCTCCACATCATAGTTCATGATAACATATGCCAAAATAAGCTTGAGCTCCATCGTCAAGAAGAAACGTCCCGGGCTGGTAGCCGCCTAGAGTTAGCAAAAAGCCCTAAGTGGAAATTGTTTACTCGTGAAAAACTTACCAAGCATATTTTCCAAGGCCGAAAATCAAAAAGTTGTCACTACCTGTGTAGGTACAGTCAAGGCGTTTTAGGCGGAGGTACTCTTCGGTAGCCTTCTCGTCGGGATGTTCCGCCACGTACTCTTCCCTAGGTCTAGAGAACCGGAACGCATCATACTTGTCTGGGTCGGGGTATGCCTTGGGATCATGGTGTCGAGTCCAGAAATCAAGACCTACCATTGCACCGCATGGGATAGTTGTACCAGTCTCGTCGTCGAATATGCCCTCCTTGGCCACGACCTTTCGCCACGATCCATGAGCCATGAGACCAGAGTAGCGGAGAGATTCTTTAATGGCGGAGTCCACACGGTACAGCTTGCCCAATGCTTGCTTGGACCAGGTATAGTCATGCTCACGGTAGACGCGCTCGATCTCTTCGCGAAGAGACTCAACGACACCCTCCTCTGGCTTCGTGGAGAAGATATCCAAGAAGAGGTTCGTCAGAGCATAGCGAGTGCTAGATGCTGTGGCAAACTGCATGGACAACATAGAAGAAGCAATGTAGTAGGGTTCAAGGGCAGCAGGGTTTCTCTCTGTCTGTGCGAAGCGGATGTGCCACGAGATGTAATCATCAGGGACCGCACGCTTCTTGTCTGGGTTTGCATCGTTGAAGGCAAGATCTTCTAATCTCTTCTTGATTAAGGGCATGGTGTGTTTGTGAATCCTGTTAACGTGCCATCTGTTAGGCAACGATACCAGGTACGGGCCGAGAATACCAGTCAGTCCTCGAGGCAGCAACGCGTCGAGAGCCATGCACCTGAATACATCGAGCGAGAATTCCCTGACATTGGTTAGGAAATCTTCGCTGCGACTACACACGGTACCAAGTAGCATTCGACTAGCGAGAGACACGATCATCTCGAAAGACTTGTGGTACGTGCTGATCTCCCTGACTTCGCCGGGAGTGGTGCCCCAGTCCTTGTCGCAGATGTAAGTGACCTCGTCCCAAATCTCACCAACGAGACGTGGGAGAGCGCGGGGCAGATGCCGGTACATGATCTGAGCTCCATAGTGGTCACGGAAGATCTTGGAATCGGGAAAGCTGTAGTCAGATACGACGATGTCATTGGCCGCATCCCTCAGACTGGTGGCATCATCGGGGCGGTCAAGGAAAAGCTTGGTCCTGTGGTAGGGGACAATGATGTATGGCCTTCTGCCATAGAAGTCAGGAAGGGCGTAGCTTTTCCCCTTTTCAAGGAACTGAATCCGTAGTGTTAGTCACTCAGGCTTGGATAGGTTTGTATAGAAATTCAGGATAGGTGTACCTTTTCGGAGCCCTGCGCCAACCACTGTCGGACACTATTGAGAGCATAGAGTTTGCCCACACGCCAATTGGCAAAGAAGCTCTTGGACTTGGTATCAACCCTGCGACATGTCAATGCTTACATCTCAACGCCAAGAGCAAGATCGTACGTACCATGGAAATGAGACGCCATCAGGAACAGTAGACTTGACAGTAAGAGACGAAATCAAAAGATAAGCAAATAGCGCCGCCAAGGAAGCTTGCAAGAGTTGAAGGCCATCGGCTTTCAACAAGTAGTCGACAGCAGGGTTCTGCTTGATGAAGCCGCCGATGGTTGGCATGGATACATTCTGCATCGATTGTTGCACAGTGTTTGGGTCGATGCTCGCCTCTGGCAAGACCGAGATAGCTGACTGTTTGTGCTCCATTTTGCCGGTGGCCTCTTAGTGTGGATGGTGTGATGTTGGTGTAGGCCTACACTGAGACTAAGGTGGAATCGTGGTACAATGTGGACAGGCTATATTATATACACAAATCGGAGTCTAGTTCTACTAGAAGCTGGGGTTATCTTAGATTCATTTAGAGTGTAAATTGGCCTCAAAATAATCCTCTTGCCCGGACGTTGGTGCTCATTCTCACTGCAGGCTTCTCTCCGTAGTCCTTATCCCCGTCAAGGAGGCTTAGGCGCCAGTGTCGCCGTGTTTCGATCCACCTTCTCTAACTTGCAGCAAGTGTTGGATGTGGCGATGGTCGTTGACTTTGACTGGTGTCCGATTATAATACATGGGGCGTGGATATGAAAAGGAGGATCAGGTTTCATTTGCCTCAAAACTATGGTACATCATGATACTCAGATACACCAAGGCTGTGTCAACAAAGTCATATCATCCTTCAGATAGCAAAGAATCTGGATATCTCGTGCTTCGTTGAAACATCCTAGCCCTCTAAGGCAACGAATCTAGACTAAGCATAGGATTTTCAGGTGGTAAGAATATGTATCTATCCCATGCATGCACCTGTACTAACGTGCATTCATGGCACAGGAATAACACTGAGACACTTTGATGACGGCATTTTTCCGCCACATAAGAAACCTTCTGACATCCAAGGCAGTCACCCCCTGATCTGATCCGAGGCGGAATCCCGTATGGCCTAGGATGGACCCTAGGTGTTCTGTTCCCGCACGTCCCGCACCACCAACTTCGGAAACTGACTGGGCGATGCACATTCCTTCAGGCTTCTCCCGAAGTATCAGGTAACGGAACTACACCTATTCCAAAAGGAGGTTGGAACGATAGGTCAGGTAAGAAATGCGTGTGGTGTCCGTGCATGTAACCATCACGCCCTGGACTGAGCATATCTACATCCTGGCTTGAAGGGTTCTAGTGAGTTGCAATGTTCACTCCAGTTACATCTATGCATAACTCTCGCATCTCATTCATGTAGGTCGGGCAGATTTGGTCACTGGAGTAAGCACAGATGCAATGTTACTTTGAGGGGTTAAGCGTTATCTAACGCCTGTCAGCGATAGTCAAACCTTGAAGATCCTGTTGGTAGACCCCAGTTATGAAAACTAAATACCTCATTTGCTCTCGGCATGTAACATCGCAATGCGCTCACACATTCTGGGCTTGCCGGATTAAGTCCCGGCGTGAGGGCGCAATCCTTTTGGCTACCGGGTTCTTTTGGGAGGCCCCGTATGCATGTCAGCTTCGTCGCACCAACAAGCACTCTGCAGATCAATCCAAGTGTTCTATACGTATGCCATGCAGGGATTATAAGAGGACCCCCCACCCTAAATAGCCGACCCCTCAAGTACAGCCGCTCCTCTTGGTATGACTCAGATTCAACGGAGATAGAGTCCTACATGATCGATTCGACGTGGGTGAGTATTGGAGCTCAGTGTGCCGAGGGATTCTCGGACTCGGCGCTTAGTTGCCGATCCTTGTTGTTATGCATGCGATCCTCATCCATCAATCCCATCCTCCATCCGGGTCATCGCTCGTATTGCATATCCCTGCCGGGATGTGATATGGAATATGCGCTCTTACTTGTATCACCAGGCTCACAGAAGATGAGGACCCCTGTGTTCTTGTAAGCGCCACCTACCGCCTACTCCGTACTTCCAAGTACATTGTCTTATCGAGCACCACGCGCTCGTCATACTGTCATCCAGATTATCAGATCCGCCTAATCTCACTCAGTGCTCAGAGAAGGTCAATCTGTCTCTTGTGGTCGTCTATCAAGGTAGCCAGTTCTTTCAGCTATTCTTCTCTATACCCCATTTCTCTTTGTTTTTGATAGACAGGTCGTTCAAGCCGTATCGCTGAACCACTCTTCTGACTTCCTATCAATACTGCAATCATGCAGATTATAGTTTCGTCCCTACTGGCTCTTGCCGCTGTAAGTGATGATCACTCATGGCATCAGAGATTCTCATTGTGAAGTTTTTATTGACCGTACGTGTCTTTCATTCAGATTACACTGTACCTCGTTGTCCAAGCGATATACAATGCTTTCTTCCATCCCTTGCGCCATGTGCCCGGGCCGAAACTCAACGCCATATCCCGTATCCCATACTTGAAACACCATCTAGACGGTACCGCACCCTTCTATCTGCGTGACCTTCACGAGAAGTACGGTGACATCGTCCGTTACTCTATATCAGAGGTTTCATTCATATCAGGCGACACAGCCTGGACCGACATCTACGGTCATCGCACGGGACAGCTCAAGGGCCATCCGACACTGGAGAAGGACCCCGCTTGGTACGCTCCGCCGGTCGAGGGTGTACAAAGTCTCTTGTTTGAGCATGACGAGCCTCATCACCGTCGAAGAAGAGCTTGGGCACATTCGTTTAGTGATAAGTCACTGGCGGACCAATATCCAACTATTCAAGCTGTCTCTGACTTGCTCGTTGAGCGGTTGAGGGAAGCCAGCGGTGCTGTAGATATGTGCAAATATTTCAGCTGGACAATGTGAGATCTATCATCCGAGGAGACAAGACTTCCATTGCTAACAGAACAACAGGTTCGATATCGTCTCTACTCTCATCTACGGGCAATCTCTGGGTAACCTCCGCGACCTGAAAACGCACAAAAACGTCAAGATTGTTCAGGATGGCCTGCTGGCATTCCGCTTCTGCTACGTCCTCTGGTGCTATCCCCTGCTGAATAAGCTCACCGGCTATGCTCTCAGCGAGGAACAGATCACCACCTGGGTCAACCACGACAAGTGGCTCAACGAGCAGACCTGGTCGCGTGTAGAGCGTGGGCCCACGGCGGGGAAGAAAGATTTCCTCTCATACGTTATTAGGGTCCGTGATGATGAGGTCAGCGATGAGAAGGATGTAACGGTAGGCTTCAAGAAGACGGGCGTCATGGACAAGGAGCTTCATGTCGACTCAGGTCTGTTCTTGACTGCAGGTTCAGACACCACAGCCCATGTCCTCACCTGGTCCATCTATTTCCTGTGCCAACACCCAATCTACATGAGCAAGCTCAAGGAAGAAGTTCGTGGCCGCTTCGCCTCATACGAGGACATTGCCCCAGAGACTGTGAGCAACATGCCCATACTGACAGGCGTAATCAACGAGACCCTCCGCCTCCAAACCCCCACAGCCGTCGGCTTTGGTCGACGAGTAGGTAAGGGTGGTGAGTTCATCAGTGGTTGTTACATCGCCGAGGGGACAGGAGTACAAGTATCTCAGTACCCAAACAACCGCTCGAGCCGCAATTTTGCTCAACCTGATGAGTTTATCCCGGAGCGATGGTTGGGCGACGAGCGCTTCGCTCATGATAAGCGCGACGCGTTCCAACCATTCAG
The DNA here is from genome assembly GCF_900067095.1 of Fusarium proliferatum ET1. Lineage (NCBI taxonomy): Eukaryota > Fungi > Ascomycota > Sordariomycetes > Hypocreales > Nectriaceae > Fusarium > Fusarium proliferatum. The sequence continues at coordinate 132,555 of NW_022194792.1, read as the reverse complement.
TATTGGAGCTCGTAACTGCATCGGAAAGGTATGTTCACTTGTCCCCTGCTAGTACTATTTCTAACAAGACGGTACAGAGTCTAGCGCAAACAGAGCTTAGGCTCATTATCTGCAAGCTTCTGTGGAGTTTTGATCCGGAATTGGACGAGAGCATTGGATCTGACTGGGCGGCTAATTCTTTGTGGAAGATGACATGGGTTAAGGCTCCGCTACTGGTTCAGTGGAAGCCTGTTCAGCGGGAGTAGACATTTATTTCCAGTAAACTCGATAGTTCTAAGTCAAAAATATGTCACGTCCAAGAGATCTATTCCAATTACTTGTCGTATAGAATTAAGCTTATGACATATGCAACTTCATGACTAAAGACGGTGATTTGATGTGGTTGTATTTTATATGACATAAAACCGTGATAAACAAGGATTGTTTCTCCGCGCAGCACAAATAATACCGCCTTCAAGCACGCGTTCTACGCTACGACATAATTCCCCTTGTCGCTTGTGGTTTGCGATCCCACAAATTAGAAACTCATATAACCGACCAAACGGTTACGTCTTCCTAGTTGGAGGACTACGCGAAAACCACGCCCCCGCAAATGGGTAAACAGGGACGGTCCATGCATGCAGATATGCAGATCCAGGGTAGCCACCAACATGCAGATTCGAGTAAAGGGCGGGGTGACTTCACTCAGCATGGGGTCTAGGACTCTTTTGCTATCGCCCAATTGGAAGGCATGGACTGCGCCATCATATGCTGACTGTGCCGCTCTGTGCCTTGCTGTCCATCCAGGATGCGTGCTGACTGCCGTTCAGGACGATAAGATATGTATTTTCTCGCGATGGATTGCTTATCCGCCGTCCGCTCGCCCGGAGGTACATCCGTTTCCGCGCAGGATTCAATCTCTGCAACGCGAATTCCTTACCGCTTCGTGTTTTGCTGTGGTAGCGATAGATGTGAATCTTGATGGCGGGATAAAATCACACCCTAGTATTACGTGGGGGCCATTGCAGCCGAAAAGGCTCGGAATGTTACGATACGTTCAAGTACATGCTTCTTAGGATCACAGCCTGCGCGCGGAGAAATGATACGTGGCGCTCTTTTGCGTTGCAGGATTTCGTATGATTCAACAAACGAATCCTACTGAATCCTGATTAGGCACGTATCTATTTATCAGACACAGCCTTTATGTGATATCTGCGAGACCGGCGTGGTTGTTGACTAACTTGCTTGTCATCGGTTTCTCGATCTGCCACAATACGCCTGGCATCTATTCTCTCTGCAATTAGCACACAGGTCTGACTTGCAAGACATGATGGGTCTCGTAGTGGCTTTGGCAGGCCTTCTGGGCCTGACGGCATATACTGGAAAGAATGGAGAGTGTCAGGTAGGCTCGCATCTCTCACAAGAGGTTACAGAAAGGCTCACATATCTTGAACTTTATAGCATGCTCCAGTATATACCCCCTTTTCACAAAAGGGATCTATATCGAACAGCCAGAATCTAGATGGTCCAGCTTTCATTGGCTCATCTGCCAAAAACAAATTCCTGAGATCACAGTTCCCCATCTATCCCAAAGCATCGCTCATGCATGGAGATGGAGGTAACACCGGCAACACAGACTATCCCGGCCCCTTAGGAGTCAACACGACTCTCACTAGCGGTGCAAACACCATCAATATCATGATGTGGGGAGCAGATGGTAGTTTAACTGCCGGCTATGCCAACGCGTCTGTAGGCCTGCCTCCGCCACGTGGTCTCGTTGCCGTTGACCCTGCTACATACCAGATCAATGCAGCCTGGTATCCTCCCGACAACGAGACCCTTGGTCTTGCGTACATGGAGTATATGCAGGACACCAATGATATCCTGCTTAGTACCAAAGAAGGCAATGTTTATGTTGTGCATCGTGGGATCTGCAAGGGTAACCCTTTCTTCAGGATCACGCGTAACATCAATCTCAAAAGTGTCATTAAACCATGGGAACTCCTGCTTAATACTATGTATGATGCAGCGGGCAATATTTGGTTTACCACTGGTGGTATTATTGGTGGAGGAGACCCGCCACAGAACTCATCAACATTCGGATACATCAAGCCAGACGGTGCCGTGATCAAAAGACGCGTCAAGAACCAGATGGTCGAGAATGGCATCGCCGTGAGCGGCATGGATGTTTATATGGCCACTGGTCCTTCTGGAGAAGCTGATACCTCCACCTCTATTGGTTACATGTGGGCCATGGACGCAACGGGCTCCAGCGATCTCAATGTTAAGTGGAAAGTTCCCTATGACTCTGGGGCTGGAGGCAAGCCTGGTGAGATCGCTCGCGGAACGGGAGCGACGCCTGTGCTGCTAGACGACAAGTTCGTGGTTATTACGGACAATGCCGACCCAAAGGTCAATTTGTTGGTGTACCATCAAAAGACCCAAGAGTCAGCCGAGGAGCAACTCGTCTGCTCGGTGCCGCTTTTCGAAGCTGGTAAGAGCAATAACGACAATGCAGCCTTGGCCCACTTTGACGGGAAGAATTTTGGTGTCATGATCCAGAACAACTACGGTGCCCCGCCAGTCCGTCTCTCCAGCCCGGGAGTTCCCTTCGTGCTGAACGGTCCCTGGAACAATATGAGCAGTATGGCTGGCGGCATGGTCAGAGTTGACGTCACACCCAAAGGGGAGTGTAGCGTAAGATGGAACTCTGACCTGGCTGTTAAGGCGGTGTCTATTCTGTCAACTAAGAGCGGACTACTATATAGTTCGGTACAGGATACAGAGCGAGCAGTGAAGGGAGAGTATGTGTGGTATCTTGCTGCTGTGGACTGGCTTACAGGTAAGACGACTTATCAGTATAGGACCGGTATGGGTGGTACTTTTAACGACAATTGGAGTGAGGGGACCTTGGGTCCTGATGGCACTTTTTACCAAAGCGTTTTGGCCGGTGTTATCGGTGTAAAGGACAAGAAATAGATAAGAGATACTCGCAAGTCGTCGTCAGACTTCATCAGCAAATAGAGTCATTGTTTATCTGTAACTAAGATTGATATATCGCTTTTGACAATCTTGTATCGTTCAATGACCTTTCACTTCTTATCGTATTCGGCGCCACGATTATAATTACCGGCCTTTGTCTCGAATCTCACGAGACTCTAATCCGTACGAGTAAAACTCATCATTGGCCTATCAAATCACAATTTCTTTCTAGCCACGACAACAGCGATACTAAGGCCAAGCGCTCCAATCAGCCATGGCTTAACAGCCTTCCAGCTCGCAGTCAACCACCGCTCCATCGCCGCCCTTTGGTGCTCCTTAAGCGCCTTTGCCTCATTAATGCGCGGAAACTCCACTCCCGGCACAGGCTTGTCCAGAAACTCGCACAAAGGCTCCCATCCCTGACCCAGCTGATAGACCAACTTGCGCTCTGGAGGGAGCAACTCGTCAATCCTCTTGAAGTACACGTCATACACAGCTTCTGTGTTTGCGTCAAAGTCTTGTACAGAATAAGAACGGAAAAAGCCTTCCGTTGTCTTTATCATGGCATGTCCGCCGCGTCGGCCCAGCACGAAAGAGATCGTGTAGATGACGAAGCGGAGTTTGGCGCTGTAAAGTGGCAGAACAATACCCTCGCGAAAGCTGGGCCACCACTTATCATAGTCACGGCGACAGATGACAACTTTTGCCTCTGGGTACGCCGCGATAAGCTGCTCTGCAAAGGCCGATCCAAGCTCCGTGATAGCGCCGTATTTTCCATAGATCTGGTCCCATTCCTGGCGGGAAAACGGTGGCCGTTTGAGTTTGCCAGTGCGCGGATCAGGAAAACTTCCGTCTGCGGCAGCTTCAAAGAGCTTCCACTGCTCTGGTTGATCGACCATGTCTAAAGCGTGATGAGGTCGTAGGCCTAGGATATCGTACGCAGCGGCCATAGATGCAGTGCCCATCCGCCACAGTCCGACAGAGATGACTTGCGGGGGCCCGCTGTGTTCACTCTCTGGAATAGTGGCGAGCTTTCCAAGGGTTGGAGGAGCTGCAGACATTGTGGGCGTGTGTGTGATAGGCTTACTTTGCTGCTCTGTGATGAGACGCCCCTCAGGTTTAAGCGACAAATATATGGGAAATGCTGTGTGAAAGGCCTGAACCATGCGTAAGGATGTGTTTTATTGCTGCCTCGGCTGTAAATAGACTTGGTAGGTCTCTACGCCGGAATTGTCTAGAAGTACAGGTCACGTTTTCTTACATGTTCTAGGTCAGTTCAGTCCTAACTCGTAACTCCCAGGCTTGTAGGGATTTCTCCATCCCACGCTGAGATGAAACCAGCCAGTACAGGGGAATCACAAGAATCCTTCATCCCACTGTCGCAATGAAGCCTTACGTGGCTATTTGCACGTGCAGTATTAGCTTATCAATGGTATCTTACTATCAATAGCAATCTTCCTGACATGTAGTAAGAGGCACATCGGTGTTCACAATCAACATGGAGTATATGCTGTTGGCAGTCATGATTTTTGCCATGTAACGCCACAGTAGACCACCCCACTCGCATCCGGTAGGCTCTCGCCTCCGCCCCGGTCAGCAAAGTATAGGCTAATAAAGCTTATGAGCCGCCAATGCAACCCTATATAACATCCTCTGCAGAAATCAGGCGAGTTACAAGGGGTTCTCAGATAAAGGATTGATCTAGACTACTGCAGTAAGAAGCACAAAATGGCCTGTAGCGAGCAACAGCTAGTTCAAGTAGGTACGGGACACGGGAACTTGTAAAGGGGCGCGGGTCTGCAGATCCCCCGACGCATGGGCGCTATACGAATAACCACTAGACTATGCATGTCAGCAAGGTCCGACCGGGATTTTTCTCTGGTAGGGGCGTGCGTGGTTGGTTGGGGGCATCAGCAAGGTATTGTGATGCCTGTTATATGCAAGGCAATGGGTAAAAGGATTCGTGGGATGTTGGTTGGTGATTATCTTGTGCCGAATATCCGTGAACAGTCTTACTGCCTGGCACAAATGCACCGAGAAGCAGGTTTAATTATACTGAAAGGATGATCTGAGAATTCACAGATGACTGGATCGTATTATTGATTCGGTGAAAGTTTACTGTATTAACATGGGTTTATAACGATCTCACCAAATCTGGTTTAGTCACCTGGTTTGTCACTCCTTATCGATAACGACATTTGCTTCTCAACTTGCCCTGGAGTTGAGTTACGTTCTGCAAGAAATTGAGAATATAACATAACATAACCATAATATTAAAATAAATTGCAGAATGATGAGGGGGGAAACATTATATAATAATTGCAGGCATACTGCTTATCTTTAGGAGCTCTTAAGTATTAAGATTTTAAAAATTTATGTAAGTGTTTTAATTTAAGGAAATAATCTATAAACTGTTAAAAGTATATCTGCAATTGAGGTAGCCTTCTTAAAAGAATAGGCATTTTAAATAAAATGGATTTTCGATTTATTTGATACTTATAAGATATCAATATTAACCTCTTCCTGTCTCCTCCTGATCTCGAGACAACTGAATGGATCTGCAACAAGACTGAAGCCATGCTTCAAGGTCTGTGGGGACTTGGCGCCCTCCACCAATCGCCATTCATACTTGAGCAAGATATGGCACATAATGATCTTGATCTCGTTGGACGCAAAGAAGCGTCCAGGACAAGCATGTAGACCATGGCCAAAACTGAGGTATTCTGGGGAAGTGGATACGAATTGCGATTTGTTCTCCTTGCCCTCTTCCTGGCGAGCGTTGTAGAATCTGAAAGCGTCAAATGTGTTTGGATCTTGATAGTACTCAGGGTCCCAATGGCGGACAAGAGGGACGATAGAAAGCGTGTTTTGGCTGATCTTTGTGCCGTCTGAGAGAGTGATTGGTACTTCAGCAATTCTTTGAATGGTAGCTATGCGGTGGATGGTAGGTCAGTGATAAACTCTGTGCAAGAAGTGGTCTGACAAGACCTACTCTGGTTGATGGGCCTGATTCTCAAAGACTCCTTCATGAAACTATCGAGGCGCTTCATGTTGTACAGAGAGTTCTTCTTCCACCCTCCCTCCTGAAGCACCGAAATAATCTCATCTCGTAGTTGTTGGACGTACTGAGGATGTTGAATCAGATCAAACAACAGCTGCCCCACCATGTCTGCGGTAGTGTGTATAGCAACAAACGACAAAGCCAACTGGACCAACGCAGGATCATAGGAGCGGCCCTTTGCGATTTGTGGCAGCCACTCCAGCACATCAGCGTACTCTGTCGAGTCTCCTTTAGCTCTCATAGCTTCTCGCTCCTTGACGAGCCCGCCTATGAGCACTTGCGCATCCTTGACAGATTGCTGCAGTTCACGAGTGTGAGGCAGAAACCTTTGGACTATGCGGCGAAGAACAGCTGGCCACGCGTTTAACTTGCCCACCGTCATTGTAAGTGAGTGAGTGTAGGTGGTGGTGATACGGAGGAGCTCTGGGTCTCTACACAGTTTGTCTCCGAGGAAGACCCTAGACGACACCTGGGCTACAGCTCTGAGGAGATTTGAGTGTACATGGATCTTGTGCCAATCTATCAGCCAGAATTAGCCGTTGGTATTGTGCAAGTCGGGGAGTAACTCACCAGTGTTGTCCGTCCAGGAGCTCTTTAGCATGAAAGATGTCTCTTCAGATAGAGCGTGTGTTAGTTGGCCTTAAGCTTCGTCAGTATGAAATCTAAAGTGTCGCTGGAGTATTTCGAACGTACCTAGTGCCGGAGTCACTTTAAGCTTGATTACATCTTGAATTATATCACCTCCGTAGCCAAAAGTATGGAACGGCTCATAACCAGGTAAGTGAGAGTTCACAAACTACGCCGTACGAGTTAGCTATCAATCTCTGCCAACTTTGGCCTCGAATAGCTCACCTTGGCGATTGCCCGTGCATGATTCAACTGTGGGATATTCCGAAGCTCATCCGTATACTTAGGGTTAAGAACCGTCATCATTCCATGATCAGTCATGATACGAAACGGTCTGCCATTGTGCTTCTTGAGACCATATTCTAGAAGTTGTCGGCCATTGTGTATGAAGTGCTGCTTCACCTTGCCATGCGTGAACTGGAAGGCTCCTCGCGGGTTGATGAGCGGGTATTGACTGCGCTGACTGGCTAGATACCACGACGTCAATGCAACGACGAGGATACTACAGATAATCGCCGTCATATCTTTGTCTTGAGACAGCATCGCCAAGATCTTGGCGGCCTCTGTGGTGAGATCCAAAGAGTAACCTTCCTTTCCAAGATGGAATGACTCTGTCGAGCTTGTGTGGTTCATGACTGTTGCGTTGATCTTGGCAATGTCGGGTTGATTCTTGGCAATACAGGCCGTTGGCTATGATGTGTTGACAGTGTTATAAAACTCCCTGTACCAGACGCTTACGTGCATACCCCGCTACGGCAAGTTGCCTGTTGCATATGTGAAGGAGTGGAGGAGTTGTGCCCCGGCAGATAAACAATATCGTGCGGCCTACTCAATCTGGTCAGCAATGTCTCATTCCGTCTGACTCAGTTGAGAATCTATTTTCGCACATGCAACTAAGGATCATGCAAGTCCCAACCAACAAATACTACGTTGAGAAATCACTCAAGATTATGATAAGGCACGGACTCTACTGTAACATTCGCAACAATGTGCCTGGAAGTACCTAGAATATGCAATAGAACACCCCCCAAAAGTCCTAGTCATCAGCCTGGCCAACCGAGACACGCCCCCGTCAGCGCGGCCCGCAGGCGCTCTGCAGGGCTTAAAATCTGACATGCTACACTAATACGCTGCTGATTTGCCGATCTGTAGCAGGGACTCCGGGTACGCGGCACAGACACGAGCCATTGAAATGCTCTCAAAACTCCCTCGGAAAGTCAGCTTGACTCCTGCTTGTTTGTAATCCCATCACCTTCGTCTTCCTGACATACTGACTATTTTGCGATAGCCACAACCGCTACTCCACAACATCATGGGAGAGTCGCGCCCCCAGTCACGTAACGGGGATAGTCAAGCCATCGAGAGTAAGCCTTCACCACCAAATGGACACGTCAGCTCGGCTACGGAGGATGCATCCACGCAGCTTGGGACGAGCTACGTGGAAGGGTTGCCTTTGCTACTTGTGATGGGTGCTGTGTCCATTGCATCTTTCCTTGTACTGCTGGACACATCAATCATAGCAACTGTGAGTGGCCTTTGTCATGGTGCTGTGCGCCTACAAGGCATACCAAGCACAGAAGTTAATAGCTTTGCAGGCTATTCCCCAAATCACTTCCGATTTCCACTCGCTCAAAGACATCAGCTGGTATGGCTCAGCTTATCAGTTGTCAAGGTATGCAACTTCCCAGTTGCGCGATTTGAGTCCAGCTATGCCAACCAATCTTCTACTCCAGCGCCGTAATCCAACCTCTGGTTGGCAAGCTATATACACAGTTCTCTCTCAAAGTAAGAAGCCGCCAAATATCAACCATCGCAGGTTAGTGTTAACATGTTCTTGCAGTGGGTCTACCTCGCCTTCTTTGCTATCTTTGAAGTCGGGTCGCTTGTTTGCGGCGTCGCGCCCTCGTCGGATGTTCTTATCATCGGACGCGCGATAGCAGGCATTGGCGTTGCGGGGATATTCGCTGGGGGGTTGACAATCATTGCATCGGCCATTCGCCCCGAAAAGAGATCAGGTACGTCATGTAATGCGTTCGGTTCGTTTGGTGCTGACGATGGACAGTGAATATGGGACTTATGATGGGAGGTCAGTGTGCACTGTGCTACCTAACCCTTCTTTTCCCTCTTGTCTATCACTGACCGTGTTTGATACTATCAGTTGCTCAACTAGGTCTTGTCAGTGGCCCTCTTATCGGAGGAGCCTTGACGCAGCGTGCTTCATGGCGATGGTGCAAGTGTCCTTATTCCAGGGGATGAGATATTAAACTAACGCAGTAACCTTGACAGGCTTCTACATCAACTTACCCATCGGAGCCATAGTCCTGGGGGGTATCTTGTTTATAAAAATAGCAGATCAACAGCCCGTGCCACCCTTCGCGCAAGCAGTGCGTGAACTTCCTAAGCGTCTTGACTTGATCGGATTTTTTATGTTCGCGGGTGCTTCTACCATGCTTATGCTAGCCTTGCAATGGGGCGGTACTACCTATGCGTGGAGTAGCGCAGTAACAATCGGCCTGTTCTGCGGATCGGCTGCCTCACTAATGGCATACGTCGCCTGGAGCTGGAATAGGGGCGATGAATCTCTGATTCCGCCGGTGCTCCTGAAGCAGCGAGTAGTCATTGCTTGCTTCTTCTTGACCCTCTTCATGATAGGCTCAGCGCTGATGTTGTCATACTGGTTACCGGTGTACTTCCAAGCAGTTCGTGGACAGAGCCCTATCAGTAGCGGTGTAAGCATGTTGCCAAATATCTTGGCTTCAGTTGTCTTCAGCATCGTGGGCGGTATCCTAAGTAAGTGATCAGTCTGCCCAATCTGATAAGGACCTCTGCTAACTCTGCTGTTCAGTTGGTAAAGTGGGATACTATATACCCCAAGCAGTCATCGGTACGGCTCTCTTAACAGTCGCGACAGGCCTCTGTAGTACCTTGGACCCATACACATCCACTGGAAAGTGGGTTGGTTATCAGTTTCTCGCAGGAGTTGGACGAGGCCTTATGCAACAAGTACCTTACACAGCCATTCCCCATTCATGTTCGCAGCAGATGATTCCCATTGCCATGTCCTTTATGGTACTGGGTCAGTATATCGGCGGATCAATATTCCTCGCACTTTCAAACGTTGTTTTCAGCTCCAGTTTGGAGTCGTTGTTGAGAGTCTACGCGCCCAAGATTGATCCAGCCACAGTCACCGCAGCAGGAGCATCAGCAGCAGACATGCGCAAGCTCATACCTGCAGACCAGTTGACTGGAGTCATCAAGGCTTACTCACTCAGCATCGATCGTGTTTTCTATCTGGGAACAGGGTCGGCTGCGGCCATGTTTGCAGCAGCCTTCTTTACGGGTTGGATTGATACGCGAGTACAGAAGGATAAGCACGAGTCTGTTCCTGATGAGGCGAGTAGCTCAAAGGAAAATTCATAATAAGACAAACGATATCTCAGCAAAGCTATAGTCTGGAGAGATTAGAAGCCTTTTAATAGAGCTTTAGCCCTGTATAGAAGTCTAGATTTATAAATCATTTTTAGCTTTATATTTAAGGAATCACTACTCTATAAACTAAAGTCCAACATCTGGTGCTTGGGTTTAGGTACTCTTCTCGCTCCGCCTGAGCAGTAAATATCCATTTAAGGCGACAGCTACTTCTATTCATCTTCCTTAGCTTTCTCGTGATCGGCTCCTACTATTGCATCAAACCCTTGCTTTAATGGATTCGTCACACTCAAATGCACATATTTTACTCCAGAACTCAAAGTATCGGTCCCCATTTTTTCGTTTAGGTGTTCCATCACAGGCTGCACCCATTGCCATGCCGTACCAGACGTTGTGGTCGGCATGGTATGCACTGGTACAAGAGGGGCTTTCGGATCGTTGCCATCGTTAATAATTTTTATACGCATTTTGCCCTCTTGTGCCGAGACAGGGTCTGAGCCACGAGACCCAATAATGACCGGACCTGAACGGAATCAAACGCCGAGATTTTGAAGGTCTCGCTCCACGTCGTCTCGGTTTAGCTGGACTTGAACTGCAGGGAGTATCCCTGATCGTACGTGGATTGGAAGGAAGGGGTCCAGGAGTACAGTGACGAGAGAAGATTGCAAGGCCTCGGCTTTCCGCTTTTGATAATTATTTGCCTCGTCGGTGATGTTGAAGGGGTCAGAAGTACCCGCAGACAGCACAGGTGGATAGCTGGGGGACACGGTGAGAGGAGGTGCATTGTTTGTGTGTTTGACGCTCAGTAGAGACAAATCGTCGATGGAAAAGTCGGTGACAATGTTCCAAGCTTCCTCAGCTTCTGGATGTGTGAAGTAGCCAATCAACCCATCTTGGTGGCCCAACATGTCGCCCAATTTAATGCCAAACTCATATCGTGTGAGTTCCCCATCCACAGTCTCAGACAGACTCACACCAGTGACATCGTTGGCCTCGTCTTCAGCATAATCGGCGTAGGCTTGGCTCTGCATAGGTGGAGTTGCAAGCTCGAGTGCCAATGAAAGATGTGCGAGAGCAACGGGACGACCAACAAGAGCCGAAGGGAACTGGGCGAATTGCTGGGCTGGCGGTGCTTGAATATGATCTTGGGCAGCAACTATGGTCTTCCAAAGACCAATGATGAAAGGTGCATGTGACATTGATGCGATCAGGTCGTTCAGAGTCATGGGCTGCTTGGACCCTTTGAGCGCCGACGTGTCTACTTTATCTAGTCGAGCTTGTAGTCGAAAGTCATGTTCGTCCGGCATCATATGATGTCAGAAGAGACATCGACCCCAAGGAGAGAATGCCAATGGACCGACTCGTTGGGTTCAGAAGGAAGCAGGACCTCTCCCTTGAAAGTCCTATCCTTGTCATAGACCTGTATAGACTGATTGTGAAAGTTGATCAATAGCCATGCGAATACAGCCGTGTTGTTATCAGTCACTGGTTGTGGTCCAGGACTATCCTCATCATTTAGAAATTCAGCATGGAGACGAGCATCTTGGTTGATCCGTGGGCTAAGCTGAAACCATTCGCAACCGTCCTCTTCACCGTCGCCCGCTGATGTCTTGAATGCCGTATTGGGTAACGCGTCACTATCCAGTTCGCAAAGCAGAATAGATCCAATATGTGTGGATACAGAGGCTCTTTGGGCTGTTCTGGTCGCGGATCATGAGCATATATGACCTGCCCAAAACGGTCGACAATGTTGAACTGAGTAATTTGTGCTTGGCCGTGAGTCACTGGTTGGAAGAACCGGCTCTTATACTCAGCTGCATGAGCGCTATTCAAGGTCTCATACGACAAGCCGTCGTGAAATGTCCCGTATGGAGTCACATCAAGACCTCCAGATGACACGTCCTCCATGCTTCCCTGGAAGGTTCGCAGAACTCTTCATCCATAAAGATCTCTTCTCCCTGCGCTCGTACGTCTTGGTTCGTGGGGATAGCATGGGCTCCTTGACATAGAGTAAGAAGATGATCAGTGAAACCATCAAGCCGTCCAAAAGTAAGATCCTGACCCCCGAAAAAACTTTCAACCCATGGTTTCATCTCGTCCTCTGCCGACGTCCCTGGTACTGTCCGGTGCATCATGTTCAAGAGCCCTTGAATGAGCTTCTGACCGTTTGGCTGAAGAATGGTCCGTCCCGAAAAGGTACGAGATCCCAGTGTAAGATCGGAAAGTTTCTTGTCCGTAACTAGTCCATACTGAACTGAGCCACTGTCATCGTATCTGAGCTTTCACATGTATTGATGCATTGACTGTGTCTGTATCAGATTCAGGAGTCGGTACAAATACATTGTTACTGTCAATGTCTTGGGATCCGGCAATAGCATGTAGATAACCGCCCTAATGATCCTCGTGGGGGTGCGAAAAGATTATACCAGCGAACCTGTTCTTCTGGCCCATGATCTGTCGGCAGGCAGACAAAAGGTATCGATGATAAGGGGCGTTGTCGCCCAGATAGTCGTATTTTCTGGGGCCTCCATCCACGAGGATAAAGTTGCGCTTATTAGGGGTAGAACTGTCGTCGCATTCAAGAACCATGGCATCGCCACGGCCGGCATAGATAACGTGTAGAACAGGAGGATGCATGGTTCCAAGTTATTCAGGCAAATAAACAAAACAATTGCAGCGTAACAAGACAATCTGATAGTTCTTGAACTGAACTTGTGCAATATCGAGATTTTGGAGACATTGTTTGATCGGCTGCTGACAGAGGCTCCACCTTCACCACGGACGTGGATATCCTACAGTGCAGGTTTGACGGTTGCTATGCCCGAAATGTTCGCCTGCGTCGAGACTATCGATTTTTACGCGCTGTAATCTCACGACACAGTGTAAAGAGTTGATTCGCCTGTTGCCGTATCTTGCGATGAGCTATGCCGTTTGCGAGCTTGATCCCTGCTCCGTCACGACATGGCATTCATGGTGTGCGGAATTAACATGTCTCGCGCGGAATTATTTCACGACTTCCTCACCAAAGGCCTAGCACTTCGCTTTTTAGAACGCAGATCACGATAACTACGGAGTACCTAGCTAGTAATAACCGAAAGAGAACTTCTAAGTCTTACCGCTGTAGCATTCCATCACACACGCAGTCTTTTCTCAACCAGATATAGGAAGAAGTCAGACAACAAATGTAGTAGATACAGAAATCTTTACTTGATCATTGCAGTGTGGCATGCATTAATGACTCCTGAGTTCGATGTAATCCTGCGCTCCTTTGAGTAACGTGAACGTCCCGCGCTCACATACCACTGCCATTTCACATGACCAGCTCACGACCGTAAGCATTACTCTTGATGTCGCGACGGGCAACGCCAGCAGCTTGCATGAGCTTCCTAGTAAACTCGATACGTTCACTTCCTCGCATGATCGTAGGTCGTCGCTGCCATCCAATCTCCGTCGGCATTCGCTCGTTTTCTGCAGAAGAACGCCTTGTCAGCTTTATCATACCAAGTTGAAGAAACGTACTCAGCCAGTACTCAATAAACTTCTTCTCCACCGTGCCGGTAGTGCCATCGGCCATGATCTCAAAGAAGGACGCCATCTCACCCCAGCTGAAGCCGTCAGCTAGCGTGGACAGCGAGTGCTCAGGGTTTGTCTTCTTGGAGGTCGCTAAGCGGCCCATTCTCGCCTTGGCGACTTGTTCGACTGTCATCAGGTCGTCGGGAAAGTAGGTAAGGGACTCTGCCCAGACGGTCTCGTTGAATGGGTTCGGATCAGCAAAGAATGCGTCGGAACGACTGCGAAGGTCAGTACTTGTTAGGATAGTAGAATGGCAAGGTCTACCTGAGAGAAATGTCATGCTCGAGGATGTTGTGTCGTCCAAGATCTGCCAGATCGAAGCTGCGGGTATTGGGGTACTTGGGGCTGGTCTTGATAGCTTGAGTGAAGAGGATAACAGCATCCAAGTTCTCAATGTTATAGCCGGTAAGCATACCGTCTTTAAGAATGTCGAGTGTGATATTCTTGCCGTCGCGAGGGATGTACCCATGGTTGGCCAAAGTGTTGAGGCCGGGGCAGGGGCCACGAGCTTCGTCAAACAGTTAGTACAACACACAGATGCTAGTGATACTCTCCATTGTGGGGGCTTACAGGCGTCTGGAGTTGGAGCAATCCACTCCTGGGGAACAAATTCGCGGGTTGATAGAAACTGGGGATGGGCAAGCGTATGCCCCACCGCGCTGGCGATGACGATCAAAGCAGAGAACTTCATAATGATTGAAAAGAAAGTGCTAGGCACGAAGACAAGGGGACTGATGCTGAGCCTGTTGATGCTGAAGCTTTGCCGCACTGAAGCAGAGTACCATGCCGTGTCTTATATACTCGTAGCTTCACCCTTCTTTGCATTTAGGACTCTCGTCTTTGCCCAACATCTTCGTTTCATCTACACAAGATTACAGCTTCAGCTCCTACACAAAGAAGAAAAGAGGCAGAAACGCAAACCGCAAACCAGCGTCAGTGCCGAGATCCTCGGCTCGGCCAGTCTCACGATTGGTAATTCTCCGATTATCATTGATTACTTGAGATGCGACTGGCTGGCCCAGGTCTCAACACTATTCGCGAATATTTCCAGATAAAGTAAAGATGCGTTTATGCTTATACCTTCTGTTTCGTCTACATTGAAACGCCACTGAGTCCTGAAACTTTTACTAAAGCCCAAACGCCAAGCAAAAGAAGCAAGTCTTCCTCATGGAAAACAGCCGAGGCTAAGAGCAATTTGTGAAACCTGGAAATCTGGCTATATTATTAATTAAACAAGACCATCACGAATGCGCAGGTGAGTTAATCTACCTCTAGGAAGAGCACCAGTCTCAAAGCTTGCCAGCTGGAATCGAACCGTTGGCAATTGCATCTAGGCCGAATTGAGGGTTCAGCTCCTGTTTTGTGGCCTAAACTCAGCCACATTGCTTCCTTGTTGATAAGCGGGGAGTCATGATAAGTAAGTGCAAGCTGAACTTGAACGAATTGCTCCTAGCGCTGCCTCTCAGAAGTGGCCACGTATAAGGGCTGCGGGATTTGCAGAGATAGCTCAGAATAATTTAATCTTAAGCTACTAATACAAGAGTCTTGAACAAATATAATTCATGGAATCTTCATCTCATGTCTTGTAATTACTTTCCTAATTAAGAAACCCTGGTATGTTAAAGTAGTACATCAAAGGCCCTGACAACAGCTTAAAAGACCAAGCAGCCAACAAATATGTCTACTGTACTTTCAGCAAGCGGCGACAGTGCCGCCACCACCTCTTATAATAAAACCCAAAGCCAGGGAAGCATGACCATAAAACCATCATCTGCCACTGATCTATCAGCTTGGATGTATTTGCCCGTATATGGCAGCATTCCCGGCAAGTCCCTGGACGAGATCACACTCAATTTCACATCGCAATCTGCAAATATCAAGACTGTGGCGGTGTATGATGGCAGCGAAAAGGTAGTGGAGGAGCGGGAGCTTGGAAAGAGTGAAACTTTTAGTATTTATGTGTCTTCTAGGGAGATCAGTTCTACGGTGGACGGGGTTACGGTCTCGATTGAGGTGGAGTTTGAGACGGTTGAGGCGTGGCTGTCTCTTAGTTCTGTCTCTGTCGCGTTTTGAATGTATTTGTCAAGGCTGATAATCTTGATAATTCAAGCACTTCCAACCATAACTGTCGGGTTTCCTCCTTTAGCTCATCTTACCCCCTTTAGTCTACACTCTTGGCAACTATGGGTATCGTACGGCTCTCGAAACAATTGTGTATCTTAGAAGTCAATGCTAGTCTGTCTGAAATATAACATGCAGGGCTTACGTCAAAAATGACGACGCAGTAAAGATAAATGCTCTAGCTCTGGCAGGCAGTGTATAGTCAAGCCGGGGTGTGTTATTGCCGAGAAGCCAAGATTAACTCTGTTTGCGTGTGTAAATGAGGCTGTGTGACGAAATACACATGCTTAAGAAAGTATCAATACGTAGGGTAGACGAATGGCATATGAGATGATGCCTCTTCAGCGCATATTGCGGGGCAAAGCCTAATTCTGTAGTGTGTCATTGGCTTACTCGCTTCTTTCTTAGCGAGTGCGATATGGGCTGTGCCGTTAACCGTTTCTCGATACGGACGCCAATGTCAATGACGTCAAGACCCTGATCATCGATATCCAGCACCTAATCTCAGATCCCGTTATTTCCACGAGCTGTCTTTCAGTTCATCTTAATAACCTATTGTTCGAGCTGTTTTTGTTATAGACAATGCATCAATCTAACGAACCAGATACATCCTTGGCATCACCACCAGAAACACCATCCCCATCGGATATACCACCATTCTCTCCAAGATCAATGGCTGACGTCGGCACCGATTCCGGAAACCTCTTCCGTCTCAAAGACGTGCTCACTTATTTCGCCGCTGTCAAAGGGGACCTATCAAATGTCACTGCTCCTCCCTTCATCCTCGCTCCCAGATCAGCCATTGAGATTCCAGCTGCTTGGGCTTGTCATCATGACCTCTTTCTTCAGCCTGCAGATGAACCTGATGCTGGAGTGAGGGCTCTTTTACTGGCAAAGAACTACATATGCAGTCTTAAGCAGCTCGTCAATGCGGACTCCCCGGACGCCGCCAAGAAGCCACTGAACCCGTTTCTTGGTGAATTATTCCTCGGCTCATTTTCCGACAAGTCTGGGTCAAAGTCGGAACTGGTGATTGAGCAAGTATCGCACCATCCGCCTGTCACAGCATGCTCTGTATATAACAAACAGCGTGGCATGTCATCCATTGGCTTCGCGGGTCAGGAAACATCCTTCAGCCTGGTCAATGGCGTCACCGTGCGTCCAACAGGATGTGCAATTATCCAAGACCATAAGCATAATGAGCAAAGTCTCATGACGATGCCAACAATATTGGTCAAGGGTGTGACCACCGGGAACCCATATCCAGAGATGGAGGGTCCGGCCTACATTGCCAGTTCGAGCGGTTACTTGACGAAAATTGGATTTCACGGCAAAGGGAGACTCGGGTACGGTCAGAAGAACCAGGTCGTCGCTGAAGTATTTGCTCCGAATGACAAGGACCATCCGTTATATCGTATCACAGGCCAATGGACCGGCGAGATCAAAGTTGAAGACTCAGCTAAAACAACTCTCGAAGAGTTTCACGTCGACAAGATCCCAATCTCACCTCTCAAGGTGGCGCCCGTAGAAGAGCAAACCCCTTGGGAGTCACGTCGGGCTTGGTTCAAAGTTACTCAAGCGATCAAGCAACATAATATCGAAAAGGTTTATGCTCATAAGAGCACTTTAGAAGAGTCGCAAAGAAGACGACGCGTTGAAGAGGAGAGAACCGGCAAGCAATGGAATCGTTTGTTCTTTACTCAAATCCCCAAGGGTGACGAGACGCTCGAGTCTTTAGTTTCAAAGGTTCCTGAGAAATTAAGTATACTAGATTTTACAAAGACGGGGGGCGCTTGGAGATTTATTGGGGCCGATAGAGCAGAGGAGGTGAAACGGCATTTGAGCCGCGACAGTATACCATAGCGTTGCTATAAGCATAAGCATTAATAATAGTTTATATTGCATTGATATGTCTACTGCCAGTTCTAGCTGATGAAAAGCCAGGAGCTGCATCTAACTACCCAATCCGTCCAAAATGTCACATTAGATCTTGTCAACGTGCTCTCCAGTCTCATGCTGAGCAGCAAGCTTCTCATCAATAGCCTCAGCCCTGCGAGCGAGATCAGCCTGAAGGTTTGCAGTATACTCGCTCTTGTCGACGAAGGGAATGAACCAAGGAGCGTTGGTGAAGAGATAGTTCATCTCCTCCAGAGGAAGCTGCTTGGTCTCAGGAACGAAAGCCCAGACGCAGAGGGCGTTTGTGAAGTTGCAAATGACAAATACAAGGTAGTATTTCCAGCCAACAGCTCCCATTGCAATACCAGTCACCTGGCCAATCATTGTGTTAAAAGCGAAAGAAGTCATGGTCGCGAGGGAGACGCCCTTAGCTCGGGTGCGGGTATCGAAGATCTCGGCCGGGATGATCCAGGAGAGAGGTCCGCAGGTGGCTGAGAAGGAGAAGTTGTATGCCCAGGTAACGATGATGAATCCCCAGCCTTGAGCAGCACTGCCGGAACCGGGAGGATAGACAACAAGCATGATGGTGGCGATGATAAAGGTGAGCATGTTAAACAAGTTACCCCAGATAAGGGTCCATCGGCGACCGAATCGATCGATGAAGGCAATGCAAAGAGCCTGGGCGATTAGAGCAATGATTGAGTTGATAGCCTGATATTTGAGCGCATCTCCAGGCCCAATTCCAGCTTGTCCATAGATAGTAACAGAGTAGTACTGAATGGCAGACACACCCGTCATCTGAATCGACGCCTGAAGGCCACAAGCGATCAAAAGGCGACGGAAGCAAGAAACATCCCTAAAAAGCTCGAGGTATGACTTGGCACCGTTGGCATGCTCGTCGGCAATGCTTTCCTGAATCTGCTCGATCTCCGCACGCACCCAGGGATCGTCCTCGTTGCCGTTGGAGTGGAGGCGGGCAAGGGTCTTGAGCGCGTCGTCCTGCTTACCCTGGTCCATAAGCCAGCGAGGAGACTCGGGGAAGACGAAGATGAGAGCACCGAGGATAACGGCGGGGATGATCTGGATGCCGAGGGGGATTCGCCACTGTCGGTTGTCGCTGAAGTTTGTGAATGTGCCCCAGCCGGTCCACGAAGCGACAAGAGCTCCAATTCCCAACATGAATTGCTGGAGAGCTGTGACTCGACCACGGATGGAAGGATGTGCGATCTCAGCCTGATACAGAGGAATGATCATGGTCAAGAAACCGACGCCAAGACCGGCGAGGAAGCGACCAGCCATGAGGTATGA
Organism: Fusarium proliferatum ET1; assembly: GCF_900067095.1. Classification (NCBI taxonomy): domain Eukaryota; kingdom Fungi; phylum Ascomycota; class Sordariomycetes; order Hypocreales; family Nectriaceae; genus Fusarium; species Fusarium proliferatum. The sequence continues at coordinate 113,579 of NW_022194792.1, read as the reverse complement.
GATCTTTGGGGCTCCAGTCTGGAGAGCACCTCCGAGAGTGAAGATTATAGAACCAATGGTGATAGTCCATCGTCGACCGGTGTATTCGGTTGTAGGTCCAGCGAACATGGCACCAAAGAAAGCACCAGCGGTGAAGAGCGCAACTACAGCACCACTGCAAAGGTTAGTGTCCAAACAGTCTCGACGCGGCGATTGGCAACTTACGTGTCGGCAGCTGTGTCACTAGTGTCGAACTCCCGATGATAAGATGGCGAGGCAATGACCTGGGCGATGACACCCAAATCGTAGCCAAAGAGCAGCGATCCAAAGGACGCAAACACTCCGACGAGGAACTGGTAAACCTTGGGCTTCATGATGACTGCTTCAACGATATGCAGACTGATGGGTATGAAGTGATCGACAGGAGGGGGGATTTCAAGAGATTTTAATACTTTTCATCAACGACCCAGAAGCTTGGAGCTACAGAGTCGCATCGCCCTTCTCGCGCTCCAATGATGAGCGTTCCCAGAGTCCATATCCCCAGAACTCAATGCATTTAGCGTAAAAGGTCCCCATGGGGAATGGGGCACTCAGGATGTAACCTCGCCTGCCTCGCGAAAAAACACGAAACAATGCCGAAGACACGCTAAGACACCAGCCCATTAACAGCGCGTGACATTTCCATAGAAGCGCTTCCTCGTGATTGGAGCGCAAGACGGCATTGCTAAGCTAGGTGGTGATGGTATGAGAGGAATGCCAAGCTAATGAGGAGAAGGGCAACCCGCGTATTGTTAGCATGGGTTAAGGTCGGGTTGTTTGCCGGATTTGTAGTGCGGGGTTTCAGCTGACATGGTTGGGAGGGCGCTATGCTGCTTTTATCATCATGTCCGGGGGAGGAGTCGATGCGGAATCGTGCCGGTGTGAGATGCTTTGAAAAGGACAGGGCTGGTCTTGGGTTGATGCATCCGAGGTACGAGCATGTGGATGACTCTGCATGGAGAGGAGATGGGATGAAATTTCATGATCCGAAGATTGCGATACAGAGACATCGTGGTATGTCAGGTTGTTCGAATGTATGCCAAGACGATCTTGGATGAGGCTACTAAATGGATTGTGAATACTCGTAGTAGTACCAAGATTAAAGAATAGAAGTAATCTATGCTTAAAAAGACTGGGCCCAATAGAAATTGCAGATTAGACCCAGAGGACAATGCTTGTTCTTGTCGCGTGGTTTTTGTGGGTTCACGAAGTGTCGTTCGCAAAGATGCATTACCAGTGTCGATCTCGATTTTTATTAGTTTCAGATCATTTGCCTATCATTCCCATTGCTGGAACAATCAATGGCCGAAAGTCCTAAGTAACAGTCTATCAGTTGTATCGGATTGCGTATTACTTAGCCAGTTAAGTCTTCAGTTATGATACAGGGTAGGCAATCCTCTGTAACGCACTCGGCCGATTTGGGCATGTCACCGCATTCCCGTCCAGTATGTGCTAGATGCTTATATCCAGTGCATTCAGTCTAGAAGTATTTAATTGGCTGGAGTTATACAGCATACGGCTTATCGATAAACGATAGTATCTAGATACAGATAAGAAGAGCAATTCTTTCCGATGGAAAAGTGTCATCGTACCGGTTATATAACTATAAGAAAGAATGGAACGTACTCAGCAGCTTATTAAGTATCTTAAGAATGACAAGAGCACTTATAATCCTGGTCTCAAGTCAAACCGAATGAATAGAAGGATTTCCCTTCTTAAGCGCGCGCCTAAGACAATGCCTCTCTCTACCAATTACTGCCGCGATGTACCTATATCAGATCATGCCATGCTTTTGCGTTACTGTTGGAGCCACGTCACGCAACACAGGCAACGCCCCCACTTAGTTAGAGAATCAACCCATCCTTGACAGAATCATAACAACCAGTAGCAATCGCCCCGACTGTCAGAAGAAGACCTCCACGTTCAAGAACAAAGACTGAGAACTATGCTGTCGTTACCATGAGTCTTTGCACACCCTGCCAGCAAGCCTTACCTAATTTCCCCTCCTCAGGTCCTACTGGAGATACTGACGAGGTTTCCCCATCAAAGCAAATCGTCTTCATCAGCCCTAGTCTCCCAAAAAGTCACCTTTTTCTGCATCTATCATGGGAGTCTTTCACGAAATCTCTGGAGGCTGATTGCCCCATCTGCTGGACAATCTGGCGGAACATGAGGTCCTCGCCTATCGCTTCGCCAGATCAGGAGACTGTCCAAGACTTCCGAGTGGATATCCAAAGGGCAACATACAACCCCAAAAGCTTTGCATATATTGTCACAGTTTCTGTAGAGGGCCAGGGGTTAAAGGTGCCAATGGTGCTCCTTAATCTCTGGAAGACAAGAAAAGAGTTCTTTGAACGTAGGTTAAAGTATCAACCTCCGCAGTCCATCTATACGAGCTTACCAAGTCCCAAATAGAGATTGAAGTCGAGGCTCCCTTGCCCACTGAGCATACCCCTCAATCGGCTGCCCAAGCTGCGAACCGTTGGATCAGCATCTGTGATAAGGAGCACCCAGCATGTCTCGACCGTGCCACATCGCCCCCAGAAGCAAAAATGCCAACGCGGCTATTAGACCTTGGCGACAGCAACTCAACCACATGGTGCCTCTTTGAGACGCAACAAGTTAAGGTTCCATATGTTGCGCTTTCACATCGCTGGACTGCAGATACACCAACACTCCTAACGAGGGACTATGCAGAGTGCTTGAATCCTCAACCAGATGCGCTATTACCCCAAAGCTACAAAGATATTTTGGAGATCTGCCGCGCTCTCCCTATACGCTGTCTCTGGATTGACTCTCTGTGCATCATCCAAGATGATAATGGTGCTGATTTTAGCCACGAAGCACCTTTGATGATGGATGTATATCGGTATGCATTTCTCACAGTCATGATATGCTGGCAATTTGGAGAAACCACTGCTTTCCGAAAGCGTAGACCTCGTGGAATAGCTCGACATCCACCAAAGTCATATCGTGAGGACTGCATCAGGAGTGCCAATGACATCGCCAACGAAGCAGAAGAGTTTGCTTTTGTTGTACAGAACAAGACCAATGACTATCGTCTTGACGTGGATAAGTCGCCTATCAATAAGAGAGCCTGGGTCTTACAAGAGAGGTATCTTTCACGGCGCATCCTGTGCATTGGTAGTGATCAGCTATACTGGGAGTGCCAAGGCGAATCCAGTAGAAGTTGCATGTCAAGAGAAGCCTGCCCAGAAAGTTTCTCAAGCTTTGGAAACCGCCTGCCGCTCCAGCCACTGACCGACAACGACGAAGGCCTATTTTGGAGTCTGATAGCTGAGCAGTATAGCCAACAAGACTTGACGTACGAACAAGATAGGATCGTTGCTATATCAGGGCTTTCAAAAGTCATCTCAACTCTGACTGGTGATACTTATTTCGTTGGTATCTGGCTCGAGAACTGGATGACCGGACTTCTATGGGAGTCCGATCAAGCAAAAGATCGACCGCACAGACCTAAGCCATCCCATACAGACTTGCCTCCTATGGTATTGCCTTCGTGGTCTTGGCTTAGCTTCTCGGGATCAGTCTATCTCAGTACAGACGGACCAAAGATCTCAAGGACAGATCCGAACTCCTTCGAGTCCAATATCTTCAGACCGCTTGCTCTTTTGAGTGGAAATACCCTTCTACCAGTCGATACCGACCCTTCTATTTCCATCGAACGTGCCATATTACATGTAAGGTGTTTGCTCATACCAGTCGAGTTTGGTGGCTTCGCACCTGAAGGAGATCTACCCTCCTACTTCCAGCTCCATCACGAAATTGAGTTGAAATCAATGGGCTTTGACATATTACAGCTTGCTTCATTTCCCAACGGTCGAAGGGAGTACGGAGAAATAAAGGTTAATTTCAGCAAGCCGATCAAGACATCCTTGCATTACTTCCTTGCCCCGCTGTACCTGCGCAAGGAGAATGCGGCTGAACCCCAAAAGCTTAGCCCTGACGATACTGAAGGCCTCGGACTTGTTCTCGAAGAGAGCTTCTGCGCTGGACAGCGCGAGTTTATCAGGGTTGGGATGTGGCAAGAAGACTGGAGTTGTTCGTCTCAGCTTGGACCCATGATCAGCAACACTATTGTCAGTCAAGGCATTGGAGAGGTAAAGCGTGGAAATATCGAAGGTATTACAGAAATGGAGAAGGGATTTGATTCGGGCCTGCGAGAATACGCACTGAATCACGCCTCGTCAGTGGTAAACTTTGCCTGGAAAGAAAAGGAGGAGTCTGTCCAATGCTCATTACTGCCTCATTTTACTAAGGCTGGCTGGGCTACCATTTCAATAGTATAATCATACCTCTGTAATCGACGGATGTTACCATAACTTAATATTCTTTCGCAGGATAATTGCGTAATATGTGAAGCATTTGTGTGAGTGGTGATTAGTTATGATATCGACCCATGAATTGAGAACATCAGGTCTTCGGAGCAATCAAGCTCTTGGATGTCAGCCATGCCGTAATCTTGACTCTGAGAGGGGTTGTGATAGTCAAATCTGTCATCACACTCATTCACGATAGTTGAAGATCTGCAGTCGGTCCCCAGCTGGGCTGAGGCATGTAGGGGAGGCAGAGCGAGGCCATCTGGCTAACCGAACATAGACTAGAAGGAGCTTAACTGTTGGCTCAACTATACCTCGCTATAAGACATATTGGCTCCAGGTCAAAGACACTGTGCCGTGTTCTGCACGATGACGCGAATGACTCGGGCGATTGGAATGCCCCAATGTCACAAATGTAAGCAAGGGGAATATGTCGTTGGCCTAACTTTGGGTATAAGAATGGCAAAACCCCATTCTCTCACTTGAGGCTATCTCTCAAACAACCCAGACAAAAGCGAAATACTACACATTGTGATCAATCCCTCCATAATAATACAAGCCAACATGTCTTCCAAACTCTACATCGGGCAGGATCTAGTGAAGATACTAATCCACTAAGCAGATTGTAATGCGGGACCGTGACTCTGGTAACTCTCGGGGCTTCGGGTATGTTACCTATAGCAATCCAACGGAAGCCAGCAATGCAATTGCCGCCTTAAATCATCAGGAGTAAGTTCTGAGAGTCAGGTTTTTGGAATGATGATCTGACAGCGTAAAACTTAGTCTTGATGGACCTCGTATCACTGTTAATATGGCCAATTCTCGTTCTACAGGTGGTAGTGGTGGTGCCTATAACGTTGGTCGAGGTGGTTATGGCGGAGGTTAACAACATGGAGGGGGATACGGCGGTGGTTATTCTCAAGGAGGATATGGTCGAGGCAACTGAAGCTGCCGATATGTGATGCAGATAAATGGGTAGAGCTACAAGCTACTATTATCGCCCTTGTAGGAGCCCCTGCAACGCTTCTTCAGTATCATAAGCCTCCAATAACTCAGCCTTAAGCTTCTCAATCTCATCCTTCTGGTTTCTTCTCACGCCATCCAACATACCCTTCGCGGGACCAATAAGATGAGCGTCGCTAAGCTCCATGACAACAGCCATAAGCACCAAGCTGTCGCCCATCTTCGCCAGCTTTCCATCTGCATCCAGCCCGTTCATGATCTTCAACAGCCTCTCAAAGTCCGCATCGCCTGGCTCAAGGATGACTCGCAAAACAGCACCTCCGTCATCATTGACGAGGTACTTGTGAAAGAGGTTTGGCGTGACAGTCTGAGGCTTTCCCACTTCTAGTGGCTGGGCAGAAGCTTCCAAGGTTTCCACATCGGGATCAGTGCTCTTGTAGACAGAAATAGACCCTTCGATGAGATCAAATGTTTCTGAGAAGCGTGTATGGTAGTGAGGCGGGACAGTGGTTCCGGGAGTCATGGTTTCGATAAAAATAGTGCGCTTGCCATTGTTGAGGGTCGTCGACTCCTCGAGGCGAAAGCGGCGTTGATCCCAGCGACGCTCAGATGACATAATGATGAACGAGAGATATAACAGAGAGAGTAAAGAGTAAGATTATTTATAAAAATCCTGATAAAACTTTTACCTCAGCCCGGGTTCCTGTTTAAGTACTCGACTTTACATCGCATTGCTGACTGCTTATTCAGCGGCTCCTTAGCTACTAACCCCGCCACGTTACGCTTTTGGGGTTAGTGATTATGAAGGATCCAGATCTGCACCACGAGATATCTTATCTAGGCGCAATTTCCGATTAGATAGCTTAACCAGCATTTCCCTCGGAGTCCTGAAATTCCTTGAGAATTGAGAATCCTGCTGTTACTATTGATATAATCCAAGAGCTAAGCTTACACAGATTCGGCATAGTGCCAACTGAGATCTTGCCTTATGAAACTGCAAGTGGAACTTGAGCTGCCAATCAAATGTCTCAAAAGGAACCGCGCGCCTTACCTCGACCGCCCTCATTATCAGAACTCCGGACGCTTCCAACCACTCACCTCAACTGCAAATGAGATATCGAGCTTCAGCAGTACAAACAATGTATGTTGTATCACTTCTTACCCTCGCAGCTTTCTATGGGGTTGCACGTGCCGGCCTTGTCAACCTTGGCGCAACCGTGACTGTCAATGGTGTCTATTACTTCGTCGATCCTGAGCCGGTGGGAGTTCTCCCCTCATCTTCTGGCCTGCATCACCATAGTAATTTCGGATTTGTCCCGGTGACGCTCTTTGAGGCAATAGATAATCGTTTCGATGAGTCTACTTTCAACGACACCATCAAGGCTTGGCTTGCTCAGGATGATGTTTTCAATAAAGGGTTTTTACAAGGTGCGTTATTAATCTCTCAAAATTAGAAGATTACGCTCACAGTTACAGAAATCTACGTTAAGAAAGACTCGGATGATGTCCCCGGTCTATCTAACTACCAATATCAAGGGAACATGTCATCGTCGTGGGAAGAAATTGATTACACTTTCAACGTTCCCAACGGTCCTTACATCTTGAACCCATCGACAGGTTCCCTACATACCCCGTACCGCCTCTATCTCGATACTCAAGGTGCCTTCACCCAAGGCGTCATACCCCTCTCGGGCGGATCTTTCGCTCCACTCCCCGCTGCTCTCCCTGGCTCCTCATCCATTACAGTGGGTGTTCCTTCGAGAATTTACCATCCGCCAAGTGATGACTATCCGCTCGCTGGTGTGCGTATCGGCGTAAAGGATATTTATGACGTTTCTGGACTCAAGACTGGGGCTGGAAGCCGCGCCTACTATGATATCTACCCCGAGGCCAATGGCACTGCACCCGCCGTACAACAACTACTAGATGCCGGAGCCGTCCTGGTCGGCAAAATGAAGACGACTCAATTCGCCGCACCCGAAAATGCGAGAGATGCCATTGACTACCAGGCTCCGTTCAATCCCAGAGGCGACGGGTATCAAGAAGTCGGATCCTCCTCGTCCGGAGCGGGGGCGGGTATCGCTTCCTACCATTGGTTGGATCTAGCTTTGGGGTCCGATACGGGAGGGTCTATTCGGGTACCAGCCGAGGACAACGGAATTTTCGGGAACCGCCCGACGCATGGTCTGGTGGACTTGTCGCGGGTTATACCGCTGGGACCTGAGTTTGATACAGCTGGGTTTTTGGCTCGCGATGCAGAGATTTGGGCGACTGCTTGCAAGGTCATGTACTCGAATCTCACAACGAATTATACGCGATATCCGAAACGAGTTCTTACATACGACCTTCCTTCAACAAAGGATGCCGACCTTTCAGACTCGGACCGCGTTGTCGTTCAATTCGTTGATAGGCTAGTCGAGTTTCTATCAGCCGACCTCTCAACGTTTAATCATACAGAAGAATGGTCTCGCAGTCACCCAGCCGGTACGCCAAGCGACTTGCAGGAGTTTGTTGGATCGACATGGGCAGTGATTTCGGCCAAACAACAGACTCGCCTTGTCCGAGATCCATTCTTCAAGGACTATGCAGCCGCGTACGATGGACGTGTACCTTTCGTGAATCCCTCCACCAATGGAAGTTGGAGCTGGTCTGATAGTCTTCCTCCGCTGCTTGACGAAGCAATCGCAAACAAGACCATGTTCAAGACTTGGTGGGATGAGGTCATGCTCCCTAAGAACTCTGAAACGTGTTCAGAAAGTCTTATGCTCTATACTTTCAGGGATGCTGCACCTGAATACAGAAGCGATTACGGCAGCGCCATGGGTTCTGGTGATTTAGTAGGGGTTCTGCTCGGCCTGAATACGGGTTTCATCTCACCAATGGTTGGAAATCCGGATTTTTCTATTCCAATTGGTCAAGCCAGGTATCATAGCAGCATTAGCAGGCATGCAGAGTATCTATCGGTATCTGTCAGGATTATGGCCGCTGAGGGATGTGATGGTATGTTGTTGGATCTCATTGATGAACTTATCAAGGCTGGGATGCTGCCAGAAGTCCAGCCTGGGAAAAGTCTTTAAGTCAATTAAGTTAGTTAAAGTGTAGCTAAATATTAAATAGTTATATAGTATAGCTAAAAATTAAACTACATTATAGCTTGGTATCAGAATTTGACATTAGATAGGGGATGGAATTATAGGGTAAGAACGTTATAAAAACAGTTGTAGCAAGTGGAGCAGACCACCAATCATGTCCTTCAAAAGTCTCCGCCCCGCCCCGCGGTGTGGATTTAATTCCCAGGTTTTCCCCCTTGGCAAAAGACCTCGGCAGAGAACCTTGATGGCCGCACCTGTCGCCAAAAAACCAACCAGCAGCGCAAACACGACACGCTACTATATATGATCTGCTCCCTAAAGGTCTAGTAGGCATGAACCCTCAAAGTATAAGTGACAAGAGCCAGCACCGCGCCTGCGACCCATGCCGTCAGTTAATTCCCCTCTTCCCCTCTTTGTAATCATCAGCTGATGACGTACAGGCAAGCGAAAAGTCCGATGTTCTCGCCACACTCCTTTATGCGAACGATGTTCTCACTTTGCTTTGACGTGCGAGTACTCTCCTATGAGGACTATAGGGAGGCCGAGGAGGGGGCAGCCGCTGGGGTATAGAGCGAATGGCGTGGCGGTGACGGCTGCGTCGCCTGAGGTTATGGATACGGGGAATTTTGCTGGGATTATGGATCAGTTTCTTGATGATTTGGGGACGCCGCTGCCGTCTTTTGACATGGGCTTTTCGACAGAGCAGGATAATGTTCAGGGACAGGAAGCGTTGCCGTCGGATTTGTTTAATGGAGCGGCTATGCAACAGGACCAGAACGGGGTGTACCCAGGAACCGCGGAAAAGGCGATGGACATGACGCCGACATCTCAGAATACCGAGAACATAACGACAGCTGGACTCTCGTCTCAAAAATGCTCCTGCATCGAGCTGGTTAATCAGCACTTCTCGGATATCGAGAGCTCGCTCGAGACATTCCAGACCCTCAAAGTCTTGAAGCAGTCTCTCGCATCAGCAAGGACCATCCTTGAATGCACAGTCTGCTTCCAATCCATCAAGAGCCCACGTACATCACGGAATGTCTATCTGTTGGGCTCCCTTCTATCCAGCATTGGCTCCTCCTACGGCGACTTTTTCTACGCACAGAAGCAGCAAACCGCCGAGTCCTCGGTATCCGGTACACCGATCCGTCTTGTCGTCGGACAACAGCCAGATGCTCAGGATATGGTTGAGCTTTCCCTCGAAGGACCAAGTTACATCGCTTTTCTACAGGCAAGTCTGAAAGGGGAGTTGGATTGTCTTGTGAAACTGGGTGAAGGGTTGGCGACGAGACAGAGTCAGCTCCATACCGAAGGTCACGAGAACTGCGAGACGGGGACGAGCTGCTCGAATACAGAGTCACTACCGACAACGAAACATCCAACTGAGGTGTGTCCGAAGGAAGTTGACATGACGACTGCTTGTGCATGCTTCAGGACTGTAGACCAGGTCAAGGCTGCGATAGCAGAGGCGCAAAGAATCATCTCGGCATGATGATTGCATACACGATTATGACTGATGAATATTTGACAAGTTTTAGCAATATACCCGATGCCTTGTCTCTCTCAATAACTCTCTCTCTTCTGCCAATGACGTAAATGTAATCACGAGGGCATCCTCATCATGTCGCACAGAATGACTGATTGGAAAAGTCCCCGCGCCTCCTGTTTCGCAGTCTAAAACGGTTTAGCGAGGAGAACGCGGCGCGGAAACGGGGCGCGGAGACTTTAGCGGTGGTGGAGCCATCCGCGGAACACAAAGAAACAGGTTCAGCATGAATTGCAACTCACGATGTTTCGAGTATTTAATAAAATTGGAATTCTTTTAATTTTTGCATTCTCTAAAATCACCCCTTGTATTCAACTTTACCACTCCCACTACTCCCTTGCCACAATATACCGTTCGAAACCATGGGTGCATCTTGTTGCGGGTCTAAGGCTGAGCATGTTAGTGCCAGCTTGGAAGACCATGGCCATGCGCATACCGATCATGGCAGCGACTCTCCTGCAGTTGAGCACGGTGGTTCTCATGGACATGGCCATGGCCATGCTCATGCTGATGGCGAGGATCATGGCCACGAACATGGAGGATGCTGCGACGATCACTCCGATGCTTCCAGTATCACCTCTCAGGCCTCGACTTGCTGTGGCAGCGAGGAACACTGCAGCGGTTAGTCCCCTTAAACTTAGCCAATATGTCTTGCCACGCTCTCTAACACCAGTGATTATCATAGAGAAATGCATCTATGCCATTGCTGCCCTCGAGTGCAAGAAAGCCTGTGACGATGATCCAGGCCACGAAGGTACCTTACCTCCATACCGCATCGTCACTGGATACCTAACAGAAACAGGCTCACAAGACCAACCCCACGAACACGACCATGGCCTTCACAAGACCGACGCAGCCTGTGGTACCCATCTAGAAGCTGCTTTCAACCAGTACAGCAGCTACCTCGAACAAATTCGCTGCATCTGCCGAAGCGCCATCGAACAGGGGATGACGTCCCTCGAAACATGCTGCATGAGCACCCGAACGACCCGACACAAGAAGCATCGAAGCAGACATGGAAAGAAGAAGGCTACACCTGTTATACCAGCGTTCAAGCCCTCTGGAACAGGTGGTAAGCAGGTCGACGTCGAAAACGCTGCAAATCTTGAGACAGTTGGGTTTCTTGTCAGCGGTATGGACTGTACCTCGTGCGCAGACAAGTTGCTCCGCATCTTTGGCAGCATGACTGGCGTTTCCAACGCTCAAGTCAACTTTGTCATGGGCAAAGGAGAGTTCGACGTTGATGCATCTTTCACCAATGCTGAGGAGGTTCTGAGCTTTGTGTCTGGGGCAAGTGGCTTCATGCTCAGCAAGATCATCGGCGGGAATTACTACCTCGATGTCTTGGCTATGACTTCGCAAAGCAAGGAGCTTATCGACAATCCGCCTCAGGGTGTGACGGATGTGCAGTCGCTTGACAAGAAGACAGTTCGTCTGTCATATGAGCCGACTACCATCGGAGCTCGAGATCTGTTGGAGTCGATAAAAGACAAGTGCAATGGTATGGCTGAACCCCGTGGAGATCCTCAACTCGAAAACAGCCGCCGCCGTCTCTGGGATCAACTCACAAAGACCCTCCTTGCCGCTGCCCTCACCATCCCCGTGGCAGTAGTCTCATGGAGCGAGAACCTAGTTGACAAGAAAACCGAGGGAATTGTCTCGCTGATCCTCGGTACACTCGTTCAGTGCATCGCCATCCCCGAGTTCTACCGCCCTGCTATTTCCGCTGTTTGGTACAGTCGAACAGTCGAGATGGACATGCTCGTCGTCATCAGTATCACCGCTGCTTACGTCTACTCCGTCGTTGCATTCAGCTTCGAAATGGCAGGTAAACCTCTTGATGAGGGTCAGTTCTTCGAGACCAGCACTATGCTCATCACCCTCATCCTCGTTGGTCGCCTCATCGCTGCTTTTGCTCGGGTCCAGGCTGTTTCGGCCGTATCTCTCCGGTCTAAGCAGAACAACATTGCTGTACTCGCCGAAAAGGAAGGCGATCGTGAGATTGACGCTCGTCTCCTTCAGTATGGAGATGTCTTCAAGGTTCTGCCTCACTCCAGAGTTCCTACAGATGGTATCGTCCTCTCTGGCAAGACTGAGGTAGATGAGTCTATGCTTACAGGGGAGACACTTCCTATTGTCAAGCACAAGGGCAGTGACCTGATTGCGGGTACTGTCAATGGAGATGGTACAGTCACTGTTCAGTTGACGCGTCTTCCTGGGAAGAACACGGTCACCGACATTGCTCAGCTCGTTGAGGAAGCTGCCAAGTCGAGACCTGAGATTCAAGACCTGGCTAACAAAGTCGCTGGTTGGTTTGTCCCCGCCATGGCTACTGTGGCTATTCTTGTTCTTGTCATCTGGATCGCTTGCGGTATGGAGGTCCTTAACTACGACGCCGGGAAGAGCGTTGGAAATGCCATCACCTATGCAGTAGCTACTCTAGCAGTTGCATGCCCCTGCGCCCTTGGCCTTGCAGTCCCCATGGTTCTCGTCGTTGCTGGTGGTATAGCCGCTCGAGGTGGTGTCATCATTAAATCGGCTGATACAACCGAAGGAGCTCGCAAGACGACCGATGTTGTCTTTGATAAGACTGGCACGATAACTGAGGCTGAGCTTGCTGTAACTGAGCAGGTGAACCTTAGCGGAGATGTGGCAAGTAACCTCGCTTTGGCTAAAGCTCTTGTTTCTGGTGGCAAGCATCCTGTCTCGGCTGCCGTCGAGAAGCATCTAGAAGGACAGTCCATCAAGGCCATGCCCGAGGTAGTCAATATTCAGGTTGTCCCAGGTGCTGGAGTCGAAGCAGACTACCTCGACTCAACCCTCAGGGCTGGAAATGCTCGATGGACTGGAGCTGATGAGCTGGACGATGTGTCGCGCCTTCAGCATGGTGGCCTCACAACTCTTGTCATTACTCGCGACTCTGTTCCTCTCATTGCCTTTGGCCTCTCAGCTCAGATCCGCCCCGAAGCATTGCGAGTTATTTCTGAGCTAAAGTCGCGCAACATCAACGTTCATCTCGTTTCCGGAGATCAAATCAAGGCTGTCCAAGCTGTTGCAGCATCAGTTGGTATTCCAGCTGAGAATGTTGTTGGTGAGCGTACTCCACCTGAGAAGAGAGACTACGTCGCTTCTTTGATGGAACAAGGCAGGAGAGTTCTCTTTTGTGGTGATGGCACGAATGACGCCATTGCTGTAGCTCAAGCTAACGTTGGCGCTCAAATGGGAGGTGGCCTGACAAGCAGCGATGTGACCCAGGGTGCAGCAGATGTCGTGCTTCTGAACGGTCTTGAAGGCATTCCTTTCCTTCTTGATATCAGCAAAGTCTCGTTCCAGCGCATGTACTTCAACTTTGTCTGGTCTGCTGTTTATAATATCCTTGCGATCACGATGGCTAGCGGCGCTTGGGTTGAGTTCAGGATTCCGCCTCGGTATGCTGGCTTGGGAGAGATGGTCAGCGTGGTCCCTGTTATTCTTGCCGCCAACTCTATGTTCTTTGCGCGATACTTTAAGCTGAAGGGGCGACCGGATACAGGGACAGAAGACGAGGCGGACGGACTACCATGAGTGCACCTTTGTCCTAAAAGATTGTGCGTTGCGAATATAGCCTAGGTATCTACGTAGTTGATTCATTAATTTATTTGCACTTTGGTAGCCGGAGAGCTCTATATTGGCCTCATCCTGGAACCAAGTCCAAAAGCTTACAGCATGCATAGTCTTAGGTTGAGATTCTCCAGGTGACCTGTCGATATACGTGTATGAAATGCCGCAAAGTCAGCCGTATACGACCTTGTGCGTTGTCACGATCCTAGCAGTAGGTTATGTTAATATTTCATAATAGGGCGAGCCCTCTACATACACTTACCGTACCTGTCCATACTAACACTTCCGGTAACACGACAGCCGAAGGTGATTCCAAGATAAATAAAAATCAATCAACGCTTATCTACGGCGATACTCAGAAAGCTCGAGTTATGCCAGATACTTCGCAAAGCCTTCCCGAATTCTGGGGCCCGTCAAGATCCAAATTCTCCTTCAAAGCCGTTAGTAGTAACCTCAGTGAGATGGGAATGCCTAATATAGACGACTGAAGTCTGGTTATACAATGGCTAAAGCGGCGGTTGATCAAGTAAAGACCAATAGCAAGGATAAGATATACAAGCCGTGCTTGAATGGCCTCGGCCAGACTGGTAACGAGCTGTCTAGGTCTCCATTGTATGCCTTTTCTGATTCAAGGGTCTTAACTCTAAATCATCGGCAGTTGATTGTGCGGGGAAACTTGCTGCACTAGATCCGATGCACCCGCCAGTTACGTGGTGTACAAGTACGCAAGTTCCGCCTCCGAGCTTCCGTGACGGCTGGCTATGAGTCGGGATAGATGTGCAACGCAATTATAAAAGCTTGAGCTATAACCTCTTATTTTGCTTTTTCGCCCAATATCCATTTCATTACTAAAATATCACTTGAGGTTGCATCTTTCATCATCCGCGCCATGAGCCTGCCCATTCTTCTTCAAGCGTCGACGGTGATCGGCTTCTTGGTACTTATATACATTGTCTACTATCGCTACTTCAACCCATTAGCCAAGTACCCCGGTCCTCCTCTTGCCTCGGTCACCAACCTGTGGAAGACCTACCATCTTGGAACTTGCATCTCCCGCACACGCTTGTTCGTCTACATGAGCAGTATGGCGATGTCGTACGGGTCGGGCCAAATGACCTGTCGTTTCATAATCCCGACGCTGTCAACACTATCTACAAGGCAGGCTGACAACTACAAAAGACGGGGTTTTATGATGGATTTACGACTTTCAATCCCAACTTGTTTGGAACACAAGATGAAGAGGTATGCCAAGCTTTGTCCATGCGAGGGTGTTCCACTAATACTAGATATCAGATTCACGCCATCAGGCGTCGCCAAATGGCCCATGCCTTCTCCATGCAGTCCATCAAGGAGATGGAGTATTTTGTTGACAGCCATATCCTGAAACTTAGGAGAAACCTGGATCACTTCTGCGATAGCAACCAAGATGTTGATCTGAAGAACATGATTGCCTTTTATGTCTTTGATGTACTAGGTGAGCTTGCCTTTAGCAGAAGTTTTAACTCGCAGGATGAGAGAAATCTAGCCCGATTACCGCCTATCAACGACCATATCTATCTTGCATGCTTGATGGGAATGACACCAGACGCTCTCCCGTGGATCAAGAAGGTTCTACCATTTATCCCCCTTCTGAGAAGAAGGGAGGGTTGATGTGCAGAATATCGAGGAGATAATCTTGGTCGGCAATGTCAAGGCCGAGGCAAACCCGAGGCGACTAGATAAGTAGCGCGTCTAGATAAGGAAGGCTCCAAGCCATATACGTAAGTACCCGTTCTGAATTGTCCTAGTCGAAACTCTACCTGTTGATCACAGCCAATCCGTGCAGATGGTGGAGCATCGGGTCGGAATGGTATCGGATCTGGGGAGTTGAGTGTTGGGGAACTGGAGGCGCTGCCAATTTGCGCAAGACTACCTTTCGTCATTACTACCTAACGGAAGCTATAAGCACCCGAGAGGCTATGCAGCAACTATAAATACACTCCTAGGCTCTTGAGACGTGGGTTATCGGTCGTCAGACTAACCCATCTTCTAAAGTCTCAAGATACAGATTTGTTGTCAACATGGCAGGACAGCAGCCCCCCCGCATTCACAACGAGATCTACCCATTCCTTCACCCATCAAAGTTCAGAAACTCTCTAAAGGGACAGGTTGTTCTCATCACCGGTATGTGTCTCGGGAAAGAACCGTTGTCACCATTTAACGCCAAGTAGGTGCTCTTGGTACCATCGCCGGTGCTATTGCAGAATGCTTTGCCACTGCCGGCGCCCGTCTCTTCCTATCCGATATTCAGCCCTCGCTGCCAGATTCTACCAAGGATCATCTTTTGCATCTTGGCGCTAATGCAGTGCATTATTCTCGCTGCGACGTCGGCAACCCCAACGAGTGCGAGGAACTGGTGAAACAAGTAAGCCATACCCAACAGTACGCCATGGCATATTCACTAACAGAAGTAAACAGACTGTTTCCACCGTAGGCGATATCGATGTGCTCATCAATGGTGCCGGAGTTGCTGGCATCCGCGTGGTAAGTGTCCGGTATCGAACATTTACTAACTAATATGCGAGAATTAAGCTAAACTATTTATCCAGTTCCATAAGCAGGATCCTGCTCTTTTCTTACGAGACATGGCCATTAACTTCAATGGTCCACTAGTGCTAATGCGTTTGGTCTTACCAAGCTTCATTGAGAGACGCAGAGGTTGCGTGATCAATATCGCTTCCAAAGCTGCCACCGTAGACTTTCCGTTCAACATTAGTTACTGTACTAGCAAGGCGGCTTTGATCAAATTAACAAGCGTCCTACAGGCCGAGGTGGATGAAGTTACACCATCATCCGACATCAATTTATACGCGATCCACCCTGGCGCGGTGCGTTCAGGCATGAAGACTGCAGGTCAGTGAACATGGAGTCCTATCAGTTGCTATAACATATGCTGACGGAACATGTGACGCCACTAGATGGCCACCATGATGCCGCACTTGCAGAGTTCCCTCAAGTCTTTTCCCGCTTTGAAGAGTGGATGAAACGGTTCACCGGCTCGCCGCACTTGGCTGGCATGTCATGTGTAGCTCTCGCAACGGGGATTGCGAAGGATGTGCTGAGGGGCAGATACTACGATGTAGAACAGGATCTGCAAGATGTCATTGCCCAGACATCGCTGTTAAAGGCGGATCCGCTGCTTCACACTCTGCATATCAGTATGCTCGGGTCATTGGAACGCGAAGAGGGTGCTATTTCCCAAGAGCCGGAGGAGAAGTTTGACTTCCCTGGCTTTTAGAGCAGTGTGGTATAATTCGGAGGGATAGTCTAGAACGATACTGATGGAGTCGGCGAGGGAGCCCTTGAATCATTTCTGGGCGGGATATCACACCTGATGATTGTCTATCCTAGACCAGTTTCCGACCGCTATGCATGTTCAGCTCAGCCCGGATAAACGACTAGACTAGTGATGTAATCTATTCTCAATACCTTAGAGATTGTATGCCTAGCCAATGATAATAGTAAAGAGTAAGAGTTCGGCGTTTCATCTGAGGCAGTTGGGGTGTGGGTCTGGAGATATAGAACGCACCAATACTACACCAAACAGAGTATTGAGCTATCGGATTGAATCAAGCTAAGGGATACACATTGGATAAAATACTCCCCATGATTCGAACCTCTTCTTCCAACTCGAGAATACGCTCTCGCGCAAGGTCGAGTACCTGACCCCTACTTAAGACTTGCCCTGAACTTGGCGTGCTGTCTCTATCAGCTAGGGTGTTTGTTCTGGACGCCGGCAGTGCCGCTAGAAGACTTTCAAACTGCGCCTTGAGTCGAGTGCGGTATTGCTTCTCGGCAAGGTGATGACATTCTCGGACGTGTGCTGGCGTTTTCGAAGTCACCTTGTATCGGCGGTTTTTTGGCTTGCGTGATGCTACCCGGAGTTGAGTCTCGGTCATCTGTGGGACCTGAATCATTTGCGTTGGTGACCGGATCTGTCGCTCCCTCGCCGAAGAATGTTCTGTCGGGGATATCATGTTCACGTCGTGGTTTGGTGGTGTCGTGGAATTCGTAAGGTAGTTGAAGGGGTAACATGCTTGTGCATGATCAGCAAGCTCGGGTGAGCTAGGCGTGTTGGAGAAATACTCGGAAGACGAGTACTCGTCCACGTTCCACGGGGGGTTTTGAGCAGTGACTATTATCGAAACCACGTGAATAAGCATTAACAATCAGCTTGGAAAGAGGAGCCGACTTACCCTGCTCAGTTACTAGGCCAAGGGGCATCTGATTGGTGAGAGTCAGTAAATGCTTCGTGTCGTTGATCGACATGGGTGGCATGATTGAGAGCTAGAGTGGAAGTAGTGGTGGGTAGCTGGCGGTAAGGATGTAGTGAATAACCTACCAGGGGCTGATAGTCATTCACGCTTTGATCTAGGGTGCTGGAGATACGACTGAATTGCGAGGCGGTCATCTGGGACTGTAGCTGGTATCTGGTAGTTGGCAGGTTTGTTGTTGGATTGGTTGAACGATTTCTATAGCTTATTTGCCAAATAAATCGGCTTGTTACTGATTTAGCTTCCAAAACAACTGGCACTGCCTGGCTGTTAAATGAATCTCATTTTCGTGGTGCGCCGTGACTGAAGCCCCGCAACAATTAACATCCCGTTCAATAACCCAGCCCTGTACCGAGAGAGTGGCGCACTTCATAACATGTCGACTGATTCTGAGACTTGGCGATCGATCGTACGTTCGCGACCCTTCTACAGGGTCAATATCCCAATGCTTATCGTGTTTTGATAACATGATGGCGTCGGGGAGCCGGGCTCGCGGCTAATTCCGTCACTTCATGTCAGCAAATCAATGTTGGCTGTGAAAGAGTCTAGACCAGTCCATCTGTTGTTTTGGGCTGAGGTCGAGACCGGGCCATAAGACGCGTCACCATCACTCAGAAGCGGGGTTTAAAAGCTTAAAGAGCGAAATTTAACATGCGCCAAGGTCTGGGAATGCCCTCTCATTCAGCAAAAATGGCCGTACAACAAATGTCGATTTTCAGCCCGTAGATCTGGCCTCAGATCGTTGACCTTGTTTGGGTTCCTTGTGCAAATTAAACACTACCATAGCTTTGGCACTAGCAATCAGCAACCTATTGCCGACCTGTTAAATGCTCGTCGCTCACCAGGTTTTTCTATCGCCGACCGCCGCACTTCCAATCCCTGTCTGTGCATTCCCAGCCATAGTAAAGCTTACAACCATTCCCATTTGAGGCGTCTATGGTGCTGCGATCTTATGTCCGGCGTTGCTTTTTGACGGCACAGCACGCCACATCCCTCGATTCCTGTTGTAATGTTTCTTTTCTTGAGTCCTAAACCAGTGACAAGGCCTCGGCCTAACAGAAGCTCGACTTCTGAGGAGGCGTAGCTGATTTCCCAGAACAAGGCAAATAATAAAGCCAAGCCACTGAAGAAAATTGTAAGACTTTATTTAAAATGCCACCAAACTACCGGTGCTACGTCAACGTGGCACAATTGGTATCGTGGGGCAAGCGGTAGGACGGATAATTGTTACATCGCTATGCACGCTGAGATGCTTGTACTTTCTCTCAGATTCTATCGTCAGTGTCTCGTATGGCGGAGTTGTAAGGCCGACAACCTGGGTACCATATCTCTATCTAGCAATTGTTCAAATGGGAGGTCATGTGAGAAATGGATTCTCAATCATCGGGTGGCACGATATTGACGATACTCTAAACCCCTCCTTCCGGCATTGCTCTGTTCGCCGAATTATCTAGTCCCCTGTGAGAATGTGGCTGCTTATGCACATGACGCCACGACCGCCCTTCGACCATTGTCTGAGTTCCGAGTGCCTGGTTGACTTCAGCCTCCTAACGGGAGTTCAGCTTCGTTAGCATACTGCATCGGACTCTATCCATTCTCGGAAATCGGATCGTTGAGAAAGAAAATGTGGCTTTTTGCCATGATCATATGACGGTAAAACATGTTATCCAGATCTCTTCTCAGTGACGAGCCGGCAAAGGCGGCGGTCTGGACCATCGACCCCTGACATAACCCTTGCGCTTACTGTGACGTTCCATCTCAGATACTTCAAAGAAGCAAAGAGAAAACATGACAGCTGGTGGGGAAGGCTAATAGAGGGAATACAAAAGCAACGGCTGCAGTGGCCGCGCGGGCGCGGACAGAGTATTGCGGTTACTTGATCTACAAACCCGAAGCCAAGAAATATTCAAAAACGACATAGTAAGCGAAGTTCTCATGCCAATGTACACTGGGAGACAACTAACAGGGTTTGTCAAGTCGTGACTACAATGGATTCCTTCACGTCTGATTTTGTCGACAATGTAGGGCATCAAATCTCAGCGTATCCTGTCTTTCCAACACCACCCGATATCCATTTCGGCTTTCACACTCTTGAATCGACAAACACATTCATCAATGGCCCAAGTGAAAGCGTTCAGATCGATTCTTGGTTCTGTCAAAAATGGTTGGATAATTCTCGAAACGTACAAACGGAAGCCGTCACCAGCTCAGTTGACTGCAAAGAGTCGACAGCGGCAGCATGTTCAGAGCACGGGATCCAGATCCTCGCTCGGCCTGCTCGAGATCATAATTCAAATACAAGGTCAAAAGTTCAGCAGGACAGAAAGTCCCATTCCATGCAGACTACAACTATCACAAAGCAAGGCTATTCTGAGCAAGACGGCCAGAACCGAGATTCCATGCAAGATAAAGCATCGCGAATTCGGGAGAGGAATCGAAACATTGCCCGCAAGTACCGAGGCCGCAAGCAATGTGAAGCAGAGGCTTTAGAAGCTTACACGCAGAAATTGCAAGGGGAGAATGCGATCTTGCGGGCCCGCTGCAATGGTCTGGCCAACGAAGTACTGGATCTCAAGAGTCTATTATTGCAGCATTCAGAGTGCAATTGTACGATGATCCAAGCATTTATTGCTGTTGAGGCAAAACGGTCACTCCACAGCCTTCTTTCACCAAACTCATATAGTTAAGTCTTTATATTGGGGAAATAGGAATATGAGACAGTGGAACGACCGACAGCACGGTTGCCCAAGGTCTAGACAATGCCACAAAGAAGGTACGGGATACTTGGCTGGACGGCCGAAATATCCATCAACGCGGTATCGGCGTTCATTTCATCAGTGGCCAGGAGAACCCAATTAATGCGAGTATGAAAGAGGGCGTACCCGGTGAAGAGGGCGGCCTGACTGGATAGTCCACGTGCACTATGGGAATACACTTGCTACGCTGTTCGATTTACTTCAAAAATCTGCTTGCAGGGATAGAAATAAGTAGAGGATACGGTACTGCCCAGGACACAGTGACGACAAAAGTCTTTCCAAGTAAACACTCACATTCAGGAATATAATCGACATACTGGATATTAGCCGGTTTCAAAAAGGTTAATTGGTAAGCATCCATCGGAGCCTTGGTTGACACCTGCCTGATTGGGTCATCGGAGCACCGGCCGATAGCTACCTTATCGGGCAAGTGGTTGAACTTGCGAACTTTAGAGAAGTTAGATAAGGCAAGGAATGGACCAGCTTCCTGTAGAAATTGCTGTCGAATATGATTCTTTCGCAGATTTATGCGGACCTGTTGAGTCGAGAAGATATATCTTTTGGATGCCAGGTTGACAGCGCTAGGCTGCGGGGGTTTGGGTGGCTGACAGCTTAGCAATATAAGCATTTAAGCTTATATCATATGCCGCTTGCTTCCCTTCTAGTACCGTCCGAGTGGAGAATCATTATAGAATGGATGGGAAGGCGGTCTTGGCAATATCCGGGCGATGTCACGTCTTGCAAGGATACGGTACGGGATAGAGTCTTGAATTGAGTAGGGACTTTTTCTACTCTCGCCCCATCACGGTCTTGGAAGAATGGTATGATGTCACTCATGGATTTGTTGCCGTGAATGGTAGGGGACAGCGGAATGTTAATGGTGATGCATAAGGCAGTGATTGGCCCCCTTCAATATATATAATTCTTCGCTAGCCACCCTCTTTTCGCACAGCCGAGGATTCTTTCTGTAACAGCGAGCGCCTTGTTAGAACAAACACAATGACCCGTCTCGTACAGGTACTCCTTGCAGCCGGAGCCACTCTCGTCGGCTTCACCTCTGCACAATGCAACCTCACCCCCACAGCCAGCATCGCTACCGCTGATGGCGTCGAGTTCAAGCTCCTGCGCACCGGCCTCCAGCGCCCTCGCCACCTCGTTGCCGATACCGAGGGCAACCTTTTGATCACCGAGGCTGGTAGCAAGGGCGTAAGGAGAGTTGTCCTCGATGATGGCAAAGACCTCGATGTCTGCATCGACTCTGACGACGCCTTGATCTCAAACGCAAATGTACGTCTCTCCAATCACGCATGTTCTTGAGCGACGAGGATGTATTATTAACAAGACTGTGTGAACATAGCTGAACCATGGCATTGCTCTGACCGCTGACGGTAAAACCATTCTCGTTTCTACTCCCAGCGAAGTATACGCCTACGATTACGATGCCTCGAAAGGCACCGTCGGCTCTCGTCGGACAGTCATCACGGGTATGAGTGCCACTTCGACTCATTCTACCCGTACCCTGACGATCCCTCTCGCTGGCAATCCCAACCTGCTGCTCGTGGCTGGCGGATCTGATGGTAATTTGGATGTCGAGACTGTTGACAAAGATGTTGTGCGCAGTCAGGTGAGGGTCTTCAAGATTGATGAGCTGTTGGCGGCGGAAGCTCCTCTGGTGTATGGCGAGGCGGAGGTACTTGGCTGGGGTCTTCGTAACAGTGTTGGTTGGGCGGAAGACCCTTCTACAGGACATATCGTACGTGCAGTCTTTCCTTTTCAGCCAGAAACTTGGATTTTATGGCAGACATTTCGAACTAACCTGGCATACAGTGGTCCGTCGAGAACTCGGTCGATAATCTCTACCGCGGCGACGTCGATGTCCATAACACCAATCCTGGCGAGGAACTTAACTTCCACGGCCTTCCCAATGACACCTCCAGCGCCCGATATGGTGCCAACTATGGATATCCTGGATGCTTCTCCATCTACGACACCTCCAACATCAAGGATTACCCAGGCGGGGCAAAGGTTGGTAAGCAGTTTGCTGGCACGCCCCAGGGTGAGACAGATCTGGGCTTCACCGATGAGGAATGCCAAGAGAAGCAAGCTCCTAGAATCACGTTCGGATCACACCTTGCACCCTTGGACATCAAGTTCCTTGATGGTAGTGCGGCATACATTGCATTCCATGGAAGCTGGTGAGTGCCCGGAAGACAAGACTTACCTTATTGCACGAGTAGTCACTAACTGATTCCAGGAACCGCAACCCCGGTGATGGCTACCGCCTTAGCAAGGTGGCGTTTGCCAATGGCGAGCCAGTGCCGGAATCTGATGATCCTAAAGCTGAAGTGCCGCTGATGTGGAATACGGACAATACCAAGTGCCCTTCTGGTTGCTTTAGACCGGCAGGCCTGGCATTCGACAAATCCGGGAGGCTGTTCCTGACCAGTGATTCTACGGGAGAGCTGTATGTTCTAACTGGCGTTTAAGTCCTGATTCCTTTGGAAGGTATTAAGTAGATAGGTTACACTTGAGCGAATTCAATTCATTCTTGCTATTAAATTGTGGCCATGTCAGAGTGTTAAAACAAAGGAAATGATTTATTTCGGAACTTAAAGATCAACGGCAAACACCGAGCCATCACTATTGCCGCTATAAGTGAAACCACATTTCCCATTGCCAACAATGAAACCAGCCCCAGTGTCAGCGCCTTTCTTAGACATAAAGTAGTTAGGATGATTGCTCTGCGACTTGCACGTCGAGCCGGCGTGGTACAGAAGGAAACAGTTGCGGTTAGCGGCACGGAAACTCCACGTCTCGCAGCCAGTGAACTGCATGCAAGAGCTACAGCACTCTTCAGGACTGCTGGCGCCATTTGCGACGATCTGGAAATCAGAGGGAATACCAGGGCCGTTGTTGAGAACGTTGGTAACGTAGTAGCCTGTGCTTGCGCTGTTAAAGTCGGGGCCAAACATGTTTGCTTCTTTGCAAGCTGCATATTCGGTAGGGCCGGAGATTACCTTTGTTTTGGTGGCGGTGGCAGATTTTGTTGCTGTCTTCCACTTGGTGGAGTAGGTGGTGACTTTCATGGAAGTAGTGAAGGACTTGGTGACGGATACGTCTTTGGGAATAAGGGTTGTGGTGGTAGAGATTGTCTTGACGACAGTGGTTGTCTGCATACTTGCCACTGTCTTGGTAACTGGAGTACCAGTTTTCTGGACAACCTTTGTGTTGGCATTTGGAAGAAGCTTCGTGCCTGTGCAAAGAGATCAGACAATCGTCCGTAGACATAGAAATGTACACTAGAGTGAACTTACACTGAACCTTTGAAGGGAATTTGAAAGCTTTTATCCCAGGCTTGATTATCGCCCGGGCATGGGGCTTCTGGAACAGCTTGTCACGCTTTTGCGCATTCAGAGACCTTGAGTTGACTGTATCCGAGATGAACTTAAACCCAGCAGTGGTTGGAATCTGAGTAGTAGACGTTGAAGTCCTTGTGCCTGTCTTTGTGCTGGTAGTAGTAGAAGTAGCGGTCACGATAACAGTGGCCACCTTGAACAGCGTGGTAGTAGTGCTGAAAGTGTCGGTGCCGCCTTTTCCAGTGACGGTGAAAGTCTTGGTGGAGAACACCGTGATTGTTGACCATTGGTTAGCTTTCTTCACCACAGTCGGAATAACTGTGGTTGTTGTCGTAGGGACTACACTGTCTGTCTTGGTGACAGTGACAGTCTGGACATCTGTGACTGATTCCTTGCCAAGTTTTGTCTGGCAGGTCACATCGTCGTCGGCGGCTGCGAGGACGGATGATGGCAGAAGAGGGAAAAGGAGAGCGGAGAGTAGAGTGGTCTTCATGGTGGATGGTGAAGATCTGATGATTGAGGAGGGATAAGGAATTTCTGTGCTGTTCTACTAACTAGAGGAATTTCATAGCAGCAGTCGTTATATACAGCTCAAGGTCTACATATCCTACGAAAGCTCCTATAGTATATGAATGCGGTTTTGCCACTTCAGAAAACACAGTCTAAAAATCCAGAATCTTAGGACTCGCAACCTCTAAAGCGATCTGCAAACGGCCATTCCCCTGTTCTGAAGGACGGACCAAATCATGTTCGAAAGAAATACACTAGCGCAAAGCTTCTCGAGAAGAAGGGTCGGCCGCGATGGCGTTGTCCAGACCCCAAGCCTCGGAATGTGAACATGGGAAAGTGGTCTCCCTTCCATTCCTCGATTAGCTCCATTTTCCCCATATTCTCGAAACGTGGCCAGCCACTTTTTGTCTTGGCCAGATCCAGAAAGAAACTGCGAGCCAATCAATGACAGGCAGGGTGATAACGAACAGTTGTTTACCCTATCAGGGGGATTTGCCAGCTTAAAGACTCGATTTCATTTACAGGAGAATACGGGAGAGGAGGTCTCTGAAGATCTTGGCCGTTAAGAACTATTTATTTGTCGTCTGCTAAAGCCTGCGATTCCATGTGGCCGCCATCTGCCCTGGGCGGTGCACTTGAGCCCAACTCGTGGTATTGCACAGTCATTCACGATGTAATTGGACGAAGGCTGGATAACCCTTAATGGGACTTCGTAACGTCGCTTGCGTTTTCTCATCCTGTCTACAACTATTGCGAAGCATACCAGACTCGCTGAGCATTCAAGCCTGGCAAAATCAAGCATTCGCTTATCCAAATAAGCATTTTGCTTACCTGGTTCAGCATCCCATTCCGTGTGAGTCCAAGGCCTGGAGTGGTTAAGCTTATCTCCCCGTCCCAAGCAAAGACTAGACAAAAGATAGTAGCGCCACGTTTAGCGCCACCATTTATTGCATCGAGGATTTATTGCTATACGCATAAATGCCCTTCACCGATGCATCCAATTCGTTGTTTTCGATCTCAGCCACTGATTTCTTTATCAATAGGCGAACTTGGACTCGGCGAGAAAGCTCCTTGCCTCGGGCACGACCCGCACGTGGCGGACCGGGACAATGCTAGCTCAGCCATGCATACCAGCGGTCCGTAGTAACCAGTCTCAGATCAGGCATGGCTTTCCTGTACACGGGAGAGCGCTTGGAATTCGATAAGTTACCTTTTTCTTTCAGCCATATTCTACTTGTGAAGTAGATACGCATCAGGGTTGTGAAGGCTAAAGTAGGACGATTAAGCTAAGAAATACTGCATTCAAAATGCACATTGGAGTCCAGACTTTGCTGGATATTAGCTTGTATATTGTAAGGGAAACAAGCTGGTCCGGTTGTCCATAGGTGGCTTGTTCCTCATACCCTACTCAAGCGGCTCATGGATACTTATGGAACTGTTGACGGGCTTTAGGAATAGTCACAATGCTGACCACGGAGAGTCTGACCATCTTAGCAAGATCACAGGGGTCATCGCGATACGAAAGAGTGATCATGGCTTTTTGAGTTGCTATTAGACTCCCATGCCCTGGTCTCCGGCAGTCCTGTATGTCACCTGTAGTATTTTCTCTTCTCTTCAATCTCACCTCAGTGCATTAGCTCCTCGGTGCATCAAACCATTAGGTGCTCATCATGATGCTCACCAAGCACCTGGCTTCTTTTATTGTGCTTCAATCCTTCATGCTTAGTGCTTCTGCCGCTCCAAGCCATGATCTCCCAATTCTCAACCGCCGAGATGATGCCAACGCTACAAGCAGTAACGACAACAGCACAACTCTCGAGCCCATCATTCCCCCAGAGGTGGACCCAAAGGACTTCTCAGTCTTCACCCTTGATAAGCAGGTCACTTTGGCCTGGGCCGGTACACCAGACTCAGAGCCTGGGATGAAACGAATGCGAAAGCGCGATAACGCCATATTCTCGCAGGCCAACTTTACCTTTCGATACCCCGTCATCCCTCTCGATCATTCTGTCTTTGTCTCGAGCGTATCTTGCACCAAGGGTGCATTGAGTGGCGCGATAACGAACTCTGCTGCATATAATTATGCCAAGGCGCAGTGGAAAGGCACAGGAAAGATTATCTTCATCACCTCTGTGGATGGTTGCGGCGAGGATCATGCCAATGACCTGTTTCTCTCTCAATCCATCACATTTAATGACACCACAAAGGCGTTCACTGCCAAGGGCTCCACAACTGAATATGCTGATGTATATGAGCGCTTCAAGCTCGACTTTGGCAAGATCGGCACACTAAATGTCAGGCGGGCCATCGATAAGAGAGCTGTAAGCTGCAACTGCTGCTGTCAACCGTCCGAGCTTAAACTAACTGGATACAGATGTTTGAGCCACACATGCTTGAAAAGCGCCTGAGCAAGACTTGGTCATATGAATGGTCTCAATATCTCAACAACGAAGACATCCTTGGTACAGATGAAGACGCGCCATGGGAAAATGCTGCAAAGCTCATTGAATGGGGCTCAGAAGGCGGAGAAGAGGATGATTCATATTCCAAGGGCGAGGTCGCTGACCCAAACGGCCATCATAAACGCTGGGACAACGCTACACTGGCAGAGCGTGACTTGTCCTACGGTCTGATCCTCTATTGCGTCGAGTGTGGATTTGGCGGCAAGGCTTCACTTACTGGAACCATTGAAGCCAGTATCTTCAGCGGCATGGAGACAGCTCAGATCCAGTTCAACGCTCAGTTCAAAGCTGGGCTCAATCTTGGGCTCAAAGCTTTCGTCACGTATGAGAAGGAATGGACATATCCTGTCGCTGAGTTCTCTCCCTGGAACTTTGGCATTCCACTCCTATGCACTGTTGGGCCTTACATCGGCCTCGATGTTCAAGCTGGAATGACTATAGAAGCAACTGGCACCCTACTTATTGGAGCCTCGGTTGAGTGGGAAAACATAGATATCTTGATTGATCTACTAGACTCCAGCAATAGCCACTCCAATGGCCTCACGCCGGTGTTTACGCACAGAACTGAAGCTACTGGTGAGCTCAAGATGGAGGCATCTCTAGGCCTCCCTGCTAGCGTTGGTGTCAAGCTCAATGTCTTATCAGGACTATGGGAAGCAAAAGGCGGAGTAGTCGATACACCATCAGTTGTTTTGGAAGGGAGCTTTGAAGTCAGTGCGACAGTCACTGATGACGGCGAGATTGTCACGGATGTTGATGGCGATTGCTATGGTATCGCCTGGAACATCCATTTCGAGAACACTCTTGAGGCCTTTATCACACTTGGTAGCGACACAAACAAGTTTCCTCTTATTGATCCCCTGGAGAGTGATCCCATTGCTGAGGGTTGCATTGGCTACGTCAATGATGGAACTGGTGATGATGGATCTGATGATGAGGGGGGCATGTCTGGAACCGGAATGGACTGCGGTGGTAGCGGTCTATTCGCTGATTGTGTTGGGTCACAGCCAGCGCCTATCTTTGATCCAACATCCAAGAAGAAGACTGGCAAGAAGGCCGACACCAAGTCCACTAAACAGAAAGGCACCACTCAGAATAAGTCCAGCAGCAGTGATAAGAAGGCTACCTCCAACAAGAAGCCCAAGACATCGACTACTAGCAAGAAACCTATCAGCACCAAGACTAAGAAACCGACCAAGACCTCAAGTGTCATAACAGCGACTACCAAAAACACCAAGGCTACCCAAGCTGCAAACAAAAAGGCAAGCCCGGCTCAAGCATCCACGACTTCCAAGAAGGCAGCACCAGCATGTACTCCCTCGGCTGTCGCCAGCACCAAGGCCCCTCCACGTTCAGTCTGCAAGAGGAACGTGGCAAAGGCTCGTGTCCCCTCCAAATCCATCATCGGCACGGCCTCTTCTGTGAAGAACGTGAGTACTTGCGCCGAGACCTGCTTGAAGAGTACACAGTGTATGAGTTTTGGATATGGTGAGGATAAGACGTGTCAACTATATGGGAAGAACCTCAAAGGTCTTGGTGTCACATCGGGTAAAGGGAAGCAGGCTTCGCTATTTTATGACAGGAAGTGCTACGCATTTAGCGAATGTCCCAAGTAGCATGGTAGATGTTGAGGATGAACAGAGGGGGACAGGCAGCAAGCCTCAATTTGCATAATTTCTTTTGTCAGTCAATACGACGCGTCATACTACGTATGCATCACCTCCTATCTTGTCATCATAGGTCTTTCTGTCATGCGAATATATACTGTGATGTATTGTCATCCGAGTCCACCGAGGATTTAACTATGTACAGTGAAGGATGTGCTGGATCCCTCGGTAGGACTGGACCATTTGTATATAATAATACTTCCACCAGGTTGCAATGTACAAGGAATGTAAGATCTCCCTCCCCACTTCTCAAATGCAAGACTTGGAGGTAGTCAAAGCATTGGCTGTCCTCAAAGTCTGCAAACCCTTAGGTTATTTAGCAGCGGAGCTTAGCGCTAGTACCAGCAGCAGCGTTGAAGAAGCTCCAGGTCTCACCAGGGGCGAACTTCTGACCGTTGGCAGTAGGGTCGCCAACGTGGCCACCACCGTGTCCGATCCAGGTAACGGGCTTGCGGCTGCAGGTGTAAGAGGTTTTGACGTAGTTCTGGGCACCGGGGGAGGGGTCGTTAACCTGCTTCTGCTGGCAGCCGTTGGTGCCGATCCACTTGTCGCGGAGCTGGCGGCCCTGCTGAATGCTGAGAACGTTGTCGGCGGATCCGTGGATGTGGAGGTAAGAGACGGGAGTGTTGCCACCGTTGCAGCCGGAGAGGAGAGCACCAGAGATGACGGCGACAGCAGCGAAGTCGTCTATGATGAGTTAGTATATGACTTGGGATTTATGAGGATGATGACGTACTGGGTCGTGAGCAGGCGACACTGTGGCTCATGGCACCACCATAGCTGAATCCGGTAGCGAAAACTTGCTTCTCATCAATGCAGAGATTCTGCTTGGCAAAAGCAAGCATCTGATCAGTGAAGGTGATGTCCTCACCACCCTGGTTAGCCCAGCCAGCGTTGAGACCGTTGGGAGCGATGAAGATGGTAGAGTCGCCAGCCAAGTTGCGAAGACCATAGTAACCGCCCTGGACAACGTTGCCCATGTTTCCGCTGAGCCAGTGGTAGCCGAAGACGAGACGGTGGGGCTTGTTGTTCTGGTAGTTGTTGGGCAGCTGGAGGGTGTACTCGCGATTCTTGCCGTTGACCTGCATGGTCTTGACGCCGCTGGAGGGAGGCTGCTTGCCACAGCCAGCTGAGGCAGCGTCGCCGAGCCCAGCTGAGGCGAAGAGGGCGAGGGTGAGGGTGAGAAGAGACTTCATTGTGAACAAAAGGACCGAGCCTCTTCTTGGTGATTCCGGGTGGAGAAGAAGAAGAAGAAGAAGAAGGTGGTTGGTTCTGTCTAGCAGATCCTTGTGTGATGAAGAAGAATTAAATCTCTTAAAGGTGAAGAATTGAAGATTATTATATAGTTCTCGTATCGCTAGATGTTGCCCTGATTTCCAGCTGCCGAAGCTTCACCCGTGCCAGCCCTGAATACTCCTCACAAGGGGTTTCCCAAACCGGTCATCATGCACAGATCATTGTCATGCGCAGTCCAAACAAGTTCACCCGGTAGTCAATCCATTTCTCCAAACAGCCGACAATGTCCATCAATGATCGAATGAGGGATCCGGAGTCTGTGGGTCCGTGGGCTACATCCCCTGTCGCACTGAGACTTGCATGGGGATGTTTCGAAACAGCAATAGTTTCATTATTAGCCGGTAGATCATTTTCCATCAATTGCTGAGGAGGTCTGTTTCTTGGACGCTGGCACTTAAATTTCGCCTGCAATCATTGCCAAACAAGCGTAAAATTAGGAGTATTACCTTAAATCTTTCCAGAAAACTTGACATCCCATCGCAAGCTGCGTACCGTTTGGGCACTTGCCCCGAGCTGAATGCCTTGTTGGGCTTATCGATAAGCTGCCTCACTTCGGACAAGTTTTTCCTGATGGGGCGAGGCTGCAACGGGAGAATTGTTAAAGAACAGTGTGATGGCTATAGCATATTTGAAATGTATAACACGATCAAATTTACCAAATATGGTACTGGTGTTTTTCCGGAGCTCGTGTTGTGAGTCTATGCGCGCCTGTAGGAATTGAGTCTTTGAATGCACTGACAACAACGATCTACATACTGGATGCAAGTAAGTGCGGAGGTAAAAGGACTGCTACGTTAACATTTTGTCAATTTAACCGTTTCTTGGCAAAGAATTGGTAACAGCTGATAAAACGAGTATAGGGTGATTTTGGCAGTGTCTGTGAGAGAAGCAGTCCTCTTAAATATATAAATTCATTCTTGCTCCCGGGTAGAGCACGCAATCCCCCACATCCCGTGGCTTCGATGATAAGCCTTATCGTCGTCCCAACTATCTTATCAGCCATCATACAAGGAACAGTGGAATAGACTTTGACCTGGCATAAATGGGCCGATTGCGAAGCTGGGTTGACGTCCAAATCAAGAATGATTGACGTTTTTCCCGGCCCGTTGGACCGTTTCCCAAACCTGTTCCTGAAGCTGTTCTCGCTTCCCCACACTCTGAACTTATCCCATTCCAGAACGGAGTCTAGCCTCCGTTTGGTAGACCCCGTGATAGGCCGACTAGGGAGTTCAACACCAAGTCTGGCAGGTGTCCCATCTATAAACCAGGGGGGCTTGTTTTCCATGGCATCAGTCCCGCGGGAAAATTACCATGAACGAGCTTGAACGAGCAGGTTAGTTTATCCAGAGCTCCGGATGCAACCCTCGATTCCACCAAGGATTGCCGAGCTCAGTGGAGAACGCGACCCAAGCCCCAGGGTGATGACAAATGGTGTACTAACCTGCGTTTGTTTCAGAGTGACAGTAGCAGGGATTCATCTCACTTCGGTGTCTTGCGGTTCCAGCGTAGATAGCTGAGCTATGGCCAAGATGGTGGGAAATCCGTCGGCTCATGTTTAAAAAGCTCCGTTAGTCTGCAAGAAAGTGAGCCTTGCACTTGAGAAAAGGACCGACTATGTTCTCTGAATGTACGACAGCTTCATCGTAACTGGCCATCATTGTGAGTTGAGATGAATGAGCCCCAGATTGAGGCCTCGATATGTTCACGGAGAAACTTCCGTGGTTCAATTCGGTATAGCATGTGAATAAATTCTCCATTGAGAGATGAGTATAAAGGAAGGCATAAGATGTTGAGAATATAGTCCTTCATCAGATATTCAAATCAATAGTAACTCATTGCCTATCTTCTCGGAACAACCACTCTATCTTACAACAAGCTCACAATGAAGGGCTCTCTTGTCTTCCTCGCCGGGCTTTTCGCCCCCTTTGCCCTCGCCCAGTCTCTCTGCGACCAGTACTCTTACTACGCCAACGGCGGCTACGAGTTCAACAACAACCGCTGGGGTCAGAGTTCTGGCTCTGGTTCTCAGTGCACTTACATCGACTGGTCCAACAGCAACGGCGCCGGATGGCACGTTGACTGGACCTGGTCCGGCGGCCAGGACAATGTCAAGGCGTATCCCAACTCTGCTCTCCAGATTGGCACCAAGCGCATAGTCAGCTCCATCAGCAACATGCAGTCTGCTGCTGCTTGGTCCTACAGCGGCACCAACGTTCGCGCCAACGTTGCCTACGATCTCTTCACGGCTGCTGACCCTAACCATGTTACCTACAGTGGTGACTATGAGCTTATGATCTGGTGAGTCCCCCTGACTAACATCGGATATTGCAGAGGGACTAATACGCTTCGGGATAGGCTCGGCCGATATGGCAACGTCCAGCCTATTGGATCTAAGCAGACCACCGTCACCATTGAGGGTCGCAGCTGGGACCTCTGGGTGGGCATGAACGGTAGCATGAAGGTCTTCAGCTTCGTCGCCGCCAGCCCTGTCAACAACTTCAACTCTGATGTCAAGCAATTCTTCAACTACCTTGCCAACAGCCAGAACTATCCCGCCAGCAAGCAGTATCTCCTCAGTATGTACCTCTGTACTCTACGTGAATTCATTGACTAACATTGCAACTACAGCGTTCCAATTCGGTACTGAGCCTTTCACGTAAGTTAACCTTGCTTCGTCTCGACAGACACATACTAACTAGTCAATAGTGGAAGCAATGCTAAGCTCACCGTCACCAACTTCAATGCCCACGTCAACTAAATTGCAGGATCAATCAACTCTCGGGTGAAATAAATAAGGGCGTCTACACTTCTATGTTATATATTTTATTCTTACATATCACACTCAATAGCAGGCTATCGTAACTTCTTTGAACTGTTCACTGTGCTCGTATTTGCACACCTGACACTATTAACAATCCAAGTAAACCGCTTGAGGATTGTCAGCACATCTCAATCATTGATAGGGCCTTGGATTCTAGTGAACTTACCGTTGGCGTAAAGAGAATATGAATCAGCGTTGTAAAGACAAGACAGAGGATCCAAAGCAGTAGAGTTCTCATAGCCATAAGCATAATCCTGAGTTGAAACCTCCTGCTCATACACGGCTCTAGCATGCGTCATCTCGTGGATTGTCGTGGTGGCGTGGTCCTGCTTATGGCACTTTTGCGGTAGAGGAGGCAGCGTATCGTAGAACAGCGGACACATGGTGACATAGCCGTTGACCCAGGTGGTGTAAGCGATCAAGGGACCATCGCTCTCACAGTACCCAATTTCATCTCTGCAAAAGACCCGTGTGTTACCACTATCTGAAGTGGAACACTCTTCAGCAACGGCGAGGAGCCGGCCGGTCACGTGCTCACGAGCCGTGGTCTCGTTCGACTTGAAGTACTCGACGAACCTCGCGGAGTGAACGTCAGATGCATCTTTCGCTGCAGCCCGGGCAAGAGTTTCGCAGTTCTTCACACCATTGGCAGTGAGCTCGAGTTTATCAGCAGTGCAGGAGTCTCCTTGCAGGATGGTACGCTTGGATGCTTTTTGCTTTGCCTCAGCTGATGAAGCTTTGGTGATCTTTATCGGTAGAGCCGGGGACTTGAAGGAAACAGAAATTGGCTTGCTAGATTCCTTTGAAGTAAGAGGGATACTACCCTCAGCATATACAGAGTATATACCAGCCTTCAGGTCGTACATGGTAGATAAGTCAACAGTTCGAAAGATAGAAGACCCGGCTTTGAGCGTCTCAAAGTGCTTGGCCACGAGTCCATCATAGTAGAGGCTCAGCTCAATGCCCATGAAAGATGCCTCATTTCCTGTCTCATGTTAGTAGATTGGCTTCTGGGTTCGGAGGATAACGTACCGCTCTCAGCCACCAGAGACAGTTTCTTGACAGGTCGCTCATCAAGAATTGTACCAATTTTGAGGAGATTCAGATCAGTATGTCCGTCGTTCCTGATAGATACATTGACCTGAGCCGATTGTCCAGATACAGGCTCCAGAGAGACGGTCAAGGCCTTAGGGTTTCGCGTATGCCTATAGCGAGGCAAGTGCGCTTGAACGCCAGATGCAAGATAGGCCACGAAAGCCAGTGTCGGACAGAAGCGCATCTTGGAATCGAGAATGAAGAGAGGGAAGATTGTGTAGATTTTGAGCTTAGCTGATCATGCTTTAATATGTCAAAGGGGAAATGGCAGCGCTCGAGCCCCTTATACGGAGCTTTTCCCAGAACAGAAATGAACTCCCCGCCAAGAGTCGTGATACGAGGTCGAACCCTGTCAACATGGTTACATTGTAGCACGAGTCATCCTACGTGCCTATTAAAATTCCAGATGAAGAAACTCAACGCTCATCATATAATAGACATGTTCAAAGTATAATTATCTTAGTATGTTC
The DNA here is from genome assembly GCF_900067095.1 of Fusarium proliferatum ET1. Taxonomy (NCBI): domain Eukaryota; kingdom Fungi; phylum Ascomycota; class Sordariomycetes; order Hypocreales; family Nectriaceae; genus Fusarium; species Fusarium proliferatum. The sequence goes on along the minus strand of NW_022194792.1, from coordinate 79,274 downwards.
CCAGTTTGTTGCAACATGTAGTCAAAACTTGATAAGAACCATGCTTTCAATGTAATCCCTTGCTCCTTCAGCATTATCATCTATGGGGCCGACTGCAGCCTATGAGGACAAGCTTTAGGCTGAGAACACAGGTGATGAATGAGAGCACGACATTGGAACCCAAGTGGTGTATTGCAACTAAACTGACTACATCATTGAGACGAGGGATTAAACACCATAGGTAGCTAAACAAAGTCAAAGGTGAAAACTAACTAAGATTACTCATAGACATCCTCGGAGCCCTGCCATCTCAACCCAGACTCTCTCTGTGCATCTTCGAGAGACCAGTGGTGCTGAGCCATTGTCGGAACCATTTTCCGAAAATCAGGAAGACAAAAACAAAGAGATTGTTAATAGTCAATGCTCCACAAAAGATGCCTGCAAAGACCTTAATATAACCCTCGGCCTGGACCCAGTCAATTACTTTGTAACCAAAGGCGAAAGAGATAGACATTTTGCCAATGTTCATCGCAATCAGCATCTCAGGCATCTTGGACTCATAAGAGTCCATAGCATATGCGAGCGTGTAAGTGAGATAGAAGAAAGCTCCTGTAGAAGTCATATTAGTGCTTGCACCCTTATTAATGCCATCTCGTCACACATACCGAACTGGAACATCCCCACAGCAAAGACAAGTCCGAACCAATGCATGTGGTTTCCTGCACTATATCCATACAGGATAAGTGCTGCTGGGGATATGAAGAAGACAATCGCTAGACACCAGAGGCGGTACTCAGCTTCATGAATATTATTATTCTTACGCGTAAGCCAAGCGGAGACTCGATCCGGGACGCTACTAAAGGGTCCTGCTGCTAATAAATAGCCAGTGAATGCTGATATTGCCACGAGGCCGGTATTCTCCTGGTTTCATATTTAGTATCAGGCCATTCATCCAAAGCGCGGTCGGAACAACAAGTTCACTAGAGGGTATCTTACAATTGGCCAGGAGTATGGAGGAGCGGCCACAATGCTTGGGAAAGTTGAAGTGAAGGCGAGACCAGCAAGCCCAATGACCATCCCTATACTAAGTTAGTCGATGTTTTTATTTCTGAGCAAGTACTAACCATAGGTAGAGCAGACCCAGAACACTTGGGGTACAATGAGGTAAGTGAAAGATCGGATCTAGAAGTCTTCTGTTAGTGCTTAGTCTCTTACATTCCCTGTTCATGGGTCTTACCATCATCATGAATACCTGGGTATCGGGGTCCGTCTTTCCGAAGATCCTGCACTGCTCCAAGTAGGACTTCCTCGGTGGAACTGTTACAGACTCCTCAAGCCTAGATTCCATGCACTCCGAAGTTGCTTGGGGCTCGTCTTTGGTGGAATCAGCGTCAGTCGGTTGTTGGCCGGAGGGTGAAGGAGGTTGACGTTCCTCCAGGTACATTGTCTCCTCAAAAAAGGCAAGAGTGGCGAGGAAGAGTACACATCCGAGAGCGAATTCTATCCAGAAGAATAGATTATACGACAACCCACTGGACAACATGTAACTAGCAGCAGTAGCACTTAGAGAGCCAGTTGCAAGTGCAACTTTTGACTCTACATGTCAGTGGTGACGGTTTCGGAGATAAAGCTGAATGGCTAAAAGGAGTAGTAATACTTACAGGTATACCAGCCCAAGGCTTTTCCTCGTTCGTGGAAAAAGAAGACGTCGGCCACAGCTTGTGCTGGTAATGCTTCGCAAACTGATGAGCCGAAGCCATGAACCATTCGGAAGCCCATCAGGACATTGTATGATTTGGACAGAGCACAGCCTAGCAGGCCACCGCAGAACTTTCACATATATCAGTCATAATGCTTTCTGTCTTACGAGGCTTGGAACTCACGACAATGATCGAGATTAGCATTGTGGGTCTGCGGCCGACTTTCTGGTACATAGGAACGAAAATAAGGGAGCCTGCTCAGACAAAAACCAGAGTCCTGACATTAGCAGTGTTCCTGATTTCAGTAGACTGTTCTTACCCAATCCGAAGAGAAGATTTGGATTATTCACCAGCTGCGATGTTTGACTGGGTGTTTTACCAAACTGCTGGGCGAGGACGTTGACATAGACACTTGGGCCGATCAAGGCGCCGTTGGCTAGAAAGGAGTACATGGAGACGAGGAACAGGATCAAGTATTTCTTTCTTTGGGTCCACTAATAGAAAGTGGTCATTATTTTCGTCTTTATCGTCGTTGCAGTTTGACAAGAGATGGTACATACGTTGAGTGGATCATTTGGGTCGGCGGAGGGAGTTGGTGTTAGAGAAAGACCGTATGCAGTTTTACTGTCGTCTAAACATCTGTTGACTTCAAACTCTATATGATGTGCTCTGAAGATTGGTTCATACCTGTAACCTTCATATCAATGGTGCCAGGCACCTTTGGTTCTTCAATGCCACTAGGTTGTGTTAGAGTCGGATTATGCTTCAAGCACGTAATCTAGTGATGGGTGTTAGACATGCCTTGTGCTCTCATGTTGTCGATGCATTTTGTTGTATATAGAGTTCACTTCTTGCCTAAATAGCAGCAAAACTGGAGGTAAGAGATGAGATGGAATGGAGTTATTATTCTTTTCTGCACATATTTATATTAATGACGCGGCTCCTATATAAGTAAAGAGATATCAGTGCCTCTCAGCCATAAGGGGAGAGCCTAGCCACTAGCACCATAGGCTCCCAATCGCCGGTGTTAGCTTAGAAGTCTGGGGAAACAAGGTTTGAGTAATTCATGTGGAATGGTTGAACCTTCTCCGCAATATTGAGACGATTAAGCTTTAGCCAAGGGTATTCGGGACAGTAGAGGCTTGATGCCGAGGGTCGCAGAGGAGCGATACCTGACGCGGAATAGCTCCCGAGGCAGTTTTTCCTTTTTGAGACATCAATAATGAGTAACAAGGATACCTGCAGAGTTGGGACCTCCACGATCTACCGGAAATCGGAAATCATAAGAAGAGAATGCGGGGAGGGAATGCGGGGAAAGATCTTGAATAGCGGCAGCTAGTAAATAGTTATTGTTGCATTACAGTCCATTCACGCGACAAAATGTATAGTTGATGGCACTACGTTAACCAGGACGCGTTCCAGAGTATAAACTTCACAAAAAATTGATAATTTAGATCTTCTCTTGTATTTCTGATACTAATATCGTTGCAAGGTAACATGAGTACTGGGCCCCCTTCCTGTTTGATTTCTGTGCCAGGTTTTAAATCATCTTTTGGGGCCCTTATCCTGATACCTTGTACTTACCAGCACTAAGGCTCGAACCGGGCATGTGATTAATTCCTAAGTTCTGGTAGAAGTATGCGGAAGCATAGCCTTGGTTCCTTGAAACACCGGCTTAGGAGAGGTGGCCTTGGACTCATAAGCGGCACTTGCTGAGATTCCGGAAGAGGATTCGAATCTGGGTTTGCGGTTTTCCGGGATACCGGATATTCTTCCAGCAAGATGCTCCATAGTGCTAGTTCCACGTAGGCAAAGCCGAGCCAATAACGAATTTTGAGTAGCATTCTGGGGAAAACGAAAAGGATGCGTCAGTCTTATGCATGTAACTCAAGGAGAGACTGAATCGGCAATTCAGTACGGTACTTGTCCAGCTTGATAAAGGACAAGCTATAGTCTTTACGTGCTTTGGCTATATATAAATTGTCGTCGTTGACATCCAATTTATACATTTCTGACAGACCCCTTTAATCTCTTCAATACATCTTTTCAACACCTTGAATACATTAAATATGCCGCAAGTTACTCACGGGAACGACGGAGAAACCTTTTTCGGCCTCCCCTCGGCATGGAGGCAGGCCATGGAATTTTCCCAGCATGGTATGCCAGGCCGATTCGAGAGCGAGGTCGCTGATATGGTGGTCTTTGGAGAAATACCGAAGGAGATCAATGGCACCTTCTACCGTATGATGATCGATCCTCTATACCCCTTGATGCCCAATAATCCCGCTATTGAGGGTGATGGCAATATCTGTGCGCTGCGTATTCAAGATGGCCGTGTCGACATGAAGAATAAATATGTCGAAACAGAGCGCCTCAAATTAGAACGGCAGGCCAAGAAAAGACTCTTTGGTCTCTACCGAAATCCCTTTACACACCATCCCTGCGTACGCGCAGCCATTGAATCTACAGCAAACACAAATGTGATTTACTGGGCTGGGCGACTTCTTGCTCTTAAGGAAGTGGCCCAACCATATGAGATTCACCCCGATACACTCCATACTCTCGGATTCGACCCCTTTGTCTTTCCGGGGAAAACATTTTCTGCTCATCCAAAAGTCGATCCATTCACCAATGAGCTGGTCTGCTTCGGCTATGAAGCAAAGGGCTTAGCTACAAAGGATATTGTAATCTACTCGCTCGATCAAATTGGAAACATCAAAGACGAGCAGTGGATCGAAGCGCCTTGGTGTGCGTTTATCCATGACTGTGCCATAACCGCTAATTACATTATTCTTGTTCTGTGGCCATTTGAGGCCCACCTGGATAGAATTGAGTCTGGCGGTCAACACTGGCTCTTCAGCTATGATCGTCCTGCGACATTCATTGTAGTGCCAAGAAGGCCTGGCGCTCTGCCATCGGGTTGGAGCAAGGGCGAGTCACGGGTCTATCACTGGGAAAACTCTGTTGCCATACATACCGCTGGGTCTTGGGAAGATGAGGATGGGAAACTCTACTTTGAAAGCTCTCGTGTTTTCTACAACACCCTTCCCTGGTTTGAGCCCCCAGGAGAGCCCGACATGAAAGATCTGAAAGCCGATTATGTTCGCTGGGAGATCGACATCAACCAGCCAACGGGGACAAAGGTGAAAGATCCTCAAGTTATACTTGATCTCCCGAGCGAGTTTGCGCGCATTGATGAAAGGTTTCTCACGCGTACGTACGACCGCATGTTCGTGCCAGTCTTGCTACCCCATCGGCCAAATACTGCACCGCCAGTTGTACCGCTATGCCTCAATGGTTATGTCATGCTTGAGAAAGGCATTGACCGACGTACCTTCTTTGATCCAGGGCCTCATGCCGCCGCCGAAGAACCAATCTTTATACCTCGTTCTGAGAGTGCTACAGAAGGAGATGGGTGGGTGTTGGCCATGGTGCAGAGAACGGACGTCAACCGTAGCGACCTGATCGTGTTGGATACTAGACACTTTGAGAAGCCCGTCGCTGTTATCCAACTGCCATTCCGGACTAAGAACCAGATTCACGGCAACTGGGTAGACAGTAAAGAGCGCCATGGGCAGATACTACCATTGGTTAGATAAGGCATATATTATGCAAGTAGGGTAGCTATTCCGGATCATAACACACGAGACCAAATCAGTAGCCATTTTTATATGTGATGAATGATGTCTTCCATACACTGTGAAAGCTCTCGTGCTTAGTCAAGTTTATTCTTCCTTTGCCTTCATCATTCTTTCAGTATACTCCTTACCAGCCTTTATCCACCATGCGCCAATCAGTATTGCTAGACCGCCGACGACAACACAGGTATAGTTCATGTTCGCAACCTCGACAGGCATAACGTAAGGGAAGGAGAAGAAGATGATGGCAAATGTCAGCCAGCAAACTGTCACGGTGTTGACAATGGGCCCTATGGTTGGACCCATATGGAATACACCCTTGTGCATGTTCTTCCTACCAGTTAACAGATTGGTAAGAATTGGGAACATATAGGATATGTTGTTGATGGTGACGGCCGTTCCAAGTAGAGAGTTGAATGCGGTCGATGAGCCAAGATACAAACAGCCCAGAGCAGCGATAACTGCCGTGACTGCAAGCTGCGAATTGAAAGGGATCTTGAGGCTTGGGTGGACCTTGGACCAGCTGAAGTATGATTAGTAATGGACCTCTCCAGTCGGATGACCGGAGACTTACATCTTGGAGAGCGGAATAGCTCCGTCGCGAGAGAAGGCCCAGAAGATCCGGCCAGTGCTGAGCTGGGAGCTGATCACGCAGGGACCGAGGGCAATGAATAGGATGAACAAAAGACCGAACGCACCGCCAGTCTTCTGGGTCACCTGGCGGAACAGCTCTGCAAGCGGCATGCCGGTGTTGCCGGATGTCAGCTGGTCGAAGTCCTGAATCGAAAACATGAGACTGATGAGGTACGTGAGGCCAGTGCAGAACGCGATGACCAAGGTAATAGCGATGGCTAGGGGAGCATTCTTCGAAGGCTGCTTTCAGTCAGTTCACGCTCATAAATCTTCAAGGATTAGCAAAACATACGTTGGGCATCTCTTCTGTGATATGCGTCACACCATCAAGACCGCCAAGAGAGTACAGAGGATTCACCAGGCCAGTGATGAAGCAGATGGCATTATTGTTCCACCCAGTCGTGTTGATCCAAGTCCTGAACACAAATTCGGGATCGCGGTGCGTCGGGGCGCATGCAACCACAGTAATCAGCACAACGAGCCAACCGATCTGTAAATAGAAAAGCGAAAACTTGTTCAAGGCGGGGATGATCTTGTTGCCGAACATGACAACGCCAGCGGTGAGCAAGTTCAACCCTTGGTAGACGATAAAAGTCTGCCAGGCCTTGATCTCGAGGTCCGATATATACAGAGCGATCAATGCCATGAGGATTTGTGCGTAGATGATGTTTGTTGATGCAGTGGTGAAGATCCCTGACCTGTCAGTGGATGAAACTCTCTTTTTCTGCCATCACTTACAGCCAAGAACACTGAACCAACCAGTCAGGAAGCTCAGAATGCCAGTTGCTCTCCTTGGAGCCACAGCCGCAATCCAATGATACATGCCGCCCTCGGTAGGGTAAGACGACACAAACTCGGCAAGTGACGCTCCAAGAAAACATTGCAGAATTGTCACGAGGATAAAGCCATAGATAACTGCACCAGGACCTCCAGCTCCAATCTCGGTGATGAGACCAAGACCCAACCCCGTCCATGAGATGGTCGTCGTGGAGGCCAGGCCGATCAGACTCAGGGTACTGAAATGTCGATTGAGTTCTTGGGTATGACCTGATTGCAAGAGTTAGTATGACCAGCCACTCGAAATAGTGGTTGCAATTTGTTTGACGAACCCATTTGCGCCAGACGAAGTTCATCAGCGTTTATTTCGGCTTTCGTCTCCGAAATATCCAGACTCCGCTTCATGCTGGATATACCTTGATTGTCTGATGCAGCCATTGCCGTTGAGCTGAGTTGTGATCTGCTGGCTCAATCTGTTCTTTGTAATATCGCAGCTGCAATACCAACGTTATGACTTCCGGGGTCACGCGAGATATAAGCATATTCATACCCTAGCATGTTATCTTAATTCTCGAACGATAGCTTATCGGGTAGTCGGCACAACGCACGCTCACATGTTGTGTAAGCATTGCGATATGCACGTCCCCGGTTTAGAACGGGTCTATGTAACCCCATATTTCGAGTCTCTCCAATCGCGGAGACAAGTCGGATACAAGTGCGATAATACAGATGCACAATCAACGGCCAACTGCGGACCGGTTCGGCTAAAGCACCGGTGAAGACCGAGTGCGAGACCTGATTAGATAGGATATCTTGGACTAAGAGATCGGCTTTGTGAGCCAGATAAGGCCTTAGTCCACGCGGGGTAACCAGCACCTCCACATGGTTCATGTACTAGCATCGGGGAACCGAGCTAGGGTTATCATTTGCGATACGTGGAAATTGGAAGGTCTGAACTCGAAGATGTTGATCGGCAGACTCTCGCATGACATGATGCCGAACTCGGCATTCATGGTAGATTAGGGCCAACAACTCGCGCAACTAGTTTCCTTGTATATTAACATGTCTTATAACATGGCACTGTGTCCTCGCACCTCTTCTGTCTCTATCCACTCCTACAGGTTGGCACAGAGTTGCAGTCATGCGTTTCTACTCCTTCATCAGCCTTGCAGCTCTTGCAGTCAGCCATGGAGATGCTGCAGGTAGCTACGTCAAGTCCATGTCACCAAATGCCCAACAGCTCTTCACTGAGTCAATGGAATGGATGGACACATTCTACGACAAGAAGGCAGGTTACCTGTACGACTTCAGCGCATCTGTAGCCCTCCGGCATGAAACGCGTAGTTCAGTCTGGTACGCATTTGGTCTGTTGGCGAGAAACGAGGGGTCTGATGCTGCTGAGGCTGAGAAGATCATCAAAAACACCATTGATGCTCAGTACAAGGTCCCTGCTGACGAATGGTACGTTCAGCAGCTAATGGCGTAACTGGTTCAGCTCTGACAGTGCTCTAGGTACGGCGACTATCAGCAAGAGCCGGAAGAACCTTACGTTGGTAGCCCAGCTTATCCTCCCAAGATCTACGGTAGCTGGGACCCCAACTGGCGCGGTTTTGTTGGAACGACGTTGGTAATGTGCATGGAAGAGTTTCCCCACTTGCTCAGCAAGAGCACACAGAATCTGATTCTGCACTCTCTACATAACGCGACCAAGGGCGATGAGTACCGTTTCGGCCACCTCGATAAGACCAAGGATAACCTTTACCCTTCTTATAGTAACCCTGTAAGTACTTCCAACTCTGGCGTTCCACTTTCTGTATGTGCTCTAACCACTGTTGACTGTAGTCCATTATGCGTGCCTTTGTTTCTGGTTGGACCGGCCGTCGCCTGAATGATAGAAACATGACTGTTGGTGGCGAAAAGTACGCTCAAGATATCATTGACCTCTTCAACAAGCACAACACCCTCTCTGAGTTCAATTCGGGTACCTATACCGGTGTATCTCTCTTTGGCCTTATTCTATGGAGCAAGTATTTGCCCAAGGATTCTGTCATGACTAAGAATGGGCCACGAATGGTTGAAAGAACGTGGGATGCTGTTTCCCAGCTGTGGCACCCTGGTATGAAAAACATAGCTGGTCCCTGGGATCGAGCTTACGGTTACGATATGAACCGCTACCTTAGCTTGATGGCTTTGTGGTTCTGGACTTTGACTGGAAAAGAGAGCTCTTCCCTGACTTCTCACGTATGCAATACCTTCTATTTACTTTTGATATGATACTGATACAGTTGCCGCAGCCTCAAGTCATGTCGCATATGGCTGACTACGCCTGGGCGCCTCTTTTCGCAGCTCTAGATAAGACGCACCAGAAGCTCATCCCGAAGAAGACACTCCGCAAGCTCTCAAAGTTCCAGGGGGAACATACCTTTACGGGAAGCGCTTACTACCCTCCCTTCGATACCGCGTCGCGTAACATTACTACATGGTTATCCGAAGATCTTACTATCGGCGCCGAGTCCTACGACGAGATTGTTATTGGGGGTCCATCGCAATCCCAGGGGTCTTTCAACCCCGCAGTGGTGCAGTGGAATACTGGAAACGAGATCTCTTTCATTTCTGTATGAACCCCGAGTTTTCTCCCAGAAGCACAAAGCTAACGAATTCTCCAGCTATACCCAACCGAGATGGCTCTCCAATCGAGCGTGAAACCCGGCAAGCTCAGCTTGTCCTACCCTTACGGCAATGCCAGTTCTGTCTTCACCTTTGTCGTCGGTACCTTTGAGAAGAAGCGTACTGTCGCTAGCTGGGCTGACGTCCAAGGTCTAGAGGTGAAGGTCTCCGGCAACATCAACTCGACTTATGCCCTATCTTTTGCTGGTGGCTACGGTGGAGCGGACAGTCTCATTCGGGATTTCGAGTTTTGGAACTTCACATACACGATGCCTTCCGACTTCCAGGGAGTGCCTTCTGTCGAGCTTGATTTCAAGCTCATTTAGGTTCAGTTTACAGTAGATCATCATAAGAAGAGCCTGTATAGAAGAGGATCAATAATAAAAATAATCCCTCAAAATGTAGTATCGTGAACAAATCAACGTTGACTATAATACGCTATCATCGTGCCAGTCTGTTGACTAAATCTGTTTCTCCAGATCAATGGGTATTGGCTAAAGAGTTGCTGAGCCTAATTCAACAAACTCGAACTTACAGCATCCACAAGCCGGCGTCCCATATATCATCTTCCCAATGATCATATCGCGCTCCACCACAATACCGATACCATCAGGGACATTCTCATCATAAAGCAACCCAGGGATTCTATAAACTTGGGCTACGTCTGGGGTAGGCTCTCCCCACATGACCAGTCGGAACACAGACCGCCGCCCACAAATCTTACATCTGATCTGACTGATGCCTTCCATTGGTGTACTGTACTCTCGCAGGAACCAATCTGCTTCTCCTGCTGCAAGCTCCAGCCGTGACTCCCGTGCGAGCTTGCCTTCCTTGCTCAGCTTCAAGACCCTAATCAACTTCTTCGCAATCTCTAATCTCTGCTGAGTTACCTCTTGCCCTGGTTTTACCTCCAACAACGGCCCGTACTTTTTCAAATGTCCCTGTATCTTATCCAGGTCATACTTAACTGTTGAAGAAGAGAAATTTACTGTCTTTACGTCTTTCCATTCCATGTTGTATGCTTTCTCTTCGCTCCGGGGGAATATGCGATCCATAGCTTCACATAGAGCTTGTGGATCCTGGCCACTAGCCCGGACTACCTTGGATAAAACATAGTCCACGACCGATTCCGCATCTCCTCCGAAGTTGTAGTACTCAAAAGTCTCAATGACGCCAACCGTTTGGAGTTTGGGCTGGATCTTGCCGTCCCGAATAACTGACTGAGAGGTCGCTTTCCTATGACATCTGCCCATATCCCAGAGCTTCCATGTTCCTGTCGAGTATCCACGCAGCCACGGTGCTCGAGGGTCCGTTTCTTCACCTGGCGACGGGATGAACAATAAGGGGGAGTGATCGCCCTGTTGCAGCGCATATGTCGCGAGAGAAAAGAAGTATACAAAGCGATTCTCGATGAGAACAAGAGGATCTTGCTCCGGTCGGAAATTAAGCATCTTTCCTAGAGCCAAGAAGTAGTCTCTTGTATACTGACACCTCCTATGACCTAGAATTCCGATTGCCCACCCAAGAGTTCTATGCATATCGTGCTCATTCTTCCATGCCTCCATATCTATCCATGAAGTCATCCTTTTTAGAGTCGTATTTTGCTTCCATATGTCCTCTGTGACAATCGAATTGCTTCGTTTCTTGACCCATTTTGAGTGCGCAGTGTCTAGATGATGACATACATCCCTGGCATAAGCATCACAAACCGTGTAATCCTCGGTGAGAATGAGGACATCATTGCTCTGAATGTACTCCAGTGTCACCCACATGCGATCGAACCATCGAGACCGAATAATGGCTGCAAGATCAACGATAAATTTATCGTAGGAAGAATCCTTGACCTGGCCTGAGAGATGGGTTGCCCTGACGTCGTCCAGATGGATCAATGTTTTCGCGGCATGGTTATATATTTCCGGTATCAGAAGGAGGAGCCGTTGCTGAACCTCGGGGCGCCATTGCGGAACGCTCAAGTAGTCATGCCAGACTTCGCAACCGGGAAACTTAGCGGTAAGCGCAAGGAGGGTCTTGGATGTTATTTGGTAAACCAGCCTAGAAACGTCAATGCTCTCTAGACGCAGGTCCTGCGCGGTGGCTACCGTGGGGTGCCAGGCATGAGAAATGGGGACATAGTTGACTCTTTTAGCCTTTATACAAGACATATGTCTGTTCAATATTCTCAGATTCCATGGTGATACTGGCTCCTGAGTAATATCAATGACGGACGGTTGTGAGTTACTGGTTCCAGCGGTTATGGTTCGTATCGGAGGTTCCCCGTCGGGAAGGAAATGTTTTCCACATGATACGCAATCAGAGTCAAGGCCGGTGCCCCATACGTATGATAGGAATGAAGACTGGGGGGTCTGTCGCGATTCGCTGCGGACATGGAATGTCACGCTAGGCTCCGGTGGTAGAGCTAGGGAAGCAGTGCTATCCTCGCGTTTCCTCTTGAGATCTGCAGTGTTTGGTGCGATATTGAGAGTAGTTGAGCCACTGGCAATGCCATCGGCAATGTTCTCGCTCATGTCAGGTGCATTGAGTATGATTCAGAGAAAGGGCTTGAGCTAACTGCCAGGCTGAGCCAATGGGACGGAGTGGCACGGGAAAATTGCTGGCTAATGTAAACTACTGACTGAAGCCAGTTTATCATAGACTCATTAAGCCTTATAAGACGACAACCCGATGGCGCTGAAGTGAGAATAATAATAGGGTAGCAAGAGACCACGGTGAGCTGGCTGCGGTGAGATTAATTTGGTGGCTGGCTTGAGATAAGGAAAATCGCGCTAAGATAAGCAGAAATCAGGTCATGTCTCATGTCAATCTCATGTTTCAAGAGCATTATCAAGTAAGCAATTGTGCTTTTTATTACAGTTTAAACAAGCAACATCCTAAAATGTAATAAGTTGAAAAGATACTTCGTAGATCATCAACGATGTCATCTAAGTTATTCACTAGACGACCAAATACCTAATTCAGATAACCCCCATCCAACACCAGACCCAGCATTGGGTGCCTCAACACGAAGTCGAGAAGTCAATAGAGAAGGGAAGACAATCTTGGTCTCAGCATTTGAGTTGGTCGGCATTGGACTGCGAGTCTGTCTAGGCACTGATAACCACGCATTGCCTGTCCAGTACTGAAGATCGTAATTGGTAGGAATCCGGACACCGTCAGAGTCATCGTAGAAGAATAATCGCATATTATCGACAGCTTGATCTTTACGCAAGTCGACTCCAAGATGGTCTTCTGGATTTGGACTATTATACGAAGTCCAGCGGCTGTTTTGCGGTATGCCTGTTCGGAGGATCATTCCGTTGATGGCTCGCATGGGATCATCGACTGGGGAAGTATATGAAGCAAAAGCGAGGGGAAGTCGAGGATCTCGCTGACTATTTGCTGCGATGTTTATTCTGGAGGAAACTGGTGTCGGGACAGATGGACCGACCTCGACTTTCGTAAGACCTATTGTTTCGCGACTCCCAGCAAGCTGACCATCAACGTAAACTCGTAAGCCTTGGCCTCGGTGGTAGATTGAGCCTGTCCTGTCCCACAGGACAGTGATAAGATGGCCGTGGTAGGCTATGTTCTCAACGGCAAAGTAGTCCCAGTTTGAAGGAGTCAAGGGATTGACAACTATTGTTTCACCAGACTGGGCTCGCAGCCCTATCAGGCCAGCCAACACATTATCGACAAAGGTCGAGTGATTATAATCTTCGCTGTGATTGTAGCCATCATACATCCATTTATCATCATCAGGATGATGAGCTTCAGCCACGTAGGGTTGCCTATTTTTGTATTGTGTCCGAGCGTATTGATGCAGCATGTCGTAGTAGTCATCGGCAGTGATGTATTTCTGCGCTGGACAATCGTGGAGAACATTTTCAATGGCAGTTAGAGTCTGCGAGGTTGCAAATGGCCATGAAGGACCATCCCATCGGCAGCAGGTCTCTGCCTCATACATGAACCACTTGCTTCTTCGCTCAGCCGTAGTTGGACCAAACTTGGAGAAGAATCCTTGGGAGCCTTTGAGCTGCGAAAAGGCGGCGAGTTGGGACTCCTTACACGGCATGTCGAACATCCATGGAAGATAACCCATAATCTCTCTTGTACCCAACAAGGAGCCGGAGGGGTTGTCGTCACGAGCTTGGTGCTTATAGAAGTCGCTCTCATTATCCCAAAGGTGCTTTTGTACCGCAGCTTGCAGACTTTCTGCCCGGCGTCGATATTCATTTTCGAGATCAGAGTCTCCACCCAAAGCAGCAATATTTGCTATCGCAATGGCATCCCCGTACTGATAGGAATTAATCGTTGGCCGAAAACCAGCACCCCCATGATAGGGATCACTAGACTCATAAGAAGCGGCTGTGTATTCTGTAGCATCCCAGACAGGGACCTGCCAGTACAAGCCCAGTGGGCTGGAGTAATGGTTATCCCAGCCTCGATACTGCTTCACCAGATTTGCAAGCTGTCCAATAACAAAGTCTTTATCTCCTGTAACCAAGTATTGTCTCCAAAACGCAGTAGCGGCCCAGAAGCTGTACTCGTGCGCCCAGTCGGAGGTATCTTTGTTGATATCGTCTCTCATTGGCTTTGGGAACTGGCCTGGTCCAGCGAGCCAATACTTTGAGATATCCTGGCCATATCTCGTATCACGTATCCACCGGCCTTTAGTGATATGATGACCTGCAGCAGCCACGATACCACCATACGGGGCGCCATAGCTGACGGGGTTCAAGAATTCACTGGCCATGTAACCATAGTCAGTTCCAGTGTAGATGAGGTGTTCTTTGTACGTCTACCAGCGGTAGTAGTATACTTCTTGGATAGCCATATCAGGGATCTCTAGCAAGGGAATGTTCTTCTCGAACCAGGGCTGATCTTCTAGGCCTTGTAGAAGCAGATCCTGGTCGAGCATGTTAGTCCCTCCAGCAGACGACGACATGACGTTTAGGAAGCACAAGTGGTAACGTGGTTACAATAGTTCTTAGAGTAGACCTCGGTAAGTGTAAAACAGTGTAAAGCTTTGGGAAACCCATACGAAGGCAGTAGAGTTATGTGTTGAAGCTATAGCGGACGTTGACATCACACGCCTCACTCCTTACTTCACAGGGGAAGCGCCACATGCCAGTGCGAGAATCCAGTGATTCAGAGTGGCGTATTGCAACAGACTTTGTTTCATTCATTGAACAAGACACGAATAATCATTCTCTGACCCTTCTAGAATACGCAATCTAGACCAATCTGATGATACAACATCTCTGATTCAGTACCGAGTAAAGTAACGTAACTCGCGTGGCTCTTGGGGCTGCCCACTAGTATCTGTGGCGCTCAACCATTGAATCGCTAGCTATTACAAGCTTAGCTGGCATTCCAATCTCTGCTAGCAGCAACACATGAAGAGGTAACGATGAGACGATGAGCTAACGCCTTTCCGTTTTTGAGTAAAAGGAGGGGTTCCTTACTGCTTGCGTCGCGATGCTTTCTTTTCAGCCACCAGACAGTTCCCACCCAAGCTTGAGGGCACCAGAGGAAGGTGAAGCTTGCAGACTTGTATAAGCGCTAAGTGCCAGATGGGCTAATGTCTTTGACTAACTCTAGACTTCAGCATGCCGTCATCCAATCACAAAGGGTATTGAGGCTGTGCTCTTTGAACGCTGAGCGAATGCGAGCTCGGGGACCCCATACGCCACGTTGCTATTGTTGGACGCACATGCTAGCCATAGCTCGTGTTGAATCTGTCGCTTGTGCAAAGCTTACATCGCTTAAAACCGTAGCTTCACTAATGACGTTGTCAATTGGACTCCCACGCGCAACCTGTAATGATACTATGGATACGACTGACGATAATGGAGTTTGTTGCGTGAAACGTAACAACCATTTGTTGGAGTGTTCGTTCTTTTCGAAGAGTTGAAACAAGGTAAGTCGATGACAACTGGACCATTATATAAACCAGAGTATCTATCGTCGAACCAAAGATCACAAACAGCCCATCACTTCCTCAATAATCCAATAGCCATGTCTTCTCAACTTGAGACAGCTCACTCTTTTAATGAATCAACATCTGACCTTTCTTTGCAGAGAGTGTCACACTGCGATACGAATGCCCAAGAGTCTCTCGGCCGAAAAATCGAGAATGTGTCGGCTACTCTACCTCCGGTCACACTGCCAGATCAAAAGGGCTCGGAAATGACATGCAACCTTCGATGTACGTTCTCTTGCTCACCTACTGCCAGACACTTGTACTAATACATACCAGACAAGCACGCTTCTACGTATAGAAGAATCTTCGCGTTCATATTCATTACCAACTTGGCAGTGTTTGTCGCCCTTCTCGCCACGTCTAAAGCCACCATCCTATCAAGAGATGCTGCCAGCGCAGCTTCTGCAAACCTCATGGTATGCATCCTATTTCGACAAGAAGAATTCGTCAACCTTTGCTACGAAATTGTCGTACTGGCTCCTCATTCATGGCCACTCTCAATACGAAAACGTCTGGCCAAGGTCTTCCACTACGGAGGTTTCCATAGTGGCGCTGGAGTTGCTGCTACTGCGTGGTACATGGCCTATACCATCCTTGCCACTCAAGAGTGGGCTGCGGACAGAAAGGAGTACAGACTCGTCAACATGATCACCGGCTGGATTGTTGTTGCCATGTTCCTCATCATCCTCATCGCGGCTTACCCCAGCATTCGAAGAAAGTTCCACGACCATTTCGAGGCTTTCCATCGATTTGCCGGCTGGGTATCATTGCTCGCGTTCTGGGTACACAACATTGTATCAGCTCGGGTTACGGCACATGAGTGGGACGAGTCTATTGGTTATGCTCTTGTGCGATCTCCGAACTTCTGGTGTATCTGTGTTACAACCTCATGCACGGTCGCATCTTGGTCCCGATTGCGCCGCCGGGTTGTGTATCCCGAGAAGTTGAGCGATCATGCAACTCGCCTTCACTTCAAATACCGAGGAATGAAGCCGTTCTATGGCCTCAAGATCAGCGACAAGCCCATGACAGAGTGGCATGCATTTGCTACTATTCCGGATATTGAGCCGGAGTCGGGCAAAGTCGAAGGCTTCAGTGTTGTCGTTTCTAATGCTGGAGATTTCACCAAGAAGCAGATCATGAATGACAGCGAACGAAAGCTCTGGGTTCGTGGTGCCCCTCTTCATGGGCTTCTTTATACATCAAAGCTCTTTCGTCGAATCGTTATTGTCGCTACTGGTTCTGGTATCGGGCCTTGCCTTTCTCTTCTCCACGCTGACGAGACCCCTCGCCGTGTCCTTTGGTCTACTCGCGACCCTCAGCAGACCTACGGGCCAACCGTGGTCGGTGCAGTTCAACGAGCTGACCCAAATGCAGTCATATGGAACACAACCGAGCGGGGTTATCCGGATATTGTGCGTGAGACTTACCAACTTGTGGTGGAGTCTGATGCAGAGGCAGTCTATATCATCTCGAACCCCAAGGTTACTGAGAAGGTTGTCTTTGGTATGCAAACACGGGGCGTGCCAGCATATGGAGCCATCTTTGACTCTTAGATGCTCGGATTTGGATACTTACACGGAACGGATTTGGGGTGCTTCTGGATGAATTACTAGACGATCGGTGGCTTCTGCAAGCATTATAGACTGTAGAAGATGCCAGGTACATATAAATATATAGACTATTGAAAAACCGATATTCACATTGCACAAGTAGGGCTCTCGAGGTTTGACAGGTGAAAGCCTGGGCCTCAAACGACAGGTACCTTAGGGCAGATCCATGACTAAGAGTCATTGCGCAATCATGTCTTCTAGCCTATACAATCAGATACTTTCCCTAACGACGTCCAGTGGGGCTCTTCGGTATACGAAAACATCATTTAACCATCAATCTAGTAGTATGTAGTACCTGAACTCTTATAAATCCAGACTGAACATAACTGATACGCCAACTCCGGTATCGCCCAGAGAAACGAGACTCAAACGCCTGATATAACCTTGTCCCTTTTTGGGTGTTCGATTCTTTACTTTGGTTTCCTTCCCCAGACAACATAAAGCTGCATGTAGGCATGAATGCGCGGGTTCACGAGGTCTCGCCGGACATCAATTAACGACACCTATAGGCGAGTTAGTAGTTGAAAACACCATGGGACATAGCGGTGACCATGCTGGCTCATACGTGAGGGCTAACTTACCTCAATCTGAGCACTAGTTCGCTCAAAGGCCTTGTTCAAGAGCTGATAAGAGAATCCAGATAAGCCATCAAGCATATGATCAGCCCACATCCATCCCACTTGCTTCAGCCGTGGGTCCTTGGCCCAGCCGTTGATAGGCATCTTGATTATACGTTGGTGGACATCCACAAAGCCAACTCGCTCGTAGATCTCTTTGAGATCTTTGCCAAAGATAGCCGGACGCTCTAGCTTATCTGCTGCCGTTATCAAGTCATTGCACCAGGTCGCAACCGGGCCTTGACGATCAAGCGTGTCGTCGTCACACAAGGGAATGCAGTCCGTCTCTTGCGACTCAAACCAGCCGCCGGGTTCAAGCGCATTAAAGGCTTGCTGAGCTATCTGTGTCTCGAAATCGGACCAGCATCCCGAAGTGCTGCGTGTGTGGATATAGTCGAACTTGTGATTGAACATCCACTCGTCGCTTCTGTTATATCTTGATCAGAACGCTTCGCGGATAGGGCGGATGTCGCGAAAAGAAACTTACGAGTCTTCAACGTAAAAGTAGACATTTGGGGGCACGTCGTTTGGCTGGATAGGAGACAGGTCTGTGCCAATAATTGTAGCATCGGGGAAGATATCACCCATCTGGATAGCCCAGTCACCTATACCTGTAGCGATATCGAGAATGTTCTTCGGGGGCCTTCTAGTAGAGAGCGGTGCCATGTACAGCTTGCCTTTCATAATCATCTTATAGCACTCGCCCATAATTCCGAGACGCTCTTGCTCTGTATTGTCATTAGGGAACATGTATGCTATATGACAGTGAGTGGTCAGTCAAATGCCGGTATCTGGGCTGCTTACATCCAGCACGATAAGCATGATAAGTTCGACCAAACTCCTCTGGAAAGGTCTGCACACTATCTGTCAAAGAAGCCGAGTCATCCCAGTCCTCGACCTGGATAAAACTGGACGTCGCTGATGAGGCATGTTCTGCTGAAGACGCTGATCTGGCCGCAGACTGGGCCTGAGACTGAGACTAAGATGAGAAAAAAACACACCAAGTCAGCTCGCTGCAACGTGCTCTCGACAAGGGACAAGTTTGGCCTACATTAGCTCCCAAGGGATGGCCTCCGTCTGTCGCCCTCAAGTCCGTCATCGAGGGGCAGTTGAAAGTGAATTCCCCACTTCGGGCATTGACCTCGTTTCCACCGCGGGCATCTCGGTCTTGGCCCTCCAACGGCCGTTGACTCTGTTGGTCCGCCATCCAGTCCATGTATCGACACGACGACGTTGTCGTGTAAGTGTTGGTTGGCTCGGTTCGATATGGGAAGAAATTTGATCATAATGCGGCTCAGGCCCTTTGGGCAAATCGTGGTGGTTGGCGAAGAAACTAGTGGCTGACTGGAAATTAATTCCTCCTTTTCCGATATTAGCGTCAATGTTTCTGCAAACAGCCATTTCGCGCAGCGAGAAGAGCAGCTCAGCCTTGAATGAGATTAGCTCTTGTAAAAAAGCATTTTCTACAGAAAGTAAATGCTGCAACTAGTTAGTATACAGACTTTCTCTGTCGAGACAAGTAAGACTGCCATTTTAAACTCTCACTAAGAGATATAGTAGGAGTCCCCTATAGATTAAACTGCTACCCAAATGTCGGGCATATCATTCGTCCCGCTTGGCCGGGAATTCTACCGGTTCCGTGGCTCTGGTAATGTCTTGTCACACTTGGTCCAAGTCCCTGGGACGTGAGACGAACACGTCACGCAAAAATGAGAGGGGTGCCCGACGGTCTCGGATTGGCTCGGCTTCAGCGGAGCATGGACCATCTTTTCCGACCTGTTCGTGAGGCCCGATGTGGATGGATGCATGCTTCGGCTGTTACCGTTCAATCAAGGATGCCTATGCACTTCACAACCAACACGCTCAGAAAATGGCGCAAGCCGTTACTTACGCCTGATACGACATGTATTCTGCCGGCGAAAACAGGTTTGGCATCACCAATTGCAAAAATGGTGGTATGGCAGACCGCAAAAGACACTCTGTACTAACAGCCCCGCCTTGCTTCAGGGTAACCAAGTTTCACACACATGTTGAAAATGGCAATAAAGTTGCCGTTATAGCTTTAGATTTGGCTACCTTAGGAGTAACTCCCGCTTACTGATGACCAGTCAAATCACGAGAGTTCTAGACACGCTAAGAAATGATCTAGACATGCGTGACAGCGTGGCCCGCTACGCTTCTGGCGGCAACGGGGCAAACCTCCCACATACGGCTCAACGTGCGCTCCATCCTGGCTTCGCTTGTACCAAAGGTCCTTACGCGATCACCAGCAGACAGCCAGTAGCGGCATTTATCCCTTGCAAACTTAGCAATACAACATGAACAGGAGGGAGCCGATTATAGTCTCTTGATACGTGTCATTTTAATGATATATGTCGTGGAACATGATATGATTCCGAACCCGAGGGCCGGGAATATCACAAGAATAAAAGAGGGCTTAGCTGGCCGAGCTATCTAGGCCAGATAAAGGAATTCCTGTCCGTGCCCAGGTCCTAAAATTCATCGTTCTCAGCCACTATTCTCTACTTTGCTCTTCGGATCGACTATCCATTCCAGTCCACTTCATATTTATACCTTCCGCTATGGCATCTTCCGACGATCAGTGTGAGGTACCCGAGCTGCTTACCCGCTTTACTAGCTGGAAGCATCCTCAGACGGCCCACATATTCCAGTACTCCAGGCTGAGCTGTGACCGCTCACTCAAGGAGGTCTCTCAAAATGAAGTTATCTCGCGCAATGGTGAATTTGCCGCATGCGGAGGTCTCTACGGAAGCTGTGTCTATCCTGGCGGCGATGCTGAGAGGATTAAGGTCGTTGCCGACTTTTATTCAGCCTGGGTCTTTCTAGACGATCTCATCGACAACAGCATTGACATGAAATATACATGCGATGTGCTTGACGACATCAAGGCCCGGGTGACGGGTCCTCCCAAGGGCGATCAAGGCCTTGACCATTTGTTCAGGCTTTGGCGCCACGAGGGCTGGAACAGCGAACTCCTTCAGCTCGCAAAGGCTGAAATAGATCTTTGGCTTCACTGTACCCAGGCTCTTCGGAAGATTGAAGTGGAACAAGAGCCGGTCTCCGTGGAGGAATATTTGACCTACAGACAAACCAACGCCGCTATGGGTCTCATGTTTCTCATCATGCCATTCACGAGGCCAGATCTTGCTGGCGACCTCCTTCGTCTGCGCAAATGGTCGCCGGATACTCTGAAAAATATTTTTAGCTATAGTGGTCGAAACATGGGCGTGATCCTTGACCTCTACAAGCTCAATGCCCACCATGCCCAGATCACAGAATACAGCCATATCGCCGCAATTGTCCAGCAGAACTCAGACACCCGCATGGACTTCCAGCAGGCCGTTGACCGCTCAGCCGAGCTCTTCCACGAGTATGAGGACAAGCTTGCCGTCGAGTTCGCCAACGTGGCTACCTTGAGCCCCCGACTCGCCAAAGCGTTGGAGGACGTCCATGCTGGTAGCATTGCTTGGCTCAACCTCATGCGCGGCCGCAGATATGTTAAGAAGACCCAGTCGCGACGCCGTGGCTATCTCGGAATGATCACTGCGATCATCATCTGTGGACTCCTCCTGACTGCTGTTCTTATCCTCTGGCTATGGCCTTCTTTGTGGACTCATTATGTCCCAGTTGGAGGCAGAAAAATCTTTGCAGACATTTAATCCAATACACAGGACTGAGAAACCATGGTGGAGGAGCTTTCGTTTGACTTTCATTTAATTTCACGACATATAATGGCATTGGGCGGCTAGCGTAACTGACTTAGTTTACTGAAGTTTGCATTAAATATCACATGTTCATACCGAGGTCAACCGAATCTGCAGGGGTGAAAACGTGACACGTCAAATGCCTCTCGAGATAAGATAATTACGGAAGTCATTTTCAAGTATCACCAATTCCCCAGGTAACATATAAATGGCAATCTTAGGGATAAGGAGAGAATCACAAAATTTAGTCAAAATTTGCTTCGCTTGACGGTTACGGTTTTATATGCGATAATGGATCTCTATTGACAATCTGGCTTACCGAATAGGTTTGAGTACCGCCCAAAACGGCTGCTTGTCCCACAGCATGTACGCTTTCTGTTTGGTGGTCCAGCCAACACTTTCAGGCACTGACTCAATGTCGAAATTGTACACGAGGCGTGCCAATGCCAGGCGCGTTTCAGCCCAGGCGAGACTAAAAAATAATCAGCTCAACAATCGGATGATAAGGCAAGATGGGGACACTTACTTGCGCCCAGGGCAATTTCCGTGACCCAACCCAAAGGGCTGGAAGGCATCAAAGCGGTCGTCAGAGAATTCAGGATCCTTCAGAAAACGCTCGGGATGATATTCAAGAGCTCTTTTAAAGTGTTTCTCAGAGTGGTTTGTGGCCCATGAAGCAACAGCGACAACAGTCTGACTCGGTCAGCTTTTCTAGACAAGAAGCAGAGACAAGATATTGTCAACTCACATTCTCTGGTACAGCATGGCCAGCTATGACCGCACCTCCATGGGGGACGACTCTTGGTAATGCAGGTGGGACTGCAGGAAAACATCGCAGGGCCTCGTTCAAGCAGGCAGCGAGGTAGGGTAATTGGTTGACAGATACTATTGTGATTTCCTCCTCATTCTTGAAGGTTGATCGAACTTCCTCGGCCAGTTTCTGCAGTTTGGCTGGATTGTCAGTCAGTAGAGAGACTGCGGCTACCAACAGGGTCACAGAGCTCTCGGAGCCCGCTGTGATCAGTATCGTAGCATTCTCCATAAGCTGAGCAAATGTCTTCAATAGCATTCGCGTTAGTGCATCAATCAGAAAATGACAGGAGAATGTGAATGACATACCAGAGGTGGGTTTCGGTCAAGGAGTGGTTGGAAGATATCTAATCTTGGCTTTTCCACCTTGATGCGAGCCTCAACCTTTTCCCTCGTGAGGTGCTCGTGCAGGATCTTGCCCCTCAGAAGGGAACTGCCTGACAAGACATGGACAATTCGTTGAAGTCCCAGGTACATCAATACCTGCATGATGGCAAATTCTCTAACATTCTGACTCACAGCTTTGACCCACGGATGGTATTGCTCAGATTCAAGGCCCCCAAAATCAGATCCAAATCCGAGATTTCCGATGATATCGAAAGTATAATGGTTAAACCACTCGCGCAGATTGACAGGGTTTCCATCCTTTGAAGCCTCAGTCAATTTGCGGACAAGTGTATCCGTATATCCTTGGATAATGGGTTCCTGGAACTGCAACGAACGATCTGAAAAGGCCGGCAAGAGCTGCCGCTTCATAGAATCATGATACGGCCTATCTAGCGAGACAAAAGTCTCTGGTGCGCTTGGACCAGCCCACTGGTAGAATCTGTCATATCTGGCCATATCACCAAGCCGCGCTGAGCCTCCATGAGCGACATATATGTCTTTCCATGCTTCCGGATCAATGAAAGACAGCTCGTTGGGCCGGATGCGCACAACAGGGCCATATTTCTTGTGAAGACGTTCAGTCTCGAACAAAAGATCTCCACGCAAGAACTTGTAGTGACGATACAATGGGGAAGCCCGACAGAGAAGGGGACCAGGAAAGTTACGCAGCGGGTGCAGGAAGATGTTATACACCACGTATCCAATACAGAGTACTGTCGTCTAGGCGATAATTAGCTTAGAACGTAGAGGAAAAGCCGTGGTGTCTGAGACATACAGCAGCGACACCTCCAGCTAGAATCGAGACACTAAGCATGGTGGCTACAATGAAGCAATGCTTTTACTGGCGATAGCATGAGAATGAGAACAGTAGATCATCCAGCTAACCGATCTTGGTGAGTTTTTATTGAACTGCAATCGGAACTCATGGAAAGCAATGTAATCCCCGCTTCCCCATTGCATGTCTAGCGCGTTTTAACGTTGTCAACATCATATTCTGAGATTCTCTTATCATTTATGACTAGACAAGGGTTCCCTCTCCAAAGACTGATCTTACGAACTCAACAGCCGATGTGTGCATTTACAAATACGTGGCTCGCTATTAGAGGCTGGGGGGGTTTTGGTGTGAGTGGGTATGCAAGGGAGGACCAACATGCATAATAAACAGGATATGGAAAGGCTTAGAACTTAAGACTTGGAAAGGTCTCCACTTCCCGCAAGAGCCCAATAAACCAACAAGGGTAAGAAGAATCGGAAATAAGTTCTCTTTTGGGACAAGACTGTAGTTAAGTTAAATTGGCCAGGGACATTGTAGAAACAGCAGTCTGATATAAAGGGCCTATGTACAGTATCTAGCTGCTGTAATCCCACTGAACCTTAGCGGCGGTTAATAGTGTTCAAGGTAGAAGTATAAGAGGGCTTCTTCTGGAAGTTGTCGTTCCAAAGGAGAGCAGATCCCTCGCCGGGGAAGGTTCCGGGGACCCAAGAATACTTATCAGAGATACCCTGCGAGCAATTAGTAAGGAATAAATCAAGCATGTGAAGCGAGAACATACCCAGACGGTGATACCAACGCATCGCTTAACATCCATGCAAGAGCCAACGATTCTGGCATATGCATCGGCATTGGTCTGGAGCTTCTGCTGGGTAGCGGGAGTGTTCATTCGAATGTCCAGCTCAGTGTAAGCGACGTCAACGCCCAGGTCAGCGAGGCCCTGGAGGACGGAAGCCAGCTTGGCTCGCGAGGGGGTAGGGGTGCTTTGGGTAGGAGTGCTCTCGCTGGTCATGTGAGCCTGCAGACCGATACCGTCGATGCGAAGACCATAGGACTTGACGAGTCTGGCAATGCGCTTGGCACCCTCGGTCTTGGCGTTGCCGTACTCGAGGTTGTAGTCGTTGTAGTAGAGCTTAGTGGTGGGGTCTGCTGCCAGGGCCATGCGGAAGGCGATGGGGATGTAGGCCTCGCCAATGACACGGAGAAAGACGCTGTCACGGTAGCTTCCATCCTCGTTGAGAGCTGAAAAATTGGTTAGTCTTCCCGAAGTACCTCAAGAGCCTCATCATGAAAGTCAAGCTTACCCTCGTTGACAACATCCCAGTGAGTGCACTTTCCACGGTAACGTCCCATGACGGCGTTGATGTGATCTCTCATCACAGCCTGCAGAGTCTGGTTGTTCCAGTTGCCGTTCGCAACCCACGAAGGGAGTTGGCTGTGCCAAACAAGAGTATGGCAACGCAGCTCATAACCCCGTGAGGTGGCGGCGGCAGCGTGTTGGTCAGCAGGGCCCCAGTTGAACTGGCCGCGGTTGGGCTGGATGGCCTCCCACTTCATGGCGTTCTCGGGGGTGATGGAGCCAATCTCATTCTTGTTGTTGATGATGTTGATCTCTCCCTGGTCATTGCGCACGGTGAGAGCAGTGCCGAAGTACTGCTTGCCAGCGGCCTTCATGGCAGCCTGGAGGCCAGTGGCCTGTCGTGCCTCAACATCACTGGTTGTATGTGAGCGATGCTATCACCATTCTTACAGCATATGACTTACGGAACGGGGTTGGCAACGGCAAAGCCATTGAAAGCAGCCAAGGCCACTGTGGGGATGAGACTGAAACGCATCTTTGCAGCTGGTGAAAGTAGGTCAAGAACGAGACTTGGACTTATCTGCGATGAGTAGAAGTTCCCTAGATCCAGCGCTTCATCTAATCTTATATATTAAATCTTTTCATGATGTCAATTACCTAATGTCTCCCGGTTAAATCGATGTCTTGGTTGTTTCACATCTCGCGGCACTCTTTCTTATCCCAGATGGCTAAAAGCAGGTCCAGGGTCATTAGCCGGCTCGGCATAGCCAAATCAGCAGACTGAAAACGTGTTTCTGTGCAAGCATATGCTATTTGTTTGTTCCTTGCATGATTAGAGTAAATTAAAACAAATAGATTGCGTTTGATGTCATCCAAGGCTTAGTAAAGAAATGCAAGACTTGGGATATGTGCTCAATACAAACCAAGGCCAAACGATATGACTAGTTCTTATTATAAACTGGTCTATTGGTATTATAGAAGAGCCGCTTTGCCACTTTAACAGCAAAAGTCTGGTTATTATCTGTTAGTAAATGACAATTCCTGGATAATGGCCTCGACCCAACGCCATCAGAGCCGAGGCTAGCTGAACTGCCATGAATTCTAGATGCCAAGTGACCCTTCAATTACAGGCTAATAACAACATCCTTGACTCCCCACAACCGACCAGATCATGTCTGGGGTATGGTCATGAGACTTGAAAGCTTAAGTATAATTAACACGGTATTCGGATCGCGCCTGGGGATGAATACGATGATCGACGCGGAGCGTGAGCCTCCGACTACTGAATTCGTGTCTGGTGACTGTGGGGAAATTTACCGTGAATAACCGGCAGAGTGGTTAGCGTTGGCAGCATGGCCAATTAGGCTGTCGGCTGGCATTATTCCAGCTTCTTCGGGCGAGCGGTGAGCGCGTTGACGCGTCCTTAACGCGTCAGTACAGGGTATGTTGACAATAATTATATTGGAACAACTGTGCTCTGATGTGAACAAACAAATAGTCTAGATATTAACAAAAATGAAAATGAAAAATTACATTGAAGACGCATATATACAGAAAGATTGTATCACTAATCAACCCTTGCGCGCTGGAACTTTGGAAAGCTCAGCAAGAAAATCATCCACGAATTGAGCAGCTTTGACGTTATCTCCTATAAAGAGTGCTGTATCGCCGCTTGCAGAGACAGTGACATCACCACTTTCGCCAACAATAACGTTGAAAAAGAAATGGCAATCAGGCAAGTGAGCAACATCAAGCCCCTCAATGGTAGAGACCGTAGACGACGGCTCCGTAGTGGTGAAGTAGTTAGACGCGAGTGGCTCAGGGAGTCTGTACCTCTCTAAAGCCTTTGGCTTATCCATGGAGCTCCCATTCTGAGACGTTACAGGATCTCGTCGGTAGATGATGTTCAAATGCGAATTGAACTTGGGTCCCAGCTCCCGAACACCATCTGCCTGGCTAAAACAATTGAGTTGCGCGAGATGCTCCTGGATGAAGCCGAGTAGCTCTTCAGTCGACGACTCCAAGTTAATAGAGAATGGCGTCACAGAGAGAGTTGGGATACTCGCAGCAGTCAGATCGAGGGTTTGCGTCCCATCAGGTGACGAAAGAGATCGAGAAGCATGGTTGAGACCAAAGGTAGGCTTCGTTCGTTGGGTGAAGTGCTGTAGCGTCCTTGCGTAGGAGAGAATGAGAGCTGCAGAGACCTCCGAGCTACTCTTCTGCAACAGAGACTTGATACTATTCTGAGGGGCGATGCTGGAGCTCGTCTTGAACTGAGGGCCGTGCGCTGATAGATCAGTATGCTCAGTGTTGTTACCCAACACTGTTTCTTGAGCAACGGAAAGATGTCGCCTCCAGTATGTGTCCTCGGCTTCTGGTTGTCTGATTGCTCTGATGCTCTGGACTGCTTGTTCCAGTGACTGACGAGTCTCTTGGATCTTGCCCAGGGTGAGAAGATCGTCGAAGTCCTGTTCAATCATCTTGATACTCCATGCATCGTAGAGTGCATGATGGAGTCTCAAGACAACCGCCTTGCCGTCTGAAGCTTCTAGGAAAGAGAGGTGGACTGGAGGTTCCTTCATATCAGATGCTTTGCTATTTTCCTGGCTCACATGCTTCGCAATCAA
Organism: Fusarium proliferatum ET1; assembly: GCF_900067095.1. Lineage (NCBI taxonomy): Eukaryota > Fungi > Ascomycota > Sordariomycetes > Hypocreales > Nectriaceae > Fusarium > Fusarium proliferatum. The sequence goes on along the minus strand of NW_022194792.1, from coordinate 52,049 downwards.
CTCCTCGACAGTCTTCGACGAGTCCTGAAGGGCTTTGACGCGCGATCGACCTGACCACTCTTCTGATAGGGTGACTTGGTACAGTTCGGCAGGGGTCGCGGCTGTTGCAAAGGTGGTTCGGAGGACATCGTGTGTTTTCACAAGGTCAGACCAGCAGGCCACGAGTTGCTCCTGTTCGAAAGTCTCGGGCAGTCTGTAAACCCACGGGGCCTCGAAAAATCTCTTGCCGTTGTGCAGCCAAAGCTCGAGGTGTGAACGTTGGCCAGACAATACAGGAACGATGGACTTGATCAGATAGTCTGGCTGTCCAAGGGTCTTGGCTATTGCCGACTTCAAACCTTGTCGAAGTGGCTCCGATTGATGTTGGGTGCCATTTGCTGTGGGTTTACGCGAAGATGTTGGGCGCGTGATGATGTCGCGAACGCTAGCACCCTTCATGATGTCAAAAACGCTGACGCTGAGTCCAAGTTGCTGCCTCAAAAGCTTCGATAGCCGAATGGCCAAAATTGAGTCCAGACCAACGTTGATAAGTCTCGTGCTGTAACCGATCTTCTTTCCACCTCGTCTTGTTCCTACAACTGTCTCCACAAGCTTCAATACTGCATCAGCTGCTGGGGTCGAGCCATTCATATCGGGTTCCGTCGCATCGATCTTGGACTCTTGAGGCGGTGTGTTGTTAACTGATTCAAGATGTTTAGTGTCAACTCCAGGTACATCGAGTCCATGAAGAACGTGGTTCAAGGCTGCTTCCAGGCTCTGACCTAATGAGCCAACCTGCTCTTGGGGTAACTTGGCCCTTAGCTTGCCATTGAGGATGTTGTCCCTAATATGGAAGCTCACGATTAGAGGGTAATCATCATAGGCCGGTCCAGTCGCATCAGCAGTTCCAGCCTGTACGGACTTGAATAGCTTTTCTGAATCAACGCTGGTGTTTGAAGAGCCAAGAACTCCGTCAAACACGAAGAGACTCTGGAAGAGGGCTGCTGGTGCATCTCCTCCCTTATGTCCTGATCTCCATAGCGTTTGTATCTTCCTTAGTGAAGCCATTGAGTTGGTGCCTCTCGCGCTGTCGATCTGCTTCTGCACAAGGATCAAGGCTTCTGAGATATTGACGCAACTGCTAGGGCTACCCAACTTCGCTCTCATGGGCAGTGTATTGATAGCGGGGCCAACGATGGCAACGTCATCATCGGCATCCGTCGAAACAACCTCTCCATACACGACGTCAGCTTGTCTGTAAAGCGACTCGCACAGGACCTTGATCCATGACAACTGAAGTGCTGCTTTGATGGTCACGCCGAGATCCTGGCATTTCGACTGGAGGAGCGACAATTCGCTCGTGTCAAAGCTGAAATGGACAACAGATGATGCCTTGAGATCATCAGTGGGGAATTCAAGAGGAGTATACGTGTAATCCCGAACGGCATCTGTCCAGTATGCAATGGAAGCCCGCTGAGAACAGGCAACAGTCCTTGCAAACGGTCTGTACAGATGCTTGGGCTCGTCGACGCCATCAGAGATGTCATTGTTGAGGCGCCGACGGTAGTATTCTTGGAGAATGCTCCAAACAGACTGCATAGATGTTGCATCATAGAGAGCATGATGGATTCGCAAATGCAACCGGCCAGGCATCGTTGGCTGAATCTCCCAGCTGACCCGGTCGCTTTGCTCAGTGGGAGAAACGATACCGACCCACGGTGACTCATCATCATCAGTGAAGATGAACCGGGTTCTGAGGATTTCACATGCTTGAACGGTGTCTTTCACGGCACCGAAAAACTTATCAAGACTGGGTGTATCGTGTGCAAGAGCATAGTCAGAGAGTTGAATGGCATGAACATACGTGTATGCATCGCCGTCAGTGGCCAGAGATGCGCTGAGCATGCCTTCTTGGAGTGGCGTTGCGATGAACATGAGACTCTCGGCTAGATGCTCAAGGTTTCTGTCATAGAGCTCAGTGTCACTCAACTTGCTGCCGGTATGCTCCCCGTTAGATTGCGAATTGACGTTGTCAATTGAAGCAGACTTCGACTTGGCATCTTGAAGAAGCTGCGCAACGCCCTTGATAGTTCGTGCCTTGATCACAGCGTGAGAAGACAGCTTAGTCTTGTGCGACTTGTTGATTGACTTGACAAATGGGAGAACGGTGATGGAGTCAAGACCGAGCTGGTACAGCGACGTCGAGTCGGGCTTGGATGACAGTTCAGATGCATTGATATGAACGAAGCGACTGAGGGCAGCTTGTACGTCAGAGAGTGCCTGATTATAACTTGGAGCATCTATCGAGGTCTTGTTGCCTCGGGGGCCATCGAGGACCTTGGTTGAGAGGGTCTTTGTAGTGAGAGGTGAAGTAACAATATCCGACACTTTGACGGTCTTGTCAGCGCAGCTGTACACAACCTTCTCAAACAGTCGGGCAATATCCTTGAGCTGCTCTACGTTCAATGCTCCGGCAGAAGAAAGTGTCAAATTGATCTTTCCATCAGCGTGAAGATCTACGTCAAATGCCAAAGCCATATCGCTACTACTACGAGTAGGCAAAGCGGTCATCTGTCCTGGTTTGGCGTCACTGAGTTCGTTGTTAGGCACGACGTTGATGCTCAAGAGACTGTCGAACAGCTTGTCCTCCGATCCAGACCAGCGCTGGACTTTGTCGACGCTGACTAGTGGCATGGCACCTTGGCAGACATCAAGGTGGGACTCGTGAACTCGTTGAGCCAGTTGGGGTAGGGTCTCGCCAAGGCTATTGATGGTGGCGGCTCGAATGAGGGTGTTCAGGCATGGACCAACAAAGCTGTCAACATCGTTGGCAGCGCCATCTAGTAATGGCCGAAGTGACATGATAAAGCCATAGACAACGGATGCCTGCTTGGTGAGTTGGGCGAGGCACAGAGTGACAGCCAGCTGGAATGCGGAAGATGCTGATATCGTTCCTTCAGGCCCCAGGGAGTGAGATTTGAGTCTAGCGTTGAGCTCAGAAGTCGTGTACCCAAGACAAATAGTCTGACGAGCCATGACACCACTCGTACTGTTGTCATCAATGGCTCCAACGCGACATGGTTGAACGCCCTGTAGTTGTTGTTGCCACGACCGTCTTGTAGCATCGAGTTGCTCATTCGATAAGTTACAGTGATTCGAGATCGTGGATAAGGTGGCTAAGCTGTTAACCGCAGCAATTGAAGACGTCTGGCTGTTGTATGCTGCTTCAAGTTTTTTCTTGAGGGAGTCGATAGCAACACCGTCGAATAATGCGTGGTGGATGCTGAGTGACACGATGGTCTCGTCTCCGTCCTCGCCGGAAAGCTGTAGTCGGATCGGAGGTCGCGCATTCATCTGTGACACAATATCTGCTGGGTGCTCATGAGCATTCAGAGGAGAGGATGGCAGTGACCGAAGAACGACCTGGAAGATTTGGCCGTCATCTTCACGCTGAATGAAGCAAGTTCGGAGCATCGCTTCCGAGGCGATGACTTCTTCAGCTGTCTTCTTCCATCTGTTGATGTCTGTACCACGACTGAGACGGTAGCTGAACCGTGCGACATATGGAACATCATATCCCTCGGTGTTCTCTCTTAGGTTGAAGGCACTGAGCCAAACAAGAGAACGCGCGATGAGAGCAGACTGGAGAGGGAGACAAGGCAGGACGGCTACGATGTTGGATGAATCAAGCCCCTCTGGAAGAGGACCAAGGTCTGACACGTTGAGAGTCGGGGTGTGTAGATCGTCTGTGGATGGAGGGGTCGACAGAGGCGTGCTGTTCGACGGGCTACCGCTCTCTTGTTCATCAGCAAGTCTTGCAATATCTGCAACTGTACACGACGAAGACAGGAGATGCGTCATCTTCAATTGAGAGAAGCCCCGTTTCCTCAGAAGAGAGACCAAGTTCACTGCCGTAAGACTGTCGATACCAAGGCGCTGAATGCTGCAGGTACTTGATGCCCTAACACTGCCACCGACGGCTTCTTCAATAGCCGCAACCACCATCGACTCCTTCGCACTCAAGCCGGTCCCAGATCCAAGCGCGTCGCCCGAGTTGCCTCCATCTCTGTCCTGATCTTGCTGAGTGGCGATGAAATCCTTTGCCAAACGTGCTAGGATCTTGGTGTCGACCTTGCCAGAGGCGGCGAGGTATGGGATCTTGGAAACCCAGACCAGTGTTGGTACCATGAAAGCAGGGAGTTTGTCTTGGCATTCGTGCTCGATCATGCCTAGTAGTAAAGTTGACTCCTCGCCTTGGACATCAAGTAGCTCAACCTCCTGTTCAGCCTGGCCCTTGAGATTACTGGCCTTCCTAGCGATGAAACCTAGCAGCTGTTGTTGTTGATTCGAACTATCTTTCCCATTGGAAGCAACCGTAGCTGCAAAGTCAAAGTCGCCCTTGTCACTTGCAACTTGCTTCAGGAAGCCAACGACCTCATCCAGCTCAAGCCGCTGTCCGCGAATCTTGGTTTGCTGATCAGCTCTACCAAGGAACTCAAGTGATCCGTCGTGCATCATCCTCATCATGTCTCCTGTTCGATAGACTCTCTTTCTGCTGCCGCCGGGAAGAGTAATAGTCTGGAAGCTCTTGGCTTGCTCGACAGGACGGTTGAGATAGCCCATTGCTACCTGAGGACCAGCGATGCAGAGCTCACCTGGCTGGCTTCTCCTAGCAATGACAAGACTGCCTCCATCGCTGCTGGGACATAGAAGTAGAGCCTCGAGACCTTTTAGTGGGAGTCCAAGGTTGCGGGCGTTGGAACCATGATGTACAGCATGTCCTAAACATCCGATAGTGACTTCTGTAGGACCGTAGAAGTTGAAGAGAACGGCTCGATCGTCTACCGTGTCTGAGTCTTGCGTCTGGGCCCACATGTTCAAAAGCTCGTTCGAGGCCTTCTCTCCGCCAGTAGTCACTACTCTCACTGACGGAACATCTTCAGGTCGTAGCCTTAATTGGCTGAGCACCGAGGGAACAGATCCGAAGTGCGTAACATTCAGCTCATTGATCAGCTCCTTCAAGTTCGCCATCATGGCCGTCCGGTCCTTTCCGATGACGACCCTATGACCAAGATGCCAGGGCACGAAAAGCTGTGTCAGATGAGGATCGAAGGCACGGGAGGTCAAGTTGAGATACTTCCCGACACCACCAAGTCTCGCAGTTGCAGGCGAGTGTTCAATTAACCGGGTGCTGAATGCAGAGATGAAGTGGCAGAGGTTACTGTTGGAAACTCGTACACCTTTGGGGCGACCAGTCGAGCCAGAGGTGTAGAGGAGATAACCGCCAATACCAGTCGCCGACGGGATCTCAGAAACAGGCCAAGACAAAATGGTGTCCATGTCAGCATTCGTGTCGGGGAGTAGCAACAGCGGTGGGTCATTGGCATCGTCTAGTCCCAAGTCACCGACAAGCTCATCGGTTGTAATCACAAGCTTGGCGCCCGCATCTCTAATGAGGAGCTGTTTGCGAGCTGGTGGAAGATCTTCATCAACAGGAAGATACACAAATCCAGCACGGAAAATGGCGAGAGTGACTGCCAGGGACTTGATATCTCTACCAAGACACATAGCTACAGGGTCATCAGGCTGTAGACGAGCCTCATGCTGGATTAATCTCGTAGCGATGGCATTGGTGAGCTTGTCGAGCTGGGCGTAGGTAATGGTCTTGGAAGCAATCTCATCGTCATCTGAGGATTCAAACATGACTTCCTCAACGGCGATCCAGTCTGGATACTCTGATGCGCGAAAGGAAACGCATTCAGTAGGATTGACAGCTTCAGTCTCTTCGCTGAAAGTTTCGCCACTGATAGACAGAATACTATTACTCATTCTGTTCTGGAGCTGAGTCAAAGGAGCGCTGGGGGCCTCGGCCATAACCTGCGCTTGGGCAAGGATCTGGTCCAACAAGAGGTCCAACTGAGCCTGAGAAATGCGACGTCCATCTCCAGTGAGCTCGATCTTTCCATTCGCCTCAAAGATGTTCAACGCAAGTGGATGCTCAACGTTGAGCGACAATGCCTGTCCCACTTCCTTGAACATGGACTGACTAGCTTCGGCTTGGTTGTCATCTGAGGCTGGATGGTACACGAAAAGACCAGGGAATGGAGCGTTGCTGCTACCACTTCCCCTATTGAGCATCCTTTTGACATCTACTGGGTGAAGATTGTGTGTGCTCTGGAACATCTGTGCTGATTCGGTAGCCATCTCCTTCCAGAGTTCCTCAGACGACGCAGCATTAGAGCGAACAATTAGAGGCAATGTAACTATGGCGGGACCAACAAGTCGTGCGAGATCTGGGTGGAGGACTCTCAGCGAGATGGTGTGGCCAAGCACGACGGCGTCGAGTTCGAGATATGAGGCGAGAATACAACCAAAGGCGGATTGGAGTAGTGTTGGAAGTGCAACTGTAGAAGTAGGTTGGACAAATGGAGCAGGGATAACTTTCCTCGACATGAGAATCTTCTGGGCCTGTTTCTGTCGAGATTGAGTGAGGTCAGGAAAAGGTGCGTTCAACGTGCCCCCACTGGCCGTCTTACTGATCTCATCCAATCGGCGACTCCATAGCGCAGCTGCTTCCTCTCTCTTGGAAGGGGTCGGTAACAGTCCCAGGCCGAGACCTTTACTAAACTGCACGACCTCGCTTACCTCCCTAAGGGGCTCCATGTAATACAAGCTCGCGACAGTCTCCAGGAAGACATCAGAAGCTACGGCGTCGTAGAGTGCGTGATGCATACTGAGCATCATCTTCTTGGTGTCCTCGACAAAAGTGACAGCCCACGGTGTCTCTATTGTAGTCGTTGGGGAGAGCTCCAGCTGCAGCCTCTCAGCCATTTCACTCAGACTCTGATCCTCTTCAGAGCGAATCTGAGACCAGTGCAAGCCTGGTTTCTCGCGAATCAACTGGAGGATCGTAGAGTGAATACCCTTCTCACGAGCCCATGAAACAGTGTTGTCGCTGCCATCTACATCGAGTTGAGTCAAGGGCACAAAGATAGTTCGGAGAATGTCGAAGCGCTTGGCTACGGCAGTCCAAGCTCTCTTCAACTGGCGATCATCGACGTCGTCCAAATGGCTGAGATCAAACACACGATGGGCCCAGTAGGCTTGTGGCTCGAGCATAGTCTCGACGATGAGGGACTCTTGCATGGGTGTTGCGGGTAGGACGTATTGCGTATCAGAGGGTCGCATGTTGCCCTTGATGTTGTCAGTAAGCGCCTTCTTGATAGACGCAAGCCATGTCGTTTCTGTCTCGACTGCTTGGGTAGACTGGTTTGCTTCAGCCTCTTTTGGCATTCGGCTGAGCGTGACATTGACCAGTTCTCCTAGAGACTCACATCTCATGAGGTCCAGAACTCCAACTTGACACTTGAGTTCTCGCCTCAGCAACCAAGCAAGCTTCGTAACTTGTAACGAGCTGAGGCCGAGACCTGCCAAACTGTCATCCGGAGAGAGGTTTTCCGTTGGAATATTAAAGTGTCCTGCGATTGTCTGGAGAATGGGTAGCTGATGGGCCGTCCATTGGTGCTTGGCCTGATGACTCGGCCCTTGCGCTTGTGTCGAGTCGTCTCTCCCAGCCAACACGTTGAGATCCGACTCCGCGTAGATAGCCTGCAACGCCTTGCGATCAACCTTGTTTGAGGCGGTCCTCGGCATGGTCGTATCGAGAACAACAACGTGTCCAGGCACCATATACGCGGGCAAGAGGTCCTTGGCTCGCTTGAACACTTGAGATCTGATCTTGGAAGTGTCGACGTTGCCAGTCTTGACAGAGACAAAGGTGACAACCACTTTGTTGTTATTCCCAGCGGGTGCGCCTGGACGCTGAAGATACAATGTCTCGACATGTTCAACCGTAGCGTCGTCGTCCTTCAGACTTGCACACGCTGCGCTGATCTCACTGAGCTCAATACGAATACCGGTGATCTTGACGAGATCGTCGTTTCGACCGAGAAACTCAAAACCATGGTCATTCAATCGCACGAGATCTCCAGTGAGATAGATGCGCTCGTCGATGCCCGGGCCGCCCTGGATGAATGCCTTGGTAGTCTTGGCTTCGTTTGCAAGATATCCTTTGCCGACTTGTGCACCGCCCAGAGCAAGTTCACCGACTCCGTACCGAGGAACCAGCTCCCAACGTTTGGTACCATGTGAGCTCGCTACCTCACGAACAGCATAGGCCGTGCAGTGATCCAGAGGAAAGCCAACATTGGCAGCTTTAGCAGTGTCTCGACTCTTGCCAAAGAACTGTCGCATCGTAGAGACGACAGCGTTCTCAGCTGGGCCGTATGTGTTGTATGCACGAGTCGTAATCTCGGGATGAGCCCAGGCCTCAGCGACGTCTTCTGTCAGCTTTTCGCCGATGAACGTGACGTACTGGAGAGTTGAACCCTTGAGTTCCTGGACGGCAATACTGGCTCCAAATGAAGGTGTAAGATGAGCGTGGGTTGGGTGAGACTTCCAGATGAACTCGGTGAATGTGCCCAAGACCAGCTCTCGTGTACCGCTGATGACATTTCCCGCCAGGCCCCAGGTATAAAATAAGTCTTGTACGAAGACATCGAAGCTGTAGGCGGAGAGTTGTAGAGTGCGGACCTGTTCACGATCATTGTGCTCAACGAGAACTTGCAGGTCGCGCATCGCTTGGGCTGCAGCGCTGTGCTGGATCATGACACCCTTGGGCTCGCCCGTCGTTCCAGAAGTCCACAAAAGATATGCCAAATCCTGTCCAGTGATGTTGGAGATGCTGTTACGTGGCTTGGCTCGAACCAATGTACTGTGGCCATTATACTTGTCAACCAGAATGACTTGTACATCTTTCAGTGCGTCCTGAGCAAGGCAAGGCTCTACGAGAGGCAAAGACTCAGTGGTTGTAAGCAGTACCTTGCTCTGTGCTCGAGCGATAAGAGATGTTCGACGTTGAACTGGGGAAGTTGTGTCAATGGGACACCATGCAGATCCGGCCTTGAGAATGGCCAAGACAGATACGTAGAGCTCAACACTGCGTTCCATGCAAATTGGAATGATGTCAATGTCTTGCTCGCGCAAGATGTTCGCCAGACCATTGGCTCTAGCATCAAGCTCTGCGTAACTCATCTCAACAGGAGCGGAATCGAGTGAAGAGTAGAAGCTCAGTGCCAGGAGATCGGGAGTCGATGCAGCTTGATCCTCGAACTGGGCATGCAGAAGCTGAGCTCTGTCGCGAATATCTTTGGCTGTGTCATCCAAACCTTCTTCCACAACAGGGATCGTTCCCTCAGCAGACAATAGACTTCTGTCAATGCGCGCAGGCAGACTCTGTACCAGGTCATCAGGTAGTGACATCAGGATAGTCTCGGTGAGTGCTTCAAACTGCTTGACAATGCATGTCGCAGAAGTCTCTGAGAATGTCTCTTCGCGATACGTCAGCTTGAAGACGACATCATCAAATCTTCCATTCCTGTCAGGCGAGTTCGGGTTCGTAGGGAAAACTTCAGCAAACATGGCAAAGTCGTAACGTATAGCAGGATTCGAGATCTCAGTCCAGAGCAAAGGCGCCTTGTCTGACCCATGATCTTCGGGTTGAGGATATGCTTGCAAGGCTAGTGCGGTGTTGTATGGGAGTGTCTTGAAGGCGCCGAAGGATGTATGTCTGTGACTTTGAGCGAATCTTGAGTGGTCCATCAAGCTGGCGACGAGCTGTTTGAGAGTCTGTGCTTCAGGCAAGGCAACTCGACAAGGCACGACAGAGAATGTTGGGCCGTGGACAAATTGATCGTGACCTGAAAGAACGCTGCCAAAAGTCACGTCATCGGTGTCTGCCTCGGAGAGGATGTGTAGAAGCATGGCCCAAGAAGCTTGGACGATCGTGAGAGGAGAGCCTCCCAATAACCTGCCCTTACTCTCGAGAAGGTACCAAGAAAGTGAACTGGTATGTTGTACCATGGCATGTTGACGAGTCTTGGTTGAAGTTGGCTTGACGTTGTTGCCGCTGATGGCTCCGAGCGGCTCAGTCTCCCATCCTTCCAGAGCCTTCTGCCACAACTGATCTGTCTCTGGTTTTACATTCAATGCCCATTCGAAAACAGCGTCGTAAATCCCTTGACGTGGAAGTGGCCCAAGGCCACAGTATTGACGAGTGATGTCTGACATGAGCACTTCAAGTGAAGGCCCGTCGCAGATGCAGTGAGCAGCGCTGATGATCAAAAGACCACCACTACCAGCCTCCTCAGAATCGATGATCTGTACATGATACAGCCTGTGCGACTCAAGGCTGAGATCCTCCTCCGCGAGGTCCAGCCAGGTTTGCGCATCGCCAGAGATACTGCCAGGACTGGCTTTCTTGTGAGTGATCCGACCAGAGTTGCCGCTTAATCTCTGCCAGGCGTCTGAGGTCAAAACTACTTGGAGGAACGGGGAAAGGCCATCGTCGCAGGAGAGCAGTGCCGTCCGATAGATGGCTTGTCTCGACATCGTCGTCTCAATGGCGTCCCTGAGAGCAATCGCGGACACATCTGGCTTGAGTCTCAGTGTGGTATGGCTGATGTAGTTGCGCTTGTCCATGGCAAAGCTCACTGCTAATTGGCTCTGGGTGCTAGTTGCTGGTAGAACAATCTCAATGTCGTGCTTGTTGAGGTTGAGTTTGTTCAGGACCTCCAATGTATGCTTCGTGGAGAACGACTCAAGTTGAGCATTTGTTCTCGCTTGTCTATCAACTTTGGTGGCTGATGCATCGGTCCCTTGACTGCTAGGGAAGAATACAGAACGGATGGTCGCGCTGTTGTCGAGGAGAAGTGCCAGTGACGGCTCAAGCTGAGGGTCCCGGGATCCTGGCCAACGCTTCCTGATGTCTCGCAAGATCCTCATTGCACGAAGACTGTCAATACCCGCTTCGGCAAGGACTGTCTTTGCAGTGATTGATGGACCTGAAGTAGGCGAGTCATTGAGGACATTACTCACGATTAAGATGAGATCCTGCTCAAGCTCTTCCTCCTGAGGGTTTGACAAAGCCTCAATGCTCTCAACCATCCCGCGGTTAGAAGGCTCTTGATCGACAAGCTCGGTCTTTAACGTCTTGTTGACAAGTGCCAAAGCCGCTTTGCGATCTGCCTTTCCAGAAGCAGATCTCGGAAGCCCAACGACTTGCAAGATCTTGAATGGTCTCATGTAGTCGGGAAGATGGTGCTGAGACGCATCTAAACATAGGCGGTGTACAGCCTCAAAGTTCTCACTTGAATCAACGACAATCAGACTCACGACCTTCTCTGAACCTGCGTCTGCACCATACTTCCAGACACAGGATAGAGTCTCTTTGATACTAGGCACCTTGCTGGCAAGAACACTCTCAATCTCACCCAGCTCAACACGCCGGCCACTGAGCTTGACTTGATCATCAGAGAGTCTGCCTAGGAATTCGACCATGGGAGAGCCGCTCTTGTCCCAGACGATTCTGGCCCTGTCACCAGTCTTATAGACACGGCCCCATCTAGGGTCATCTCGGAATGACGCAGCTGTTTCGTCTGGCCGGTTCAGGTAGCCCACCTTGCTCACTTGAGGTCCAGTGATGACAAGTTCGCCCACTGCACCCATAGGCAGAGGCTTGAAGTCCCTCCCAGATTGAGAAATTGACTGGTCATGGACAATAAGAACACCACAGGTTGCCAACGGTGTTCCGATGACGGATCCGCGTTGGCCTTCAGGAACATGAGCTTGCGCAATACAGTAGATAGCCGTCTCAGTAGGCCCGTATCCGTTGTAAATGCCTCTCGGTACTTGGCCAGGTTCCTCCTTCGCGGTCGGATTGTAGGGAGCAAAGTTCTGGAGAAGTCGAGCATTCAAGGTCTCACCACCAACCATTAGTCCACTGATTGAAGAGGGTTCCAACAAGCTAGCGAAGCTAGGCGTGATGTTGGTGATGTCAGCCTTCAAGGTAGTAACAACCTTGTCAATATTTTGCAGAGTGAGTTCTCGAGGCGCGCAGCAAAGCGTTGATCCAGTGCTCAGAGTCCAAAATATCTCAAATAGTGAAATGTCAAAGGTAGGTGCAGCACCTTGGAACCACCGGACAGGCTTTGATGTAGAAGTTGGTCGGGGAAAGCCATAGTGGGCACTCAAAGCAGAGATGGTACATGAGGCCGAGAGATGGCTGACAGCCACTCCTTTGGGCAGTCCAGTGGTTCCTGAAGTGTACAGAATGTAGGCCAAGTCGTCCGTGCTCATTGATGCTGATTTCGGCTGTTGCTCTGGTTCAGTATCGCAAGCCTGCAGGAAAGGGGTGACGTTGACAATCTCTGGTGAGGAATCGACGAAAGAGGACAGCTCTGATTCTAGTAAGGACGTTGTTGTAAGCAATGCAGATGGCTTCAAGTCTGCCATCAAAGCCTGCTGTCTCTCTGCGGGTGCGTCCACGGCGATAGGGCAGAAGGCTACCCCCGTCTTCAGAGCTGCCAGGTATGAGATGTAGAGTTCTGGGCATGGGCCGATGAGGACTGCGACTGTCTTGAGAGACTGCGTCGATCCCTCGCAGGCCTTCGCGATCTTACCCGCCAGTGCCGTTGCTGCGTTTGCAATCTGACGATATGTAAAGGTCATACGGTGTCCATTTTCGAGGTCCGTCAGGTAGTCGATAGCGACCCTCTCAGGACTCTCAGCCGCGCACCTCTCGAACTGATGATGGAGAAGTGAAATCTTCGCAACATCATCGGTCAAAGTCTCGTCATCATGAGTGAGGGGGAGAGGCTCAGGTCGTGGGGGAAAGTTAAGGACAGACGGCTGAGTCCATTCAGGTCTTGCGTTATGCCCTTGCTGCACCCCAATGATGATGTCGTCTAACATGCAGCCCAGAGATCCCAGAGCAGCAGTGGGGATGATACTGGCATCCGCCTTGAGATGGACTTGGTGTTCTTCAAAGTGAAGTTGAAGGATCTAACCAGAACATCAGTATACAGATGAACCCCTGACTTGATGGACCAGCCTATAACTCACCTTGCCTTCACCAATAGAGAAATCAGTTGGGATTGATTGATGATTCTCAAGTTTAACGAAACGGAAGCTATCAAGCTCATATCTCTCGGAACTCGAATACTGAGCCAAGATGAAACCACCTCTCTTAGTATCTTGAATACAAAAGTTCTCATCTTCGTCAAGAACGACAAGATGAGACACAAGCTTCACAAATACCTTGATTGTGGTTTCTTCATCAGGTCTTGGCTGGACAGAGCTGGTCCAGCTTATTCGCTGAGATGTCTCCGTCGATTGCTGGTCAGTATGCAGTGGCCGAAGCTGCGTAACAGGAGGCCGTGTCATAGACATTGCGTTATCCATGGTGTTGATAGTATCCTTGTCTTACACCGTGTAACAGCTGTACGATAGTCCGTGATACTCTACCGTGTTGTTTACCAGATCATCAACAAACATAGAGTCTCTGTCGCAAACCACCAAATTACGTCGGCCGTTATCGCTCGGCAATGTCAGCACGGCAGTCAACCACTGATGACGATGTCCACCTCAATGAAGCTAGAAACTTTGCTCCAGCACAGTGTGTCATGGCGTATGGATCCAAGAATGGTAGGTAGTTGCAGTGTCCATATTCGGTGAAACGTCCGATCCCTGCCGACACCCATAATTCATCTCGGTCAGCGTAGCGTAGTGGGGGGCTGATGATCTGATAAGATTACGGTTACCTACAGTGCAAACAAAATAAGCTCGGTTAGCCCCAGTGACTCAATGCAGCCACACCAACTCTAACAAGTTTTACGTTATGTCTCCGAAGATCTTGGCCACAAGCGCAATAGCTGCATCAGATAATTCTTGCTCATCACGGCCTATACGAAGTTACGTCATGGAAATTACAATTTGCAAAAAACAATGTCTCAATTTTTCAGGGTCCGGTCTGTCGATCTACTATGCTAACGGGCCTAGAGTACGCCCCCATTTTAGACAAAATGCGCCTCCTGGAAAAATCGCTCACGCTGCAGGGCGAATAGCATGGCCGTCTTGTGCGGCAGGTGGAAGCGCTTCTTCCTCTCCTGCGGCAAAAACCTGTCCTGGATCTGAACGTGGTTAAGATCGTACTCAGGCTCGGCTATCACCTGCTTGGTGCGTGGATCGCGCAGGAAGCAGCAGTGCTTGATCGACGTGGCGACAGCCTGATACCGTTTGCCGCCGCGGAAACGCTCTTCTCCCACTATGATGTGTGAGTTCTGATCGTGCTCGCCCACTGTGATGTTACAGTTGGACCCAAAGAAGCACGCTGCGTTGTCCTCCATGACCCATCCAATTTCGGTGTAGCCTGCGAGTTCTCCGTCCCACTCAAACACACATGACATGGTATGGGGGTCATCCAGTTGCTTGGCAAGGTATGCTCGATGATGCTCGTCTGGCCCACGCTCTTTCCATGCCTTGTTGACTCGGTCGGAGTTTTGCCATCGCTTGTATGTCTCGAAGTGATCGGGATTGGACGCGTCGATGTGTCGGATTTGCAATTGCTGACCAAGCTCGACGATGAAGCGGGAGTAGATGACAGTGCCAGGCTTGGGCTTGGGGGGCCGAACGGGATGAACGGTGCAGACGTTGCCCTTGCGCGTGAAGCCTAATTGATTTGCGAAAACACCCATTGTGCCATTGAAGCCTGGGAATGATGTCACTTCAGGTCGTGATTGAAGCCAGTGCTGTGAGTCTGGTGCTCCAGCGCCTTGCCAGAATGCATCGTGAGAGAGCCAGTAGATAGTCTCGCGGGGAGTTGTAGTAGGTGAAAATGGTGATAGCACACCCAAGCCAGTGCACTTGATGTATTCGCCAATTCTTTGACTGTCGACAGAGATGGCTATCAAATCATCATCTCTGTGATCCGGGTGCAGCCACAGAGCGTAGATAGACGCCCAGGTCAACGCGAGGTCTTGCTGTCTACCGTGAGATGCGAAAGGAGAACGAGGATCAGCAACGTCGGAGTTCAATATCTCTAGTTCAAAGACAGGAGCGAATTGAGCTCTGTTGTCATTGACCATTGCTGGCGATATTCTGGCTTCTCGACCATCCGTTGACCATCGCGCCAATGTCGTATCGCCAGATCCAACGAGGTAGTCGTTCCCATCGCCATGGCCGGTATTGGCAATCCAGATATTGGTTTCGCCATCGGGGAGTCTGAATGAGGTCTCTTTAGAAGTGTCCCAAGCTTCTTTTGGTGGCGTCGGGTTACGTGGGGGAGCAACGGAAGTGATGCGGTCAGTAGTCATGATGGGCGGCAACGTCTATAAGTGTTTGTTAGTAGGAAGCCAAGACGAGGACAAGGTAACCAAGTGGACTCACAAAGATAACGATAATGATTGATGAAGAGTGATTGATGGATTTACGAATGCCTAGAGGTCTTATCGCAAGAGAAATGGAAGCAGACAAGGACTTTTAATACTGATTACCTTGACTCTGTTTGGTCAGCTTGATACGATGATCATGCTCAAAAGAGTTACTAGTCTGCCTTCTACGTTTCATTCACAATCTCATTCAGCGGCGGCCGATGAGGCAGTTCATTGTGACACGACATGTGTGCCCCAGATGATTTAATCCAGGGTAGCTCAGCCAAGCTTCAATGTCTCACATGCATCATTACACACATTCTGACATGGCCTCGGAGGATTCCTACCCTGTGCACTTTCACGTAATCTTATTCCAGTATTCACATTGATTTTACCAGAGATGATCATGAGAATCACTGGTGTACGGAAAACCTAACGGAGGTCCTCGGTAAAGAAACCGTCCTAAACGAGAACGAAAAACCCACCAACGTCATATGCCACCAAAACTTTTATGCTTGTTTCACCGCACCGAGCCGTCTTTCACATGCCGTCTCTGATAGGTCAATTCTTGACAAATGGCGCAGAAGTGCCCTCCGAACTGTGTGGAGATCGGCATTTCTTTTCCCCTTTCCAAGTGGGATGAAATGCCGGGGTTAAACTCGAATGAGGAAGCCGACCGTAAGCTTATTTAATTTCCTTGCTCTGTATCCACCGCGGCACGTTATGTAATCGGAAAGCGGTTAAGAATTTCACTGTGAGAAAGGACAGACTAAACAGGTTCCCAAACTGGAAGAGGCAGCCACCTAGATCAACGGCTTGAGGAAGGTGATGGAAGCAAAGACACCTACGGCGCATCCACCTAGACTCCCCATCGCGTATAACCTGCGATGTAACCCTGAATGGAATTATTGCTGATCGGCACACCCTACTGAATGGGCCCACACAGTTCTTGCATCCTGCTTTGGGAGATCACTCCGAATGCGGACCTACAAGCATGAAGCGTACGCTGTGCTTTAGCCGACCTGAACCTTGGTGACAGAGCCATCGACATGCCATCTGCCGAGTGAGACTAATTCGAGAAGCAAGTTCGGTCTCAACCACCATGGCGAGCAACGACGGGAAGACCTTCCCCCCAAGGAAGTGGTACAGAAGAGTGCCATTCCTATCAGCCAAGCCAATAGAGCAGAAACTCACAGCGCCAAAGGTCTCTACGCCAGGCAATGTCGAGCATCAGAATGAAGACAAGCTTCCTATGCCAGAGCTCCAGGCAAATTGGCTGTCGATTTTGACCTTCAACTGGCTGGGACGTCTTTTGCGGACGGGTTACACACGACCTCTTCAAGCAGAGGATCTGTATGACATGCCCAGCGACAGGTTGGCAGAAGATCATGCAAATCGCCTGGAAGAAGCTTGGGCTGCAAGACTTGCTGTGAATCGAGGACGAAAGCCTGTTACTTCGTCGAATCCGTTCTCATGGAGACCGTTCTGGGCGAGACATACCACTGACACAACTGTCTTGACCTTGGCTCTCAATGATGTATGCTTCAAATGGTTCTGGCTTGGCGGACTCTTCAAATTGGCTGGAGACTTGTCACAAATTTTATCGCCTCTACTCATCAGATTCCTTATCGCTACTTTATCCGACTCATCGCAACAAGGTCTTCGTTCAGGCTTTGGCTACGTCGTTGGACTTTTCCTTCTTCTTGTCTTTTCTGTCACCTCCAACGTCCATGGCTTCTATCGCTCTTACACCACCGGTGTCTTGCTCCGTGGTGCATTGATGCACGTCATCTATCGCAGAGCAACCACGCAGCTCAGCGAAAAGGCCAAGCTGAAACATGGTCTCGGTACTGGAAAACTCATGAGTCTCATCAGCGCTGATGTGACGCGAGTTGACTTCTGCTGTGGCTACTTCCATGTCGCATGGACAAGTATCTTCCAGATGCTGCTCTGCTTCGCCTTGACCGTCTGGACCATGGGATACAGTGCTCTGCCGGGATTCGGCCTGCTTGCATTCCTATACCCTCTCCAGTCTTTCATGATGGGCCGTCTACTTCGACTGCGACGGGGCAGCATGCCGTTCACAGACGCGCGAGTCAAGGCTGTCGTTGAAGCAGTTTCTGCTATTCGCCTTGTCAAAACAAACGCTTACGAGGAGAGTTTGCTCTCCAAGATCGGAAAGCTGAGGTCTGACGAGGTAGTGTATATCCGCAAGAGGATGCTTCTCAGAGCCTTCAACACTGCGGTCTCCTACACGGCGCCGACTCTTGCTTCGGTCGTTAGCATTGTTTGCTATGGAGCGACTAGCAAGAATGGCATGGATGCAGGCGTTGTGTTTTCTGGCCTTGCATATTTCATGCTGTTGAGAACACCTCTTCAAGCTCTTCCTACTGCTTTGTCAGCTATTGCAGATGCTCGGGCTGCACTGGAGCGACTGGCGTTGTTCATGCTTGCTTCCGATGTAGACCCTGATGCGCCTTCATCTAGCCCTCAAACTAGTTTGGGCTACTCTAACGAGGAGGAAGAAGCGTCTAATGCCGTGATAAAAGTCAAGGATGCCACTTTTGCATATCACGATGACTCGCAACTACTGGCAGCAGAAGAGGGGAAGGATGCGGCCCAGGAACCATCAGAAAGCAAAGCGCTTAGTCAGAGTCAGAGACTTATGATAGACTCGTTACTAGTGAAGCGCAATCAGCTGGTCTGCATTGTTGGAGCCGTTGCATCAGGCAAAACCTCGGTCTTGAAGGCACTTCTCGGCGACATGCGTCTCGTCCAAGCGCGTTCCTATCAGCTCAGCCTCACGACTGCTTCATCTCAGATTGCCCTAGTCCCACAAACCGCATGGCTTCTGAGCGAAACGGTGAGAGAGAACATCGTCTTTGGTAGACCTCTCGACCTCGCGTGGTATGACGAGGTTCTCACACGCTGCTGTCTCCATCAGGACATGAAGGCTTTGCCGGATGGTGACATGACAGTCGTCGGTGAGAACGGTGTTTCACTCTCTGGTGGTCAGAAGCAGCGTATCAGTCTTGCGAGAGCTATATACGGCAGAAGTCCACTCCTCTTCCTTGATGACTGTTTCTCAGCCCTGGATGCTCACGTTGGTGCCCGAGTTTTCGATATGGTCGTCAATCAAGCACGTCGCAATAACGAAGGCACGATTGTTCTGGTTACGCACTCGATTCCGTTTGCTAGACAAGCTGATCACATTGTATACATGGAAAAGGGTCGTATCGCTGAGCAGGGCTCATTTGAGCAACTGTACAGTCAGAATGGAGTCTTTTCTCAGTTCGCAGGTTCTTCATCTCTGGTCTTGGACTCGGACTCAGATTCAGAAACCGCCGGTAGTGGTGATTCCCAGAAGGCTGTGCCTGATGAATCCACCACGGCGGGGACACGGACAGATACGGCCAAGCCTGATACCAAGGACAAACAGGTAACCCAGACTCGCGGCAAAGAGGTGATGCAGACTGAAGAAAGAGTCGTCGGCTCAGTCAGCGGCCGAACCTACATCCGCTACGCACAATTCGGCAACGCCTGGCTAACAGGCCCTCTCCTCATTCTCTCTATTGCTATCTACCAAGGAACCAGCGTCGTCTCACCACTCTGGCTTAGCTGGTGGCAGAGGAACCAATACACCACCATATCTGAGGACGCATACATGGGAGGATACGCAGCTTTTGGAGCTGGCCAATCCCTTGGTCTGTTCTGCATGAGTGCGACATTTGCACTGTTCTGCTTCTGGTGCTCCAACAAGCTTCACCATGCGTCCATGTCCAAGGTCCTTCTTGCCCCTGTCGCTTTCTTCGACACTACGCCTCAAGGCCGTATTACGCATCGATTCAGTAAAGATGTTGATGCGGTGGATAACGTTGTGGGTGAGACTCTGCGTCTATTCATCTCAACCTTTGTCCAGGTTCTAGGTACAATCATCGTCGTCAGCATCATCGTACCAGCTTTCCTAGCCATAGCAGCCGCCTTGCTTCTCATCTACACTTGGACGGGCATGTACTACCGCCCATCATCACGAGAACTCCGCCGACTCAACAATCTGCTTCGAAGTCGCATCTACGAGCATTTCGGCGAGTCTCTTTCGGGTCTTCCCACTCTCAAGGCCTTTGGCGCCATCCCTCGTTTTGTTGACGATAACGCGCGCAAGATTGACACGGAGAACACTGCTTACTGGCTATCAGTCTCTTGTCAGCGCTGGCTGAACCTCCGTCTGGACCTTTGTGGCGCGACTCTTGTTTTGGCTGCAGGTTTGCTGGTTGTTGGACTTCGCGGTACCATTGATCCTTCGTCTGGCGGTGTCGTCTTGTCCTACATTGTCACGGCTCAAGCTGTTTTTGGCAACATGATTCGTCAGAGCGCAGAGATCGAGAACAACATGAACTCAGTGGAGAGAATGCTTCACTACGCCTACAATATTGAGCAGGAGCCTGCGCATCAGGTCGACGATGTTGATAAGGAGCTGAAGACCCGTCAATGGCCACATGCTGGTCATGTTCAGTTCCAATCTTTTACCCTCAGCCATCGTCCTGGACTTGAGCCTGCACTCAAGGAAGTGAACCTGGATATCAAAGCTGGTGAAAAGGTCGGCATTGTCGGCCGTACAGGTGCTGGCAAGACAACGCGTAAGTGCTAAGGGCAGTCCATTGTAGTCAAATACTAACATTCGTATAGTAATCTCTGCGTTATTGCGAATCACTGAACCTACGAGTGGTCGAATCCTCATCGATGGAGCCGATATTCACACCGTCGGCCTTCACCTCCTCCGATCAAGCCTATCCGTCATCAGCCAAGATGCCGTTCTTCTAGCCGGTACCATCCGCTATAACCTCGACCCTTTCCAACAATACGACGACGAGTGGCTACAACAATGCCTGGACCGTGTTGGGCTCGGCCAATCTGTCAAAGAACAAGATAAAGAATCAGAAGAAAATGAGAAGCATGATTCCGAGTCCAGCAGTGAGGGATCAAATCTAAACCTAGACTCAGAGGTCAAGGAGAACGGTTCCAACATCTCCCAAGGTCAAAGATCTCTCATTTCCATAGCTAGAGCGCTCGTTCGAAAGTCCAAGATTGTTATTCTGGACGAGGCAACGGCCTCTATTGATGGCAGAGCGGACGCGAAGCTTCAAGCAATGCTGAACGAGGTCGTTGGCAATGCAACCGTCCTTACCGTGGCTCATCGACTAGATACAATTATTGCTACGTGTGACAAGGTCGTCGTGATGGACAGCGGTAGAGTAGTTGAGTTTGACACTATCTCGGAGCTGTATGCCAGTCCAGGCAGTGTGTTTAGATCTTTGTGCGATGCGGCAAAGATTTCCATTTAGTCATAGTCCTCACAAGTAAATATTTCAGTTCGTGCCCATAGACTTTGTACCTAAATCTACATAATTTAATGCTTCACTTGAGATTTCGGTCACGCGACTAGGACATTACAATCTTTTGGGGTTGCCACTGCGACAACGGAGAATCATAGATTGATAAGATCGCCTGATGTGATGACAAGTCCCTTACGTTCATCTGATTGATAAGTGAACGATCGGCACTCGCCAAGACGAATGGCAGTGGAAATGCTGCGTACCAATGTTACATGAACGGCGTCAAAGTTATCTTTGCAGCCCTGACTTATTACCGCAGCCAAGTCGTCGGTATTGGTCCAGGTATAGGGTCTCAGTTTAGGTAAACTCAATGCATTATAGCTTCTAGGCAACGTGTCACGAGCCGAAGCATGAACGGGATGCCTTCTAATTGAGTTCAAGCCCGTCCCATCGGAAAGGAACGGATCAAGAGATCTTCATGATGGGCAAGCAATTGGCCACGCTGCTAACACTCTGAGGACCTTTGCTTGTGATTGACAGGACCCCTGATTTGTCAAGAAAACTTTGCCTCTCCCGTGAACCAACCAAGACATGTGATGCATCGGCGCGTTCCCTCTTCTTGGAGTCTTGATGCATGATCACAGCTGCATCAGAGACATGCTAGGGGCCAGGGATATTCTACTGTTTGTATAAGTGTGTGACACACTGTACTCTTAGCTCGACAGGGCAGAGATCTACAGCCCGTCCCACACAACGGCCGATCCCTACTGCACGCGACCATCTGATTAGATGGGCGGCCTGTTGATAATCTTGGCTACCAACCAACGCAAGTGGATATGAACAAGATCTGATAATTTTTCTTCGACTCGCCGGACAAACAAAAAAAGGCTCACCTGTTTCTGGTCCTCCCACGCCTTGGCTAAACCCCACTCACGCCCGAGTATCAGCACTACTGTCATCTGTTGTAGGCGAGCCGACGACCGGCGAACGAGGGGTCCTGTAATTTGTCTGTACCTTGCACACTGTCTGTTGGTTCTGTCTTTTTCCTCGAAATGGGGGCGACCAAACAGCGTTTGGAAGCTGTTGTAAAAAAAGTCAGACCAGGCGACACTACCGCTGCAGATTGAAGACTTTTCCCTTTCTTCTTCCTCCTCCCATTTTATTCGCTTCCCTTTTTCCCTTCTTTTAATGCTATGTTGACCTGGTCCTCTTAGAGCGATCTACAGCTCATTTTCATCCCCTCCCTCCAAAATGTCAGCGCCTAAGCACCCCGAGGGCAGCACTAAACAGTCCCCCGCCGCCCAAAACACGTCGCAAATGTTCGAGCTCAACGAGAAAAAAGACTACGACGCGTCCAACTCGCCCGTCTCCGACGATGATACCCATAAGGAAATCGGCGTAGGAAGGGTCGAGGCCTTCAACAAAGTGCTCTACCAGTCTGGCAAGAAGGGCAAGATCCTTCTCTGGCTTCTTGGTATCTCCATTGGTCTCACCATGTTCGCCTACGCTCTTGACATGGGTATCACGACTACAATCTTCGGAACGCTTGCGGCTTCGACTTTTGGTGTTCACAGCCAGCTCGGTACTGTCAATACAGCTGGTCAGATCATTCGTGCTATTAGCAAGCCCTTCATTGGAAAGCTTGCTGATATTACTTCTCGACCTACCACTTACGTCGTGGTGCTTGCTTTCTATGCTGTCGGCTTTGCTGTCGCTGCTAGCGCCTCGGGCTTCACTGCCTACACTGTTGGCATCTGCTTCACCTCAGTGGGCAAGTCTGGTCTTGATCTTCTCAGCGACATCATCGTCGCTGATTTGACTCCTCTCGAATGGCGAGGCTTCTTCAGCGCCTGTCTTTCTCTTCCCTTCATTGTCACTGTACCTGTCAACGGCTTCATTGCTGATGGCTTCTATGAAGATTGGCGATGGGGTCTCGGCATGTTCGCCATACTCGTTCCCGCCCTTCTCATCCCTGCCATCCTCACCCTATACACCATGCAGCGACGTGGTGAGAAGGCTGGAATGGTCACCATGGCTGATTCCAAGGACGTGCGATTGGGTCGTTCGGAGGCCACGCCCAAGAACCTGACCTATTGGGCCAAGCTCGCGTACCGAGGTCTAATTGACATCGACATTGTTGGTCTCATTTTGCTCGGCTTCGCTTTCTCTCTGATCCTTCTGCCCATCACCCTGGCTAAGAGCGCAAAGGGCGGATGGAACAACCCAAGCATGATCGCCATGATCGTCGTTGGCTTTGTTGTTCTGATCTTGTTTGGTCTGTACGAGATGTATCTCGCTCCCAAGCCAATGATGACCAAGCGCATTGTCAAGAACCGTGCTTTTGTCGCTGGTGTCATCATCCACATCTTTAATCAGATGGCCTCTTCTGTTCGCAATACCTATTTCTCATCCTACATCCTCATCATCAAGGAGTGGACTACATACCAATGGACCATCTTCCTTGGTATCACTACCATGGGTCTCTGCTTGGTCGGCCCTGTCGTTGGACTGATCCATCGCGTCTCCCATCGCTACAAGGGCCTCATGATCTTTGGTGCCGCTGCTAGGATTCTCGGTTATGGTCTTCTCATCAGCCCCAACGGAATGATGACCCAAGACACTGCTCGTCTTGTCGCTGCTCAGCTCATCTTCTGTCTTTCTTCTCTCAACGTCGTTGGTGCCCGAGTTGGTGTCCAGGCCTCTGTTCCCCACGATGATGTTGCTTCTCTCATCTCCATCATCACTCTGTGGTCTACTCTCGGATCCAGTATCGGTAGTGCTGTTGCGACAAGCATCTGGACTGAAGAAATGGTTGCTCAAATGCACGTCGAGATGCCCAATGTTGACGATACTACCATCGCCACCATTTACGGCAACATCAAGACTCTCAAGAAGTATGACTTCTTCGATCCCATCCGCCAAGGTTCTATTCGCGCCTACGCCATCGTCAACGGTCATATCACCATCGCTTCAATCTGCCTGTCCTGCATTCCCCTCATTGCCTCTCTTTTCATGCCCAACTTCTACCTTGGCAAGCAACAGAACGCTGTCAACAATAAGGGTCTTGATGGTGAGATTGTCGATGTCCCGGACCAGCATGGAACAAAAGACGCAAATGCGACTCAACAGGAGTCTGCAACGTTCATGCAAAAGCTAGCTGCTCTGTACCGAAAGTAGATAATGTCAACTTGTGAATGTCAGACCGAGGTAATAGTTCAGTCAGAAACTCTCCGGCTTCTGAATGATACTGCCATTCGGACATTATTGCTCGCTAGTCTCCGACAAGCACCTACTATCATATTATACCCTGAACAATAGCTACATCTGCCTTAATACAATGACGAAAGCTCACCTCACACTACGTGAGTTTGGAGTCAAGTTCGACCATTTGCATGCGTCCCCAATGCCGACTCACTCTCATGTGACTTGATTTCCCGAACGTTGTGATGTATGGATGCGATAGTTGTATTCAATAGCCTCCAAAAGTCAGCTAACCACAGTCTTTCATCCGATGCCAAGCGTTGATCAGCTATTTTTAGCGCGTGTGGCCCAAGACCATCGGAATAACTGATACACCCGTGATGCAGACCCACTGAGCTGATTATCTGATCATCTGATAACGATTCGGCCCATGCGACTATCATGATCTTTAAAACCTTCAAACATTCCATCAAAGCCCAAGATGCGATACTGGGGACGCAACCTATTATGCCTCCTCACAGTCGGCATCCTCTGTCTTACTGAGGCTTCAACTGCCTCAGATCATTGCGGAAAAGCTTGCCGACAAACATTTCGAACTCTCCGATTTGCCGACGCACCTCCGGGCGTTTTCTTCACGGTACAGGAATGCACCAGCCTTATTTACCAGACTTCGCTTCACCTTTGTTGGGAAGAACACTGCGCTGAGGATATATGGCGGACCGAATCAGCCTCAATGAACCTGACATGTCACGATATCAGCGGTTCTTATCTTCCGCCGCACAATATCATCAATAACCTGACAGATCACGACATTAAAGCTATCCCAAGATTTAATGCCACAAGCCCCGATCGATCCCACGTGTCTGGGGCATTGATGCTTCCATCAAAGTCATACTATGCTCTTTGGGTCAGAACGCTGGTCAGTAATACCAACCCAAGCCGCACGTTGTACTTTGTTAAACGGGTTCCAACAGGAGGCGCACGATTACATATGGGACTACCACAACTACTACGGCTGGGCCATGGGGATATTCTGGGCTTTGGCCGTCGGAGTAGGCATCGGTAATCGGGCTCTGGGTCAATCCTTCTCCAGTCAAGGTCGAAAGACGGCGTGGATAAGGCGTAATATTCTTCTACCTGCAACTCTCGGCAGATGCTGTGTACAAGACTATGGGGGCTGGGGTACCTTGCCTCCGAGGATACAGACATTGACTCTCATTCTTTTCGTGATCCTTAACATTGCATGTACGATACACGGATACGAGATATTTGAAGGTTATGGCTAGTGAGTGTCCTAAGTGCTCGAGTTCGAAAGCCATGCTGACATGTTAATGCTCAGCTATCCCTCTGTATGGACGCAAGTGCTGCGACACGTATCCGATCGAACTGGGATACTCTCCTTTGCCAACTTTCCCTTGATATGGCTGTTCGGAATGAGAAATAACACCGCTCTCTGGTTAACAGGCTGGGACTTCAAGACTTACAACAACTTCCACCGATGGGTTGGCCGGATCACCACTTTACAAGCCGTGATACATTCAATCGGATATACGATCATAATTCTGCAACGTAGGGTAACAGTCCGACTTCTTAGACATGTTCACTGACTTTTACAGGCGGTGGGTGGAGATACTTCTGTCAAATATGGACATTTACCTTTTGGTGGACTGGGGAGCTTGTGAGTAGTCAAAGCCCACGAAGCTGCCATTGACTAACTCTGAAGGCAACAATATTCATCTGTCTCCTGATAGGACTTTCGGTGTTTTGGGTGCGACGCCAAAATTACGAATTCTTTCTCATCACACACATTGTCTTATCTTTTTGGATCCTCGTAACTATGCTCGGGTAAGCTCAACAATGGCAACTCGGGTTACACCGTACACTAACAGAACAACAGGCATGTGTCGATATTTAGTGGTGCATATGATCCTCTTGTGTGGGTTCCAGCACTAGTCTGGCTTCTTGACCGGATCATTCGTGGATTGCGCATCATGGCCTTCAACCCGAAATTTTGGGACACCAAGGCTCTCATCACTTACAACGAAGATGCACACATGATCCGCGTGACAGTCTCAACTTCTTCAAGTATCTACAGCATTGAGCCAGGTACATTCTACTATATCATGGTGCTCAATCAACGGAACTTTTGGGAAAGCCATCCTTTCACCGTAGCGACAATATCGGAATCCGGTCATTACGACACAGATACTTTGGAAGAAGACTCACCCTTACTGAACTATGGATCCTCTGGTGAACTGAGACATGCATCCGAAAAGTCCCATCAAGAAATGACCTTCTTGATTCGGCCGTATGATAGCTTTACTTCGAGGCTAAGGGAGTATGCCGAAGAGGAACGACCAAAGCCGGCTACAGTACGTGTGGCTATTGACGGCCCATATGGAAAGACCTTGCCTCTTGAGCGGTTCTCAAAAGTTCTTTTCATCGTTGGTGGGAGCGGAATCGCGGTCCCGTTGTCGTATCTTCCGAGGCTTACGGCATCATCAAACAAGACGCCAAGGATTGAAGTCCACTGGGCTGTGCGACAGTCAACTTTCGCCGTTTATGTTTTGAGCCATGAACTGGGTGATATGCTCGGGAACGATCGAGTAGTAGAGATTAACATCTACCTGACTGGCAGCGATGTTGACAGCAGAAGAACATGTGATGAGACTACCTACAGGCTCGTGAAGTGGAGGTCTCAACGATTAAATGTCGAACAAATTATTGACGGGGCGTTAGAGGATGGAGACAAAGAGAGTATCGCAGTGGTTACAAGTGGTCCCGCCGCAATGGCTGATGAGAGCAGACGCGTGGTTACGGCAAGGACAGTGTCGTCTTTACCGCATATTGAGTATTTTGAGGAAAGCTTCCAGTGGTGATAATTGGAGTATTTCAAAGCTCTAGGGTAATATGACTTGTCAAACTGAACAATCACGCGAGTATGACTAAGTGCATCAACAAACCAGTGACCTTGTCGCGCCGCTACGTAACGTCATTACAACGGCTCAGATGAGATAATAGAACAAAAGTTTCTGCATTCCAACACCACAAGTGACCGTAACTCACTCTTAGCAGACCGCCGAGAGCCGTGTTGACTGTTACTGACCAGGCTCAAAGCATTAGGACTTAGATGCCGAACTCGCAGCTTCAAATTGATCAACCCCAGTACGTCGGGACACTTAAGGATTCACTCGCTATGAGCCTCAGTGACACTCTCTGACGCTATCATACAATCTACAGGCAGCGATAATGGGTGTTATTCGAGGATGGAAAACATCACTAACTCTAAAAGCGCTTCTATGCACTTCTCGTCGTTTCAGCAGTTATAGGATCAAGGGAGTGGTATATCAATCTCGAATCATCACATATCATGTGACAGTCGGCGACGCATCAAGCGTCATGATATAGGTAGAGGGCCGCACATATTAGCAGATAAATGGGTTATCCACAAGCCAGTCAGTGAGCCAAATGTGGATCAAACTCTGGAAGCAACTTATGCGGTAAACGATGATGTAAATTGCTTTCCTCTATTCTATTTACGTTCGAGAATGTAGACCGTTTACAAACTTCAGAGTTTATCGCTCATCGCCGACTTACTTACAACCTCTCATTAAAGTCAGTGAGAACCTGATGGGCTGAGTAAAAAGCACTCTTGGGGTAATAGGTCTCGTTGAACATCAACGACTTGGCTCCCGGGAACCAAGTGTACAAGTGCTTATCCGTAAAGCCCCAGAAACTTATATCAATGATTCCTGCGTTTAGAGCTTCCTTGATGGTATCGCCATATATCTCGGCTTGTTGGGTTGCGTTATACGTATGAACATCCATTTCAGCAATGGTGACCTGGAGGCCAAGGGCTCTGTAAGATTCAACCATTTCTCGAATGACACCAGGAACCAAGGGCTCGAGGGTGATATGCATCTGTAGAGCGATCCCATCGATAGGGACGCCTTTATGCACGAGTTTACAAACCATATCGTAAAGTTCTTGACGCTTCTTTGGCTGCACTTCGACGAGATTCTCATTGAGAAATAGCGTTGCGTCTGGGTCTGCTGCTCGGGCTATGCGAAAGGCGTCCTCAACCCAACTGGGACCCAGGGTGTCGTAAATGTGGTTCGGTGCCAAACCGCTGCCGTTGGTCTTGAGGGCCTCGGAGACAACGTCCCATCGATCCATCTTTCCGTGGAACCGATGCATAATGGCCTCGAAGTGATTGGTCATTTCAGCACGGAGGGCTGCAGGAGAAGTTATGTTGAGGAGATGATCTGGGTTACAACATGGCGAAAGAAGACCATGACCCTTGACTTTCATAATATTGGCATCGGCGAATTTGACAAGACGGTCGAGCTTATGCCAATCATATTCGAAGTTGGCAGGATGGACAAAGGTCCACTTCAGTTGATTCTCATGAGAGAGACTGTTGAACTGCTTGGAAAGCACGGCACGAAACTGAGAGTCGTCGAGATAGGATGGATTGATAGCCCAAGACCCCAAAAGCAGGTTGTTCTTTGTGGCCTCTTCTCTCAGCGGGGTAGTGCCGGTGCTAGGAATGTTGATTGCTCCAGCAAAGGCGACGGAGGTTGCGATGATTGTCGTGAGTCTCATGTTTCCCCTGAGTAAGTGAAGATGCTCTGATTATGCATGCTGTTATGGGGCTTCAACTCTGACATGGCCGTACATACTTAGCTATTTATAAGTTAGTAGTAGTCGTGTTTATGTCTTGGAGATGACGCGTCAACTTTGGGGAACGAGACTGTCTACAAGACGAGAGTTGAAGAACGAGGTCGAAATTGGTCATTTTGGCAAGCATAGCGTCGGCGGAAAGACAACTCTCAATGAACCGTAATCCGTAGGTGGAGAAATAAGTAGATAGCATGTACGCGGCAGAATTGCCTGATGTCGGGCACACGTCAGTCAGTATCTTCATGCAAGCATGCGATTGTGCTAGATCCGGCCGTGATACGCCAGGTTCATTCACTGGTACAGACCGCTAGATTCCGTTAGTGGACTGTAGCTAAGTAGGTCGGTCCAGTATGAGACGGGAAAGGGGCGGTTCGAGGAACAAGGGAGAAGCAGAACGAGGAACGAAATTGAATAAGGTTATACGAAACCTAAATGGTAAATACGAACCAATCATATTGATTATAAAAGTATTAGCTTCACTACCGATAGTATCTGTGGCACCAAGTCATCAAATTCGTCATACATTGCAATTTGCATCCAATAAACCCCCTTATAACTTAGTGGCTGAGACGATATTTAATTATGGCTTGAGTCATAAGTGAGTGGCTATGCGGTTCTCAAGCAACACAGAACGCGTCTTGACCACGCACTACGGGCGGCTTCCCAATTAAAAAAAAAAAAAAAAGAACACAGACAGAATTGGTTTATATAATCTTCTTGGCATCTCTCCGTCTATGGTAAGCTTTCTGTTATTCTTTCTACTATCATATTGACTACCTGTTCCGTGCCTTTTGAGCAAGATACTGCACATCGACTACAATGGCCGACAATAAACGGGAAACCATTCGCTATGAGCTCGCTGGGGATGACTCTCCATCACTCAGTCCAGCCACTTCAACGCCAGCTACTCAGAGGTTGAGAAATACAAGGAGTACTGGGGATCTGTCACACGCTCCAGAACTGCCCGGAGATTTCTCGTTAGAAAGCTCATCAGCATATAAATTCGCCAACTTTCTCGAGAATGATGTCAAAATTCAAGGTAATATTTTCCTATAATATGCCAATTAACTTGCTAATATCGATTGTAGATGACGCTCGTGTTGAGATTGATTGTAATTACAAGTTGGTCCGCACCCTAAGCCGTCTCTATCAAACATCACCCGACAAGTACACGCAACCCGACACTCCGACTCCAGAATATACAGAATTCGAATCCAAAAGAAAGACATGGGCCACAAAGCTGAATATTGTTATTTAAGTCGTGGGTAGTCGAGGTGACGTACAGCCGTTCATCGCGCTGGGAAACGAGCTTTACCGATATGGGCACTGTGTTCGTTTGGCAATATATAATACCTTGAACGCTTTGTTCGAGAATCAGGACTAGAGTTCTATCCTGTTGGGGGCGACCTAGCTGAGCTGATGCCTTATATGGTGAAGAACCTAGGTCTGATATCTAGTATGAAGAGCTTGGTGGCTGGGGAGATTTAGAAAAAGCGTGATATGGTGTAATGGATGCTTGAGAAGTTCTGGCACTCATGTTTGCAGCCAGACCCGTTAATTGGCCTGCCGTTTATGGCCGATGCTATAATTGCTAATCCTCCTAGCTTTGTGCATATTTACTGAGCCTAGGCACTAGGTATTCTGGTGTATCTTATGTTCACTATGCTATGGAGGAATACGAGAGCTTTCCCTTACCTGCTTGCTAATTTGAAAAATGTCGGAAGCGATCCTTAACTTGGGAATTATATGTCTTACATCGTGATGGAGTGGATGATGTGGCAAGGGTAAGCTTCTCGGTCGCCTAGAATACCATTCTGCTGACGAAGATCATGGTCAGGCTAGGTCACATTATCAACAGGTGGAGAAAGTCGATAGACCTAGAGGAGGTGGCTATGTTTAATGCTCCTTTGCTAAAAAAAAACGTTGAAATTCCCCTTCACATACTGCTGGTCACCAGCCTTGGTCCCAAAACCTTTAGACTGGGAGCCGTATATAGGTGGGTTTGAGATGCAGGATATGCCTCGATACCGATAATTAACATTCTTACAGATGTCTGCGGCTTCTTCTTTCGCGATCCTCCTCAGTACCACCCACCAACAGACCTTGTCCAATTCCTCCAAAATGGCCCGCCTCCGGTATGCATCGGATTCGGCAGTATTGTCCTAGATAATCCTGAGAAGGTAATCGGTGTTATACTGGATCCGATCGAGGCCACTGGCGCTCGTGCTATTATCTCTAAAGGCTGGTCATCTCTAGTTGGCTCTGAACAAGAAAACGTATACTGGATCGGGGACTGTCCCCACGAATGGCTCTTTCGGCACGTCGCAGCGGTCATTCATCACGGGGGTGCCGGAACAACAGCTTGTGAACTGAGAAATGGAAAGCCAACAACTATAGTTTTTTTTTTTTAACCCTAACCCTAATTTTCCAATTTATAGCCAGCTTTTCTGGGGACAGATGGTGGCCAACGCTGGCGCAGGACCCGCTCCGATCCCTCATACAGAACTCACGGTCGACAAACTCGCTGTAGCCATTCGTTACTGTCTATCTCCACAGGCAGCAACCGCAGCGGCCACCGTAGCCGACAAGATGTCATCAGAGGTCGGGGTTCGTGCGGCTGTCCAGTCATTTCACAAATGCCTCCCTCTGGAGCGAATTCGATGCGATGTAATCCCAAGTGAGCCCGCCGCATGGTCATATTCCAAGCTGAAGAACCCAATCAAGCTATCTAAGGTGGCTGCAGAGATTTTAGTATCCACCAGTTCAATCGATAATAAACACCTGAAACTGTAAATACCTACCCTTCCTTACGTGATTGACCATTGGCATAGTCGATTACTTCCTCTTCACAGGTACCAGAGCAACCCCATCCACACCGAAACAACCAGGTGGGATTCTGTTTCAGGAGGCGTGTCTGCTGTTATGGCAACGGCAACCGGAATGGCTGGCAACATCACGGGCATCTTTACAAAGCCAGCCGAGGAATACCGAGACGACCAGAAGCGGCGCGCTGGAGAGCTAAAGTATACCCAGGGACGGGGTTCCCCCTACCTACAGGAAAGGTCTAGCGACAAGGATAACCTCAGCGTAGAGCGCCTCTCGAACGACTCCGTACGACCCAGGAGTGCGCACTCTGGACATCTCGCCGGTCGCATGGCTGGAGCTTCAGCTAAAAGCGCTGGTAAAATTGGCCAAACAGTGACGAAAGGCATGCTAGTGGATTTTCCACTTGCCATAACAGAGGGATTAAAATCGGTACCGCATCTCTATGGTGGCAACATACGCAATCATGGGCCAGTGAAAGATGCCAAGAGTGACATGGTGGTGGCGGGGAAGACATTTGCGTGGGGCTTCATCGATGGTCTCAGCGACGTTGTGGTACAACCATATAAAGGTGCGAAGAAGGAGGGGGCATTAGGTGCTGCTAAAGGGCTAGGAAAGGGGGCGATGAGTCTGGTGACAAAGAGTGGTGCTGGGATGTTTGGATTGTTTGCGTATCCCAGTCCAGGAATCAGCAAGAGTCTACGTACAGCCACCCACGGCTCGATACGCAAGAAGATTGCCGGAGAGCGGCGTGCAGAAGGTATGTGGATGGCGAAGAGTGGGACTGGAGTACAGGTGGATTGTAGTAAAGTGTTGGAGGACTTTGAGCGTTTGAAACGAGACATATAGAGTGAAATTTTGTGAATTCAAGGTCAGACTACTCGTCGACCTGCCAATTCTTAATCTTTAACAGCGCCAGTACTTTTTTTTAAAGCTATATAAAGTTATAAATAATATAAAGTAGTAAACTAAATAATTACATAAGTATAGCTAACTGTATTAATAGATAAGAGAACTCAATAAGGAAATACTTAAAGAATAGCTAGAGTAAAGACTGGTTAAAATTAGTTAAAATGAATTTAGGCCAGTTTAGGCCAGTTTAAGCCAGTTTAAACCAGTTTAGACTAGTATAAATTATACTCTCTATAACCTATTTAGTAGTTTAATAAAGTCTAATAAAACATAACTTACTTAAGTTTAAATTGCTTAATTAATTTAATTATAAGCTTACTATTAAAATAATATTTTATATAACTATATGAGCCTTAAATATATAATATTAAATATTAATTTAACTTAATACTATATCCTCTATCTATCTCAATATAACAGAAGGTTATAGTCCAAGCTATAAGCAATAGGGTCAAGACCATGCCCAAAATTCTCCAAGTTCATCAAAGTTCAGATCTCTAACTACATCGTTTCCAGGGGCTAACAGTCCCCAGCTAGCAATTGGCTCCTCTGTACTTATATCATGAGAGTCTTGTGCTTCCTCCGTTTCGATAACAGGAAGCTCACGATGTGAACTAAAAAGGTCTGGCTCATTCTGAAACGCCAAAGAGGTAGCAGACAATGTCTGATATTGAGAATCAGCCAAAATCTCGGTGCCTGGGGCTGCTCTTGCTGGGAGATCCCCGTGCTCGGTCGAGGGTAACAAGCGCGGCAAGACTTCGTCAAAGGCATTCCAGACTGCAGAAGACACCGTCTCGAACAGGGAGCGCTCAGATAAATCAGAGCTAAACTGAAACCCTGGTATATTTCGCACGTTGGCGTTTATGTCTCGGATCACACGGGCGGGAACCTCCCTTCGGAGAAAGCTGCGATATTGAGCTCGCATTTCTGCAGTCATGGGCGCCTCGAGAATTTGGAGATCACAATCTATATACACAGGTTAATGGAACGATTATAAGTAAGTATCCCAGATAGAACTTACACGGTGATGGTATATCTTCGGTTTTCGGAAATAGAACCTTGTACATATGCTTCCACTTTTCCTCTTCGGAGAAGTTCTGGATGCCCCGTCTTGATTTGAGACGCTCTTTAGTCTCGTTATCGATACCTGGCATTTCTCTAGATGGACTGACGACTTCACAAGCCGGGTCCTGGCGGAGATGGGCATCAAGTTCTTTCTCCGTCTTGACTATTCCAAAACATCTCTTACAATAAATTGGTGCTTTGTGAGATCTATAAATATGCTCCCTATTATAGTCAGCAAATCGTGTCTTAAATTCAGTAGGCAGGTTTGTGCACTTTATCCGATGGACGCTTGGCCACCCTTTTTGGCACCGAGGCCATTGCTCTCCGGGATATTCTTTAACAAATGGGCAGGCAAGATTTGGAACTGGCCCCGATGGCGGGCTTTCTGTCTTGCGACGTTTTTCATGATCGTCTCCGTTTCCTCTGCCGCCAGCATTGGTATCATCACCTTCACTCTCTCTATCGTTGATTCCCCTTTTCTTGCTATTACCGTGACCTTCAGCTGGTGACCCATTTTGACCAGTGGATTGTGTGGAGCCGGAAGTCGCTGAATTCTGATTGAGTCCTGGCGAACAAGTTGTCACCCAGTCAAGAACCCCATGGGCAACCATTGCGGTAACCGTATCTTTCAGGGCGGTGACAGAGGCTAGGAGGGCTGGGTCCAAAGATGAAGCGAGAAATGCTTCTTCGAAAGATTCATCTGTTTGCCGTGAGACATCAGACATGGACTCGTCGGTTTCGCTTGTATCAGTTTCAGTCACACATGTATCCGGAGTCAACCCATGCTCAGTACCATCCTTGCTAGAGTGAGCAGTAGAACCAGCATCCAGTGTGGTATCGGTTCTCGTTCCTGTAGATGATATCGTAATCTTGGCTGGATGACTCCTTGGGGTAGAGAGGGGTCCTCTATCGACGTGATCGTCCATACTCAGTCTACGCATCGACTCACTCGGAGGTCCTGCGTCTGAGAGTCGTTCTTCAATGGTACTCAACTCTTCATCAGCATTCTCCTGAACTTGAAGCTGTGCACCAGCAAGCGGCGACTGTACTTTTGGTGTATTGAATGGTGAAGAGAGTAGTAAGCCTTTGTTCAACCGACGCTGCTGTGCAACCCAACCAGCCAAAGCCACCTGATCAGACACAGTCAACGAGCTGTCCTTGGCTGGTTCAAGTGAAGGGATCGACTCGGCGGGCCCTGAGGCAGCGATAAGTTGTTGGTATACTGGAATATTTGCTGATGCTGAGAGTCTCTCTTTGGTTTGCGGATCGAGGTATGGGATAGGTGGCACGGGAGTCTTGTCATGATCTCGATGGTTACGAAGCGATTCTCGGTATACATTGAGAGATGAAGAAGATGAAAGTGTCTTTCTGAAAAGAGATCGTCGGCGGGAAGGCGTGGAACTGGCTCTGCCAATGGACGAGTCGTATGTGCTAGCAGCTGAAATTATAGAGGAAGGTCGGGTAAAGCTAAAGCTAAAGGTGGAGTCTCGGGCAGACGTCGAGGCTTGTAATGTGTCCTCAGAAAGCCTCCGCAAAAGGTCGAGTTCGGATGGGTTGTACGTAGCAAAAGACAAGTTTTGACCATACTCAGGGATGCCTGTATCGCGGGTTGAAGTCACTGGTTGGCTCTGAGTCAAAATGTCAGCACTTGGATCATTGTAAAGCAAGAAAAAGGCTACATACCAGGCTGCGCCGGCGTATAACATCATCCTGTTCTATACAACGATTAATTTAGCCCAGAACTACGTAGGGAGAAATTGAGAATGGACTCGCCTTTCAAACCTGTGTTGCGCGGGCCCAAGATCAATGCAGATGCTGGCCTGTTGGTAACTTCGTATTGGCTACCGACCCCCGTAAGCTCAACCGACTGTAGAGGTAGATTAGGCGCTGAGGTAACTTGTTTCCTTCTCACTCCCGAGTAACCCTTGATCCATCGGCGATGGCTCTCGGTTTTGGATGCAGCGCCCTCCCCATCCTTTGCTGAGAACGAGACTGTTTGATCTAAAGGATGTTGCTGTAACCCGGTCGGCCTCCCTTGTACTACGTTGTGTATATTCGAGTCGGGAGGGCTTTTGTCCTTTGGCGTATCCAGCTCATTGTCCGTTGTCGGCGAGGAATCTCCATCCTTCCAAAGAACCGCCATCTTCTCTTTGAGGGTATTAGACATTAACCGAGATGAAGGCCGTACTTTGGCGTAAGAGGGGAGCAAACCCGGGGCTTTGTTCAAGTAATGTTTTCCCTTGTGTTTAAGGCGCTCACGCAAGGATCGGGGCTTTGCATCTGTGGTTTGCTGGCTTTTTTCAGGCCTGGTCCTGGGTGCCACGTCGGCAGCGGGCGGTATAGGCGAGGACATGGCGGGCGGGTGTAATAGTGGGCTGTCACAGGGCCAAGGCAATGGCGTAACACCTACACGCCTTAATTACCGTTAAACAATTAAAAATGCGAGGTTCTCGCGATGAGTTGTACAAAGAGAAAGAAAAAAAAGACAGTTTCAGAGTGGCTCTATGCCTGGGTAATGCTTGTGGCTTCCCCCTGGGTCGCCTTGAGCGGCCGGCTAGGCGTTTTTTCTGAACCATGGTTCGCAAACTGTAGCTTACAAGGCGCTCGTTTAGGCGACTTGGATTTGGGGGCAGAGCCATCTATCTGTCATAGGCTAAGCAGGGGTTAGAGAAAAAATGGTGGTGGGGTTCACCTGCAGTTTTGCGCGTGCGCATAACTTGGGATCGCAGAACAACAGGCCGCAAATATTCACTTCTGCATGAAGAAAACTAAAGATAGAGCAAAAGTGTGTAGTAAATAGAAGTAGATAGGTCGCAGTATTCATTGCGCATCACGGAGAACTAAGGTAGCTGGTAAATGAGTACGCGAGGTACAATTCATTAAAATGAGGCTTCAGGCTGGCATTTAAAATCATTGGAGGTCTTCGCGTTTTGAGTCGTTCTGCAATCTGGAACAGATTAACTTGACAAAACTTTTTGCAAATATTGTTATCTGATTCATCTAATAATGCCAGCCCCATCGTCAATTGTTTCAACACCACCAAATCAGGGGTCATCCTCTTCTGTCACAAGGTTTGTCTGTCATATCCCAGTGATTATGAAACCACAACCTGTACTGAACTGTCTAGCAGTAACACCACTAACGCTTCCCCGCTTAGCGCTGGTCTCTCGCTGACTATGTCGCGCTTTCTTGGGGAACCGGTCTCTGTTAATGCATACATTGCATGCGGAGGGAGTGGCCAAACGAATTAAAAAGTATAACTACCAGTCGTTTACATAAATGCCCGGCCGTGTACTATTAGGCCCCGAAGCGTTGGGGTGCTATCCATAGTGTATTTTTATTAAGAGATAAAACTCAGTATATGATGTCAACAAGCTAGATAATAATTACTGCATAAAGACGAGTAAAAAGTACCACGATAAAACCACACTTTTAAGGTAGCTGCAGCAAATCCTCGCACATCACTGTCTTGCCAATTCTTGATCTCAAACAACGCCGTTACTTGGATCCTAGTAGGCTTCGTGGCAATTACTGCCTTCATTTCCATTCCTCTTTCCTCTCCCCAAAAGGCTCATTATATAATATTTCACGTCACAAATTAGACACCACCTACACCGCCCACAACCCGAAACTCAGAATGGCTAAAATATGTGATTGTGACTCGGGGGCACCAACTTCTTGTGTCTTGGCCTGCAGTGAACCATTGGCCCTGTCTCAATGGGGCCCCACTATGGCCATTTCTGGATTTCCGGCTCGTGTCTTTCAGCCACTTACATGGTATTGTGGACTCGTGGAGACATCGTGGGATTATTTCCTATTAATACTAGCGAGTTACATAGAGGCTTGAGAGTGATCTTGACAGCTATTGATGTTACTCAATACTGGATTCAAGCAACTTCTCGCCGATTATGTCAGGTTCTGGATGGCCGCCAGCAGTAAGTTATTTGCCAAGTTGATTCAGGATGTGATGACCTATGCATTCGCACTATGTAACCGTCACCCAATCCGTTTGACCATATTCGTCCATGTGCTATGTGACGACTGAAACCTAATCCTAGTCTTATCTGCCAATACCATATATATATTGGTTATCAGAGGCACCAAAGCGGGGTCCGACTTTTTGAGGAATTCTAAGACAAAACTATATCCTATTGCTCTTTTATATTGCTACACCCTAGTGGTGATACATTTATTAGTTGCTGCATATATATGGAGAACCCGCTTTGAGGAGCATGAGGCTGGCTGGGAAGACAGATTAAGAAGAGGCTTGCTGAAAGAGGACCAATCCAGCTCTTTGCAGTCAGCATACAAGCATACTAATGTAATCCTGTCACAGTCACTCCACACGGGCGGCCGACGGCATCGCTGATCTAAGATAACATAGCCTGGTGGCGTACGCGACCCGCCCAAGGAAAGAGACTCCCTATGCCCAATCAAGCTAGATGTGTCCAATATTCGCCCACTAATACTTTTCAGCCAGCCACAGAATCAACCATCACGATGTAAAACGTCTTAGTCAATTCCACTCCGTACATAGATCCTATCACCGCTTGAACTTGAAGACAAAGTATAAGGCTAGAGAGCAATATCTATTCTTGGCTATCTCCCATAGCATTCCAAATCGTAAGAAGACAAATCGCAATGCTTCTATCCCAGATGCAGACGAGAAGTCGTGCTCGCGAGAGGTCTACTTGATACTTGTGGCTGGCTGAAAACTGCCTGCATAATTGCAAGTGAGAATGAAACTGTTACTCTACACCGTTGGTGTGGTTTCGATGGTGTAGATTTGCCAAGTGAAGGCACTGCAGCTAGACACGCATTAATGAGACTTCGAGTATAAATACTCTACGGATCCCCATCATTCTCAACACTCATCGCAGCTCAATTCAGTTTTCACAATCTTCTTTAAATAACAATCATCCAACGCAAACACTACTACAATGGCCGCTGTAGCTCAATCCAACTCTGTGAGCTATGACACGTTCGAGAAGCTCGTAGCCTCTCAGAATGGCGGTCAACTTCCGTCAGACCTCGATAGCTTTTACAAGTATATCCTCGCTCAACCCGAAGGTCCGTCAGACCTGGCTGCGTTAGCAGCAACCACCGCAACTAAGGCAGACCCTGCCAGCAATGCTGCTGATCTCACCGCCGCTCCCGAGGTAAAGGCAGCAGGGTTCAGCAACCAGACCTCGGCGAATGGCAGTGTCATCAACCTTTGGGTTTACCAGCGTGTCTACATCAACGCCCTTGGTAAAACATGCACCATCAACATGGGCGGCATTACACCAGGCTTCCCTGGCGGAGCAACATTGTAAGCTAATGAACATCCATCCGCCGATATGAAATGACCCTTTATGCTGATTAATGTGTTTCTATAGTGGCACGTTGTACTATGATAATGCAAGCGATCTCAGTGGTGATTGTGATGTTGTTTTCACGGGATTCATAGTAAGTTCCCTGCTTGATTCATATCTGTGATGATCCCTTTTATCTGGGGTTGTACGGAATTTGAAAAAATAAAGTACTGATTCGAATCTTCACTAGACATACTTCGCCCTTTACTTCCGCAAGAACGGTAGCCTGTATGCGACTTACCAGTCAGGCAACGTCGGTGCGGCCACTGGTGTTGCGGGTGGTACAGGAAGCTGGTCTTAGTGCGATGGCTATGTCTCTAACAGTAGATGTACAAGCCTAATACATATACACGAGTCCGAGGATATTCCCAGTAGTCCATTTCGCCAAATTGTGTATCCCAGTCCCATAATCCTATTCATCTGATATCTTCTTGAAGGAGGCGCGTTTGTTGTAGAGTGTAGATATGGTAGCCTCTGCTTTGAGGATAATAATTTTACATTTTTGCAGCAGTTCTTCGAATTCAGCGCTGCCCGTGGGGTCGAGGACGGTGGGCATTTTGAGCAAGGGTGATTGAGAGATATTTGCTCAAATGTGCGTGCCAGAGTCAAGTAACTTGCAATGCGGGGAAACAAAGGTTGAAAGGGTGTGAGAGGCGGATGACCCAGTTTATATTAAGGCCCTTGAGACCACAGCAGCCGCTGACGGAAGACGACTGCTGCGCCACGAAGCACTATACAGCGACGGGTTAGCTCCTGAATTCTGTTGGAACAGCAAATAGATAGCCGAATGAGGAGAAAATATCAAGCAATAATGTAAGATATTAAACTTAAACTTCGAAAAAGATATCCTAATCTTATATTAAGTTACCTAAGTCTTTTACCACTACCACTTAGGACCGAGGTCCTGAGGTTTCTTTCCTCCGCTAGCCGGTTAGGATGCGGTTACAGCTAGCGGGGATGGTCGGCAGATAGGCCCGCCGCTTTCCACTGAACCCCGCAATCCTCTAACTTGTGGATCTGACTTCCGCATCCTCTATTGTCATTGATGGCACAGCCTATAATCTCCTTAAAAAGCCGCTCTTCATCACAAGACCATGTACAAGTCGTACCGTAGGCTCCAACCTTGAAACACCAGAACCTATATCCTCTTTTGTCTACGCCACTACAATGCCATCCTCAAAGACACCATTAGAAGTTGACGATGTCACCATCACCAGCTTCACCGTCACTGATATCAGATTCCCCACTAGTCTAGACGGGGTTGGCTCGGACGCTATGCATGTTGGCACAAATGGATCGCATCCCTACATTCAACTTCATACTAATCAGGGTGACTTGATCGGTGAAGGCATTGTCAGTCCGATTACGGTCCACACCTTCAGAATTGCTGCTAATAGTCAAACAGGCTTTCAGCAACGGTCGAGGAAGCGAGCTAATTTGTATGACTCTCAACATCTTCGCGAAACGCGTGGTTGGAAAGACAATGCATGAGTTGACTCGGAACATGGGCAAGACCTGGCGATATATGGTCTCCGACTCCCAATACAGATGGATCGGCCCTGAGAAGAGCGTGACGCATTTGGCAGTTGCCGGCGTACTCAATGCTGTCTGGGACCTCTGGGGCAAGATATTAGGTCTTCCAGTGTGGCAGATCGTGTGTGAAATGAGTCCTGATGAGATTGTTCGCTGTATCGATTTCAGGTATATCACAGACGTCATCACACCAGAAGAGGCCATCGGTATGCTTCAAAAGACGGCCAAAGGCAAGGAGGAGCGCTTGAAGGAGGCATTCGATAATGTTGCCGTGCCAGCCTATACAACATCCGCCGGATGGATGGCGTTCTCGGGCGATAGGATGAAGGAGGTCTTACATGAGACATTGGCGCAGGGATACAAGGTCTTCAAGTTTAAAGTCGGGACCAGCATCGAGGCCGATAGAGAGAGATTGTCTGCTGTGAGAGACGTCTTGGGTTACGACAATGACTACCAGATTATGATTGATGCTAATCAGGCACGTCGTCATTCTGCTTCATGATGACTGTTGCTAATGTCAGAATAGGTATGGAGCGTACCCGAGGCCATTGATTACATGAAGCATTTGGTGGAGTTCAAGCCTGTTTTCATCGAGGGTATGCCTCAACCTCCTTCAGCCAACTAGACATACATTCCTGATTACCTTGCAGAGCCAACAAACCCCGATGACGTGCTGGGACACGCAGCGATTCGCAAGGCGCTGAAGCCGTATGGCGTCGGCGTTGCCACAGGCGAAGCAGCACAAAACAGAGTCACTTTCAAGCAGTTACTGCAGGCTGAAGCAACTGATGTTGCACAAATCGATGCTGTTCGACTCGGTAGCGTTAATGAATGTCTTGTACGTCCTCACAGGTATAATTACTGTTGATTCACGTCCCAGGCTAACGGTTGTTGGAGGCGGTCATGCTGATGGCCCTCAAGTTCAATATCCCATGTGTTCCACATAATGGTGCAATGGGCCTGACAGAACTGACATCCCATCTCAGCACGATCGACTATGTTGCCATCAGTGGACGTAAGTCAATGCTGGAAAATGCTGACAGCCACCGCGAGAACTTACGACATCCTTCCAAGATTGTTAATACTCACTACGTCACGCCATTATCACCAGGTTACTCTACAGGCTACACCGATGAAGCGCTTGAAAAGTATACTTATCCTGATGGCAAGTTCTGGGCATCTGAAACTGGGTTGAAGATTATCGCGCAGCCCACGGGTGGCGAGCTATAAAATTTGGACAGACTCCCCTCATCGATCAATCAAGATATCCTTACACATTCATCTCTTCCATAGTATGTGAAAACAGAATCCGAATGATCAGATAACAGGCATGCAAAGATCATAGATCTTTAGACTCTTGTTCGAAGACGTGTCTTCCTCCTTATCTCCTTGAGTATTGCCAAAACGTCGGAGATACTGGAGATATTCCACTGACTCAAGTTATCAATAGCCAGAGTTTGGAGGCTCTCCACATCAGGAACAAAGTGCCGGAGCTCAGGATTGAGCCATGACAATGTCAATATGATCACCGCCCCAAGCGACCTGACTCGGTGATTTAGCATTAGACACTGCGGCCTGATGGAGGATACGTACGACAATGCAAAAGTCCATGTGTATTGACTTGGAGCGCGAAGGATCTTGGAGGTGTGATAAAGATATAAACTGCAACTTTCGATGCAAATACCTGCCTTCTCGACAATAGCACTCGAGACATGTGAGTTCGTGTGCGTTGTAACATGGAGAACAAAAGGGCGGTATATAATATGTTTCGCGGCATAGTATCGGATTCTTAACATGCATATCCTGTCATTGTCTATCTCCTCAAAATTCAGTGGTGGTCGGAACTGCTCGGGGATAGCTGCGTGCCACAAGTCAAGTTGACTGTGCAGTTCTTCACAAACAGAGGTTATCGAATTGAGCTCGTCGATGGAAA
Organism: Fusarium proliferatum ET1; assembly: GCF_900067095.1. Lineage (NCBI taxonomy): Eukaryota > Fungi > Ascomycota > Sordariomycetes > Hypocreales > Nectriaceae > Fusarium > Fusarium proliferatum. The sequence continues at coordinate 9,967 of NW_022194792.1, read as the reverse complement.
ACTCTTCTGGTGTCATAAGTGAGGTTGAAGAAAGAGATTTGTTGAGAGAATTTGGTGTTCTTGGGTATAGGGAGTTGTGAATGCGATTCAGAAGTCGTCGGATAGATATCTCGGCCAAGTAGGCTGTCATGTGAAGGTCGTCCAGATTCCCACATCGCGGCAGGTTCGCATCATCTGTCAATTGCTGAAGACTGCTTCTAGGGAGCTCCAGCTCAGCGAGTCTGTCACATTCAATAATCAAGCAAGACCAAAATAGCCGCAGTATGTCGACTTCTGTATTGAGAGTCTGCTTTTGGCAATCCAGGCTAATAATCATATTAGCGATTGAATAGCTAATAGTGCGATGTACTGACCTCGATAGCTTGAGTTGTAAAAGGTTGGTAGCCAAGTATATGAGTCGCCAACTATGAAGCGGGCGGACAATATATGCAAAATAGACACTCGCCAAAACAAGTGCCTGAGCCAATGTGAGATCGAAGGAAAACAACCATAACGAGCGGAGCATGAGCGTTGGCAGAGCATATTTCATATATTCCGTACCACTGGGAGAGTTTTGTGAAGTCCATAAACCTATCGGTTGACTGGAAACAGCACCAAGGGCAAAGACTGTCATACATAAAGCTGACTCTGTGCTCGAGTCTGCTCCCTTATCTAGGAACCTTTCATAGATCTCTGTAAACTCTTCCTGGTCGAGTACTGGATGGTTGACGTGTACTGACGAGAAGAAGGTGGCAACCAGGTGGTCAAGTACCGATCGTTCTATTTGGAAAGGAGGCAGTGGATTATGCGACTGCTCTGGAGACAGCTCCGGCGGCAGAGGACTCTGGCTCTCTAGGAGGAAGAATAGATTCGTTGGATACTCGCCTACTAGCATTTTCACAGCGGGGAGGCCTAGGAGGTAACTTGAAGAGGTTTTATGTTCGGCCGGGATATTCATCGGTTCAGATGCTACGTCCAACGGCTCTCTCAAATTTGAGAAGAATTGTAGAGGCTCGTCATCGGCAGCATGCGTCTCACTCGCAGAAGCACTTATTGTTGACTCACCGTTTGTATCTAATGCGGTGCCTTGAGATAAGTGGACGTGAGATGCTGGCTGTGAATGGTTTGGGGATGATAAGGCTGTTAAGTGTTGCTGTTGCTCAGCCAGCATGTCTTTGATATCTTTCAACCGACTTATTATTTCTTTTGTGCCTCCAGAAGTATCGATTCTATTAGACAATCGTTAGTCGCTACGTGTAGGACAGGTCGTAGAATGCCTGTACCTTTGCGAGGGGCCATCATCATAGTGGCAGTCCGCTCCTGACCTGGTGCAGTTGTTGCATCTTGGCTTGGTGGCATCACATCGCCGTTTCCTACTGCAGCTCAGCAATTGGCGCGTCCGCCTTCACTATCACAGAACTTACCTGTGGCGGCAATAAGTACATGCCAGCGCTACTCGCTGCCGATTGAAGCTCATGTTCAATTCAGGAAAGCGAACATAGTTGACAAAAAGGATAATACAGCAAATGATATGTCTACAATACCTGCACCCCGCACTCAACGGAACGGATTTACATTGCACCGTCGTGTGTGTATTGGCTGTATTTACAGTTGTAAATTCTCTTTTTTTGTTTTTATAAGGAATTCACTTTAAGAATAAGAATAGCAGACTAGCAGGACTATATTCTTAGATATAAAGGAATAAGAAAATCTTAAAATTAAGTAATTAGTGCAGATTAGTGCAGGATAATGCTAATTAATTTAAAGATAATTTAATGTTTATTTCACTATATTATATTACTACTAAGCTTACTATTGAGACAAGCTTTAAGAGAAACATTTATTGGAATAACTTATTATCCGTTTATAAATTAAAATATATTATAAGAATTTTAAACTACAGCTAGAGAGCTATATATTTACTCTTCTGTTATCAATTAGCCAAGATACCCTATATTATATTTGCAATATTTACATAGACACTAAACTCCTTTGGGCTATAAGCCTAACTCGGCTTGCCGATGCCGCCTATACCCGCCCATTGTTTGAGCTATGGCTGCCGCCTTTCCGCTTCCACTAATCCAAGCCTCATACCACCTGAACGCCTCTTACTATAAAATAATACCGAGGTCACGAGCTTTCTGCATGCTATATAAGAAATCATAGTTATTCAGACATTTAATTTCTTAATGTATTACGGATAAGAAGAACTTGTCAATAAATTGCATTTTTGCATGTTAGGCAGCCTCTTTCTATTGATTGAAAGGCGCTTGGGATAACATAAGGGAGGAGATCCCTGCGAAATCTTACAGTGCAATGCCAACCATCGGCAGAACCTTGAGTCAATTCCCACGATCTAGTGCCATACTAATTAGTTCGAATAATCATGACTAACGCATATCCTTTACCTGCGTGATCAAGTCTATAACAGTTCTTGTAAAAGGTTTGTAATCAAGACCTAATTCCCGACCAGCCGTCTCCCCATCCACGCCATGAGACTCATCGGGAGCCTGCACCTCTTTCGACACATTATCTGCCGCCCAGGAAAAATGTGATCCAATGATGGTGGCAGCCTTGCTGTATGTAAATCTCTCAGGGGACGCTGGGATATATCGCTTTCCGCCAGCCTCAGGCCGCAAAAGTGCCTCCACGTGAGCTTTGGCAAGGTCGCGAACGTCGATCCAGAACGGGACCCTGGCGACCGGGAGCGGAGACTCGCCGCAGGCTATTTTGAAGAGCATCTTGTTTGACTCATTCAGCGCGTCGACGCTCGTAACGGGGTGGCGTATGGGACCAAACGTCATGGGCGGGCAAAGGGTGACTAGGTCGAAGGAGGGTTTCTCTTTAGTCACGATGTCCCAAGCTTTGAGTTCTGCAAACTTCTTGGATCCACGGTATGCTATTACAGCACTTGTCTCTGGGTCAACCGACTCTTCGTATGATAAAGGGTTCCAGTCGTCGCCGGTGTAAGTGAAGTACGGCGGTGCCTTGCGCCTAGCATCAAGGACGGATGCAAAGGAAGATGTGATGACGACGCGCTTGACTTTCAGTGAAGAAGCCGCCGCTTTGAGGATAGAGTCAACACCGTTGATCGCTGGTGTAACCAACTCCTTCTCATTGTCCTTGGTGTCATACGTGAAAGGCTAGGTAAGGTCAGAATTTCCGTGATATTATTCAGTTCTTTCATAGCACGTACACTTGCCACATGAATAACGGCGTCAACGTCCTGAATGGCTTCTTCAAACCCCCCCGGACTCTCAAAATCGTCAACCTGAATGAAGTCAAGCTTCTCTCGAAACTCAGGCCTCGCATCAATCATAGCCTTTCCCTTCGATAATGATCGAGTAGCCCCGCGGACTTTCATACCACGCGACAGAAGTTGGTCGACAACGTGTGCACCGATAAACCCGGTGGCACCAGTCACCAAGACGTATTGTCTAATGAATTCAGATCAGTCAGTCGCTTTATTACAATGTGAGGAAAATGAGTGTTTTGACGAACATTGCGGGAGGCGAAGACACCATCTTAACAGGATTTGCTAAAGAGTATCAATCACAAAGAGATGGAAAATTGCAAGTTGTCATATACAATGTTACATAATTTGCTTTGTTATATTAACCATGTGTTTATATGGAGCCGGCCAATACCTTTTCACCTGTGTCGTAACGCATCAGGAACTCTCGATGCCTTGACTGTCGGTTGACGATGTGCCGCCTTACCCCGCGAACTAGCTGAGAAACGAGACACGGGCGTTCTGCCGTCTATCCCCGCCGCTTGCCTATACTAAGACTAATGTTAGACTAGCTCGTATTGAAGCGGGTTAATGCTTCCCGGATTTAATTCCTCCCTCGCGACTGTCACTCAGCATTCACCGAAGCGTGTATCAGCCGATGGGTTGTCTGATCAATTTCCCCGCACAACGTCCCACTAGCTCGAGGTTCCCCAGACCCCAGACCCCAGACCCTAGACCCGAACATCTGGCAACTAGCAATAGCGCCTGATGTAGAGACGGCGTCCCTGTGATTCTTATAAATGGCAACAGGCCATCACCTCCTTCGTCGTTTGATCTCATCATCATCCTCTCAAGATTGTCTTCTCTTCACCAGACTAATACTCAATGGCTTTGGGTAATCTCAGGGGCACGCCACTCCTGGTGTGTGTGACACTTGTAAATGCTGGTCAGAGACTCGTTAACTCTTTGATGAACTCTATGCTGATGCGTCTTGGTAGTCTCCATGTCATGGTTTGGTTACGACCAGGTAAGCTACTCATATCGTATCAGGTCCAGAAAGTCGCTCATCGACGGTGTATCAGGGCGTTTTCTCATCAGTTCTCATCTCAGCCGACTTCAAGTACTGGTTTCCCGAGACCAAAGTCGCGAGTATCTCCGGAATCGTCTCCAGTTGCTTCGCAGTGAGTGACAGCACATCTTTGACCAATTGAAATACTCAACAAGATTACAGCTGGGTGCCTTTTTTGGGGCCATCTTTGCCTTTGTCTGCGGTGACAAGTTGGGGCGCAAGAAGACCATCTGGGTTGGTCTCTTGAGCAACCTCATTGGCGCCGTCCTACAGATCGTATCATGGCATCTTCCTCAGATGATAGTCGGCCGTGTCATCAACGGATTCGGTATGGGTATGTCTCCAACGTACATCCTCCGCACTCAAGTTGAATTACAATCTCACGCCTTGGCTCGCAGGCATCACCTCGTCAACATGTCCCGTCTATCAGGCCGAATGCTCTAAGCCTCGCGTTCGAGGTAAACTCGTTGTCGTACAGTCCCTTTGCAACACCGCCGCCTTTTGTCTCGCCAATTGGATGAACTACGCCCTAGGTGTTCGAAGCGGCCCTATTCAGTGGCGTTTCCCCCTCGGCTTTCAGCTCCTATTCCCATGTGTCATTGCCATTGCGCTGCTTTTTGTCCCCGACTCACCTAGATGGCTGATGCTCATGGATCGACACGACGAGGCTCTTGGTGTTATAGCACGACTTGCTGGCAGCACCGCAACCACTGAGGACGTCGATGTCGTGACTGAGTTCCGGTCAATCCAAGCCACAATCCAACAAGAGCGCAATGAGACAGTATCCACGATTGATATGCTCAGGTGTCGTGACAAGACTCAAAACCTTCGCAGGATCCTTCTCTCCTGCGGTACACAATTCATGCAGCAGTTCTCAGGAGTCAATGCTCTCGGATACTACCTCCCCACCATGTTACAGCAGGTTCTTGGCTACAGCGCGCGCCGAAGTCGCCTCCTCACTGGTGTCAATGGCACTATCTACCTGTTTGCCGCCATTTGTTGTCTGTTCATCATTGACCGCTTTGGTCGCCGAAAGTAAGCTTTCACCTAGCCCAAGAATACCTCGTTCACCTAATGAACCTGCTAGGATGATGCTCTATGGAGCAGCGACAATGGGCTCGTGTTACATGATTGTGTCTATGACTCTTCTCGGCGCTAAGAATAACCCTGGCATGAAGGAGAGCGTACGTCATGGACCAGAGACACCCAAATTGAAGACAAAAAGCTAACGTCTTCCGTAGCTCGGCGAAGTCACCACTGCCTTCTTCTTCATTTACTACTTCTGTTATGGTACCAGCTTTGCCAAAGTCCCGTGGGTGTTCAACTCGGAAGTCAACTCTCTTGGCTGGCGCACGCGGGGAGCTGCAGCAGCCACGGCCACTAACTGGATGGGTGGCTTCATCGTTACTCAATTCACCAAGACTGGCGTCGACAATCTCAATTGGGGCTTCTTCCTCTGTAAGTGTCTAGCAGCAACACCCTTGAACAAACCGCTGATTGAGGACAGTATTTGCTGGCTTTTGCTACTCTTACTTCCCGATTGTTTACTTCCTGTATCCTGAAACTGCTCGTCGCACCCTCGAGGACATGGACCAGATCTTCATACAGAACCCAGGTCTGATTGTTTGCCGCGTTCCAGAGCTTACGCAGAGAGAGCGCCCTGAGACATTGATTACTCTTGAGCAAAAGCGAGTTGATAAGGCGGAGGTGGCTCATGTAACTCATGTGGACTAACTAATGTTGCTGTCTGATGCCGGAGATGAACTGCATGTAGGTTCATAGTCAGCCCTGGATCAGCCCCCTCCGGCCCTAATACAAGGTGTCAAGATAAATTTAGCAAAAGGTATACTCAGTTACTAAATATTGCTATCACTTAGGACTGGACGCTCGGGTTTTCTTTCTCCCTGGATGAAAACATGCAGAATTCCCTTTCACCGCTATTAGCTACAAGCAGCAAACAGTCCTTGCAGAAAAGTCTGAAAGCCACAAACCAAGACATATATGTCCTTTCAGAATGTCTCAGAACGCAGAAAGACGCCAACGAGGACGCTCGTCTAAAACTGATAAGCTATACTGGAGGATTGAGCGATGTGCTTTAGCTCTCTACATCAAGCCACGTACTGATACGTTGTACATATTAGGCAAGTGATTTATCTCCGACAACCTGACGGGTGGATATAGAAGCCATTCTAAGAGAATAGAGGAAGTTCATTCTATTCAAGATATATGCTTTTGTTGCCACTAAATGTGCCGATGGCCCGATATCGTTTCCGCCTAGAACCAATATGGGATTGCATACCACATCGTGAAGCCACGCCGCGCTAAGGCTATCAGTTCGGGCTAGTCCTGCAACTGAGACAAGCTGAAAACTATCAGTAGATTTACAGATATCTAGCGTGTAAGGTGGAGTTAAGTGGCCTGACTTTTGCAGAATGGCTTTCTCAAAACATTCCTAAATTGTCACGTTGCATACACACACACTTCTGGTGCTGCTACATATCCTCGGGGAGAAAAGTCAAATGATTCCAACTAAACCAAAAATCGCTGGCGTTCCACACATTGAGGGGTAGGTTTTTATCCTCCCATTAGATACATCACGTTTGAGACATGTATCCTTCTGTACTTGTGAAAGTATGTGATACTGTATCACATTTCCGAATTCAGTTCAACATGCATGCGCCAATCTCAGTAGTCAGTTATACCACTCCATAAGAGGCATGGCCTCAATAAAAGGTAAGACGGGACGGGACGAGAGGTGGCCATAAACAGTTTAGATCGACCTTGGATATGGAAGAGGCTGAAAGCTGAAAGCTGAACCGTTTATACGCGAATGAGGGTTATTACACCAAATCGCGGCGAGTCACTCCCATTCTTCAGTCTAAGGACAGTAGTGGAAGACCTGGTCTAGATTATTGAGTTCCTGGACAGGCTTGGACAGTATTACTGGTAGCGGCATAATTGCTCTGGGTATAAATATCGGTTGCGCGGTTCCCGCTGGTTAGATATTCTTACACAGCTTCTCAGTCTCCTTCGAACCAACTTCATTCAACTTTGAATCATTGAACTTCACACAAAGTCTTCTCATACCTCATTCACCATGGCCAAAGTCGTCACCAGAAAAAACATCCGGACCATGCCGGCTAACGAGCGCGATGACCTTGTCAGAGCGTTCGCAGGTATCCAGAAGCTTGACCCTACTAACCCCAACTCCTTTTTTATGATTGCTGGCTATCATGGCGAACCTTTCCGTGGTGCTGGTTGGGGTAATCCTCAATGGTGGGGAGGATACTGTAACCATGGCAATGTTCTCTTTCCTACCTGGCACCGTGCTTACCTCCACCGGCTTGAGAAGGCTCTCCAGTCCATTGTTCCCGGTGTCGCTATGGCATATTGGGATGAGACGGAGGAAGAGTCTCTCAAGTACGGAATCCCGGAATACTTCCTGACACCCACGTACACTTGCCAGAACAAGGAAGTCATTGATCCCAATCCGCTTTACTCTTACAAGTTCCAAGCAAACATCACAGATCATCTGTCCCCCATCCCTGATGCTAATTACTCCAAGGCCGCTGGTTATCAGACAGTGCGCTACCCATTCTCAGGTCTCGTTGGCACCGAGAAGGACCGGGCGAAGACTAAGGTCCATAACGACACGCTCAATGACTTGGGCATAGCCAAGACGAACCAGATGCTCAATGGGAACATTGTCACCTGGCTCAACGAGGTTACATTTGACAATGACGAGGGTACGACCATCAAGGCCAATGTCAGGTACAAGTACGGAGCTTGCTTGAATGCACCCAACTATACTGTCTTCTCCAACACCACTTCTGCCCAGCAGTGGAATGACGATAGAGCCGGTACAGATGGCTATGTTCCCATTGTTCCTCTTGAATCCCCGCACAACTCGATCCATCTGGCCGTTGGAGGTTTCCAGCTTGAGAAGATCGATGCGGACTTTAACCAGTACACCGGAGCCAATGGCGATATGGGTGAGAATGATACTGCCGCCTTTGATGTAAGCTAAAACACCCCTTGCCAGCAAAGTAAGGTGACTAACATAATCTGTTCTAGCCCATCTTCTTCTTCCACCACTGCTTCGTCGATCTTGTCTTCTATGAGTGGCAGAGGAAGAACAACGCCCTTCAGTCAATTGACATCATTCAGGGTTACCCAGGTACCAACTCTGTTGACAGCCAAGGCCCAACCCCCGGTGTCGCCGGCGGAACTTGGTTGACCCTCGACAGTGCTCTCGATCCGTTCAAGAAGCCTGGTAGTGAGACTGACCCCATGACGTCCCGAGATGTTGTCAATCCCGAGAGCCTGGGCTACAACTACCAGTACAACTACAACACACCCAACGATTTCAACGCCGGCGATCCCGCCCTCTTCGTTCCCAAGCACGAAGAAACCCCCATCCTTGCTGTCAGTAACATTAACCGCGCGGCAATCGGCGGCTCGTTCATGATTACTGCATTTGTTAAGAATAAGAACACGGGAGCGATGCAGCTTGCTGGTACTGAAGCAGTGCTGAGCCGTTGGCATGTCGCTGGTTGCGCGAACTGCCAGAACCATTTGGAAGTCAGGACTCATATCCCGCTTCATGGATGGAGCAAGGAAAAGGCCGATAAAGCAACGTTTGATGTCAGACTGCAGACGCGTGATCCGACGGTTGCTGACCATGTGAACTTTGGAGATGTTCCTACACAAGAGCAGATTCCAAGCTTTAGGGTCATTACCTCGCACATGACCTGATCAGATTGGTGTATATCGATACTTTATCTATTAGTAACTATGGGATAACTGCGGCCTATAAGGTTAACCTTTAGGCTGTAAATATAGATAATAAATAAGAATGCAGTTATTTTTTCTTAATATAAGCTTTTATTTAAAAGCTTTTATAATAATTATTATGTCTTTTTATAAGCTATAAGGCATTATAAAGTAAGGAGATTAAAAGGTATATAAAGAGATATAGCTTTAAGTTTATATATATATATATATATTACTATAATATAACTTAATATATAAAATAGTAACTATAAATATAACTGCTATTAATAAGGACTATATAAGCTTAAAGGCTTAATAATATATTATTAACTTTTTTATTAAGCTTATTGCCTTTAATAATTAAGTTATTTTAAATATATTTTAATAAGTAAGTTTTAAAATACTTTTAAAAATTATTATTAACTTAAATAAATAATATTCTAATTATATTATAACTTTTAATAAAAATTATATTAAAATTATACTTTTTAGCTATAAAGCATTTATTATAATTATTAAATACTTATATATTAATAGTTTTAAGAACTTTATTTATAATAATATTAAAAAGTTAAAAAGGTTAATAAAAGAAAAAAATAACAACTATAAATATAATATTATAACCTTAATTTAAATTACTACTTCTTTATTAATATTACTTTATCTGCAGTTTTGAAATATAAGGTTAATTAATTATATGCCCTTATATATATATTTAATTAATAGAGGTTAATTTAACTTTTACTAACTAACTTATATAAAAGTTAACCTAATTCCTTTAAACCTTTAGTTTAACCCTACTATTACTTTATATTTATCCTAGAATTCTATATACTTTATATTAAAAGTAGCACCCTCTCTACTATAATAACCCTTTTAGCTATATTAAAAAGCCACTCTTTATATATATTTAA
>NW_022194798.1:2289463-2299447 GCF_900067095.1 Fusarium proliferatum ET1 | reverse complement strand
TAATTATATCTTATAGGCAAACTAGAGTTTATTGGTTACTTTAGATTTAGTTTGTTGGTTGCCCTATATTATACTAGCGTTCTTTTATTTCCTACTAAAATTAGTTCGTTAGTTGCCAAACGATGCAAGGGATGCCATTAGGTATATTAAAACCCTTTACTTTTAGGCTTATTAAGTGTTTTAATTAGTTAATTAGTATTTAGGATAAGCAGTAAAGCTAATCTCTTTTTATTGCTTTTAATAAGGTTAAGTGCTTTAGCCTATAACTTAACTTTATTAATCTCTTTCTTTATAAGTTTATATAGTTTACTGTAAAGATATATCTAGATTTTTTTATATATAATTATATATTTATATAACCTATAGTATAAAAGGTATAGGTTATTTATATAGTTAAAATATTCTATTATACTAACTTAATATTAATAGAAATATAAAAATAAATTAAAGACTATCTTTTTTAAATTAATAGCGGCTAAAACCCCTTTTACCTACTTTTAAGGTAAACTTACTTTTCTTTTATTAATAAGAGCTAATATAAGTGCAATTGCTATATCTCTACGCAGCAGTTAAAGTAAGCTCCTAATTGGCTGCTATATATAGGCTACCCTTATTAATAGACTTATATTAAATTTAATATTTATAGTTAAAGCTAGTAATAAAAGCACTTTTATAATAAAAAAAACACTTTATTATAATTCTATTATTAAAATTTATATATTTATAAGTTTTTATAAAGATTATATTATATTTTATAGGTAAACTGAAGTTTATTAGTTACCTTAAATTTAGTTTATTGGTTGCCTTATGTTATATTAGCGTTTTTTTATTTCCTACTAAAATTAGTTTATTGGTTGCTAAATGACGTAAGGGATGCCATTAGGCCTTTTTTATTAACTATAATTAAGCTATAAGTATTATTATAATATATAGCTTAACTTACTAGCTATATCCCTATAATAGGTCTTTAAGGTTACTAGCTATATCTCTATAATAGGTCCTTAAGGTTACTAGCTATATATTAAATTAACTATAATAGTACCTATTTTATATTTTAATAGCTAGCCTTAATATTACCCTTTTAGGCTATTGCTACCTAGGCCTTATTACTATATATAAAGTTAAAGATATTAAGATATAAAAAGGCCTAAATAGCAGCTATATTAAAGTTCCCTTTCTCTATAGTATAAAATTATATATATAAGATATTATATTTAAAAATAGAATTAATTCTTCTAGGCTCTAAAGTAATAAAGATAGAGTCTTACAGTATATATATAGAATACTTTATTATAGCAGTATATAGGATTTAAAAAGGCTTTTAACTATCTTTTATAACTTACTTTTCCTTACTTTCCCTTCTATATAAAGCTTATCTATCTTCTTTATTAAGGTTATAATTTTTACCTTTCCCTTTTTTATCTTACTAATTACTACTGGCCTTATTATCTTAATTACTATTAACTTTATCCTCTATCTATAAGGCTATCCTTTTAAATAGGGCCTCTTTAGACTGCCTATAAAGAGAATATAAGGTATTATATTAGCAGTATTACTAAGCTAAAATAGTATATTTACTTCTTATTAATAAGAGCTTAAATATAATATTAATAAGCTAGGTTTGCCTCTATACTATTAGTTCTATCTTATTATTGCTATAAGTAAGGTTACTACTATAAATACTAACTACTAGCTTTTACTTAAGGCTAATAATACTATATTAGGTATAGAAATCTTTTAGTATTTTTATTATATTACTGCTAGAAAATTAATATTATAGCTTAATATCTTTATAGCTATAAAGAAAAATAGTATTACTAAACTGCTATAGCCTATTAATATCTTTTATTTTCTATATACCTTTATTATTATTAAGTTAAAGCCTATTAGCTGCTATATTACACTCTATATAATTAAGTGCCTTCTGTATAACACTTTATAGCCTAAAGAGGTTCTCCTTATTATATAATACCTTAAAAGCTGCCCTATATATAGCCGCTAAGCCTAATAACTCTATAGTAATATATAATACTATCTAAATAGAGTTATAGGTTTTAGGCAAGTAATATATAAAATGCAGTTTAATTTTTTTAATATTTAGCCTAATAAAGCTATTAAAGAATAGCTAATTTTACTTTTCTTATAGAGATATTAAGCCCTTTTTTTAATACTTTTTATTATAAAGCTATAAAAAGAATATATAGACTATTTATAGCCTTTAGTAAGTAAATATAATATATAAGATTTAGTAAATTAAGACCTATTTAATTTTCTTTTTTACTTATATTAATATATAGATATAAATAGATTTAAAGAGAAGAAGGCTTAGCTAGGCTATTATATATATATTTAATAGCCCTTTTAGGCTATATAAGTCTTTTATAATATATAGAAAGCTATTAATATTATAAATAGTAGGCACTAGCTTTTACTATAATATATTATCTTAATATAGGTAGACCTTAATATTTAACTATTTTTTATCTTTATATTAGCCTATAAATTAGGCCTTAAGATAGCTAGCTAGTAGTAGCTAGTTATAATAGAGGCCTATAATTAAAGTATTAAAAGGTTAAATAATTTAGTTTAAATTAAACTATTATAACTATTTCTCTTACTTAATAAAGGATAGCCTGCTAATTCTAGCACTAAACCTAACTTATATCTTATATAAATATAGATATTAGCAGTAAGTTATATAATATAATATATTTTAATTTTTATATTAATCTAATAGGTATAATACTAAACTAGCATTAAGGATATAAATAATATATTAAGCTAGTTTCTTCTCTTTATTTAAGCCTTTCTCTTTAACCTAATTATAGATTTCCTAATATATAGGCAGTTCTATAGTAATATATTTAGCTTACTCTTTATTATATATTTTATTAAGGGGATACTTACTTTAAGTAATAACTGTTTTATATTAGTTATTATTAGCCTTATTTATTATACTATTTAAGGTAAATAGTTAGCAGGCTAAATATATTATATAAAGATTAAGTATTTAACCTAAATAAGGCTCCTAACTATATAAAGGTATTAAGTATATATATTATAACCTACTATCCTTATTAACTAAATCTATCTATATATTAAGGCTAAATACTAATAACTAGTTATTTAATAATATATTACTGCCTAAAATAGCTATATAGGCTATATTATTATTTATTAAATCTAAATTAAATTAATTTTATATAAGTATTAATATATTAAGGTTTATATTTAAAAAAGTATACTTAATATATATTCTTTTTTGCTATAATGCTATCTAACTAAAGATCTAAATAAAGGCTGCTTATTTAAATGCCTTTTTTATTAAGACCTAATATTTTTAAAAGACTTATTAATTAATAGTAATATATTTAACCTTATAGATAATAATAATAATAATAATAATAATAGCTTAAAAAATATAATACTTATTATAATAGGGCCTTTAGTATTACTAATAGTAAAAAAGAAATTTAAATATAATATACTAAAGCTTACTTCTTTTAAAAATATTTTTCTTTTAGAAACTATAAATAAAGGCAAACTTAATTATAGGTATTATAGGATAGTTTCTTAAAATTAAATTATATAAAATCTAAATATAGATAAATAGAAAGAAAAAACTCCTCTTTCCTTATAATCCTTAAACTTAAATTGCATTTTAAATATACCTTTAGCTTTCTGGCGCTTTAAAGCTATAATAAAAATAGTAACTTAAATTCTTAATATATAATAATAGCTATTATTCTATTCTAAAATATTATTTAGGTTTTACTATAAAGATATAATAGGTTAAATTTAAGGTAATTAATAGTAAAGTAAATATATAAATAATAAATACCTTAAATATCCCCTTAATATCTTATATACCTATAGTACTAAATTTAATAATAATTAAATTAAATATAACTTATATAATCTCCTTTAAACCTTATTATATTTAATATACTATTATATATATAATAGGCAGTTAGTTTTAATAAGGAGATTAATTAAAATAATTTAAATAAGATTTATAGTATAATATACTTTAATAGCCTTAAGAGATTATAAATATATTTATTACTTTATTATTTTAAACCTTTTTCCTTTCTTATTTATAATAGAAAAAAGGAGAAATCTATAAAGAGAAGTTATAATTATTAAGAGGTAAACTAGTAATATATTACTAATAGGCAGAAAAAAGATAATAATTCTAACCTTTACTGCTATAATAAAGTCTACTAAATATATCTACTTACCTAACTATACTAAAGATTCTTTTAGTATATTTAAATCTTAACCTAAAAGGCTTAAATTATCTATATACTATACTTTAGATAGTAAAGATATTATAGCTCCTAAAAGTAATAAGAGTTTATTAGTATTTTTAGATATAGGCTTATTTATTATTAATAACCTTAATGCATTAAGGGCTAAATTAAGCCAGCCTATTTTATAAAAGATACTTTACTTTAAATAAAATCCTAATTCTAATATATATAGTAATCTACTATCTAACTTCCTTTTAAATTCTACCTCCTATAATATCCTAAATATAGATACTACTAGCTTATTAATATAATATATATTACTACTATTTAAGGCACTAGATAAGTAAAGTCTTACTAACCTACTTAAGACCCTCTTTAAATATAAAAGAAAGCTTAAAAAGTTTTTTAACTAATAGTATATATCTCTTATTAAGAAAGGTATATTAAAGTATTTAGCCTATAAGCTTATTAAGTGTTATATTTAAGCTAGCAATAAAGAAAGTAACTTAAAGATAGATAGCTATAATATATATTATATAAAGAAGCTATACTTTCCTTTAGATATACTCTTAAAAGGTATCTAGCTCTTTTAGGTATTTACTTAAGTCTTACTGTATATATTAAATAATTATAAAGGCAATAATAAAGATATTAATATACCTTTATAACTATCTGTAAACCTTATTTCTATATAGATCCCTTAAATTAATAATAAACCTATTATAATATAGCTTAATATAAATATATAAGTATAAAGGCAAGGATTTAGCAGAAATAATAAGCTAGTTACCTTAATAAAGGCCTTATAAGCTAAGAATAGACTTATAAACTATTTAGAGGAGGGATATAAGGCTTTTAATACCTTAATTATTACTTAAAAGCTATAGGAAAGAGACTTTAAAGGTAGGTTATTTTCTTAAGATATCTATATTATAAGTCTTACTATTTTATATAAGGTATTTAATAATTAAAACTAAAAATGGCTTATTAATACACTAACCTATCTTTATAGTTACTACCTATAATATTACCTTACTAACCTTAATTAAAATATAGGCAAAATAGTAAATAAGATATATAAGGATAGGCAGGTATTACTATCTAGCTTTACTTTATATTAGGCTTAGGCTATTTAATATAATAGCCTTAATATATTAATAATTAATAATATTTAATTAATTAATATAAAGGTATTACTTATTTATAAATAGGATTGCTAATTAAATCTAGCTATAATAAAATTTAATAAAGATATTAAAGACTTCCTTATTAAGAATAAAATAGATATTAATATAAGGCTACCCCTTTTAATAAAAATAGCTAAATATTTTAATAAAAAGCTTAATTTTCCTAAAGGCACCTTAATAAAAAAGATTTATACCTAATAACTACTAACAGTAATAGTAGATATCTTTAGTGCTAGTATTTATATCTTTATCTTTAAGAGCCTTTTTATATACTATAATAAGATTTATTTAACTAATAGCATTAAAAAGGAAAATAAGTTCTATACTATAGTGCTTATTATTATAAATAAGGTCTCTAACCTTCTAGGAATTTATAAGGCATTATATATATATATTATTTAGCCTATCTTAAAGTCTTTCCTTATTAATAATAATATATAAAATCTTTCTAAAGACTTAAAAGTTCTTAATATTTAGATAGCTATAAATAGCAATCTATATAGCTTATAAAAAATATCTATTCTAGAACTGCTTAATATTTATAGATCTCTATAAGGTTTTATAGAGGAGTTAAATAGTATAATAAAAAAAGCTAAGATAATACTAATCTATTAATAGTTTACTATTTATAGATATTATAATAATAAAAACGGTAAAAATAGTATTAATAATAAAGATAATAATAATAATAAAAGTAAGAAAAAAGATAATTAGAATTATAATTAATATATAAATTAAGACTTTAAGAAGAGACTTTAATAATATTTAATAGAAGTAGGACTTAATTATATATATAATAGAGATTAGGGTCTATATTACCTATAAGTTTAAATAAATTATATAATATAAAAGTAAGGCCTCTATTATATATATAATAGTAGGGGCCTAATCTTATATTATAATAGGCAAACCTAACCTTAATACCTTAGTATAATATTATAATACCTATATATAATAGCCTACAGGCTAATTAGGCCTATTATATAACTAATTATAACCTTATTAATATAATTAAATTAGTGCTAGTAAAAGCTATAGGCTATAAATACTATAAGCTTTATATAATAGCTATAGCTATTAAAAAGAACTTCTTATTAAAAAATCAGCCTAGCCTAATTAATATAGCTATTTTTAACTATATTTTAATTAATATAATTAGTTATATAGATTTAAATATCCTATTTTATATAATATCCCTAAATTGGCTAGCTAAAGAGCTATTATAATTAAAGGACTTAAAAGAAGCTATAAGGTAAGGCAGGACCTTAATAACTAATTAGGCTACCTTTCTAGCTGCCTTTTTAGGCCTAAACTTAACTGGCTATAAAGAGTGGCTATAGAATGTAATTATTAAAGCTAAATATATACTTAGCTTCTTCCTGCTTATATAAGGGTCAAGGATAAATGTAGGGTAATGGCAGGGTTTAAAGGTTTAAAGGAATTAGGTTGACTTTTATATAAGTTAGTTAGTAAAAATTAAATTAACCTAAAGTTAATAATGACTTTACTAATTAAATGTATATACCCAGGCATATAACTAATCGACCTTATATTTAAGAACTGCAGTTAAAGTGATATTAATAAAGAAGCAGTGGTTTAAACTGGGGATAAATTAGGTTATATACTCCTTTTAGGTTAAAAGTAATAAAGATCTATTTTTCTTATAGGTAGTTTTTAAGTTTTATAATAAGTAGAAATAAGGTCTTATTCTTAATAATAAAGGCATTTAACTTTCTATAATTTATAATAAGTTATAGTTTTCTATTCTTTTTAAGAATAAATATTACTAAAAATCCTATTAATAATATAGATATCTTAATATTTCTTTTTATTAATTTTATTTTTAGGTATTTTTTTAAGGTATTAAGTTCCTTTTTATTTAGGTTATAGATTTTCTAAAGTAATAAGTCTTTTAATTTAAGTTATATTTTATAGTTTTAGTGGCTATACTGTAATACCTTTATCTTAAGTTTTTTATTAAAAAGTTTCTTATAAATATAATATTCTTTTAGTATATTCTTAAGTCAGTCTTACTATTTTTATTTCTTAAATTCTTTTTATATCTATAGTTAGTTATTTAGGCTATATAGTTATATTTTAAAGAGCTTTAAGATCTATTAATTTTATTATTTCTTGCCTTTTATATACTTATACTTAACTCCTATTAAAGGTAGTAAATTCTTTATTTTATATTTATTTATACTATCCTTATTAATTAGGGTTTAAAATCTCTTATTATTTATTATAATCTTTCTATTATTACTTTTAGCGTTACTAGAAAAGGTAACTTAACTAGTCTTTTAGTTAATATAAAGGTTTTTCTTTTATAGCTAATTAATATCTAAAAGGATATTAACTTCTTAATCTAAAAGAAGGATATTAAAATCTATTTCCTAATTTTTTTTTTAAATAAAGACCTTAAGGTAATTAATCTCTTAATTAATAATTCTATTATTATAATTAAATAGTTATCTTTTTATATTAATTAATAGGTAAGGTTTCTATTTCTTTCTTTATAGTAGTTTTAACTATATAACTATTTTTAAATTAATAAAATTTTATTTAGCTTTATAGTTAATTTAAGCGTTTAGCTATTTTCCCTTAATTTAAACTTTTAGTATTAAGTATTATAATATAAAATCTTTATATAGTCTTAAAGCATTTATTAATTTAAGTCTATCTTATCTTTACTTTCTACTTACCTATAGCTCTATCTTTATAGAAAGTATATTACTTTTTTTAAGCTATTAAGGTATACTAACTTATAGTTTTTATTATTATATTTAGTTCTTATATAGCATTTTATATTATCTTTTAAGTTAAATTTATTATTATTTAGTTATTTTTATAAGTATTTTTTTAATTTTATATTAATTTTTAGTAAATATATTTATTTTTATTTAAAGGGTATATCTTTTAAGTATAGGCTATCTGCCTCTTAATAGTATTAAATTTCTTTAATATCTTTTAAGCTAGTATTATTAATTAAGGGTTTCTTTTAAAGATATTTATATCTTTTTTAGGTAATTTTATTAAATTCTCTTTTTATATCTTTAATAATTTTTATATTTTCCTTAATTTTTTATATTAATTTATTAACCTTATATATCTTTCTATAGAATATTATATTAAATTATAGTTCTATTACTTTAAGGTAGTTATATTAAAGGTATATTAAGTATCCTTTTATTTTATATATTAAATAGGATTTATTATTAGGTATTTTAGTTATAATAATAAAAAAGCAGTTATTATTTACTTTATTTAGCTTATATTATTTATATTAATAGTTTTATATAATATTTAGGCTATTTTATTATATTTTAGGTATATTAGTATTATTTATAGGTTATCTTATATATTAAATATAGGTTTTTTATATAGTAAGTTAAATATATTATTAATATAGTATACCTTATTATAAATTTTACTTTCTATTTTTATATCTTTATATTTCCTGGCCTTCTATATATAAATATCTTCTTATATATTATAAATTCTTAAGCTATCTTTATTAATCTTTCTCTTATAGGGTTATTTCTATTTTTATAAGATCTATTTATTTTAATAATAGAGATATTAAGTAGTTATTCTGGCATTTTTACCTCTATATTTTATACTGCAGAAGCTTTATTATTTTCTTTATTAAAGTTAGTCTTTTACTTTAACCTCTTACTTTTAGTATTCTTTTTTATTTTAAAGTATTATTTTAATAGGGATATTATTTATTATTTTAAAGGGTTTATTTAATTTTTCTATTTTAAGGATAATAGCTTTTTCTTTCTTAATAACTTTTAGTATTTATAAGGTTCTTATATTTAATTACTTTTTAAGTTCTTTAAGCTTCTATTTATTTTTTTTTTTCTTTATATTTTTTTTACTTTTTATTAAAATATTTTTATTTTTTTAGGTTTTTTATATATTTATAGTATTTCCGGTTTTATAGTTTATTTTATTAAATTCTT
Organism: Fusarium proliferatum ET1; assembly: GCF_900067095.1. Taxonomy (NCBI): domain Eukaryota; kingdom Fungi; phylum Ascomycota; class Sordariomycetes; order Hypocreales; family Nectriaceae; genus Fusarium; species Fusarium proliferatum. The sequence goes on along the minus strand of NW_022194798.1, from coordinate 2,290,042 downwards.
TTTTATTTAAGTTCCTTTAGGGTATATAGCTTATTTTTCTTTTTTAATTTTCTATCTTTTTTAAATTCTATTTAGGTAATTTTATTTTCTTTATTAAATTATCTATTATATTTACTTTATATTATTTTTAGTATTTAAATATATATAGCTATTTAGGGTTTAATCTATTAAGTTAGTCTTAAGGTTTACTTATTATAATTAAGATCTTTTAGCTTTTTAGGTTATAGGTATTATTATATTATATATCTAAATTAATTATAATTATAATATTTATATTTAAATATATTATATAATCTATAGTTCTTATTATTTAGTTAAGTAACTTTTAGAGTTATTAGTCCCTTATAGGATCTATATAAGGTATTATTTTAATAATTTCTTTATTACTATTATTAATTTTAAGAATTACTTTAATTATTATTATTTTATTATTAATTAAAGTAATAAAGGTTAAAGTTATTTCCCCTCTTATAGTTTACTCTTTCTTTTTTATATTTATATTATTATTTATTAATTTTAATTACTATAATAATATATATAATTAGGTCTTTAGGCCTATCTATTAAATATAATTTATCT
>NW_022194798.1:2120611-2288939 GCF_900067095.1 Fusarium proliferatum ET1 | reverse complement strand
TTATCTTTAATTTCTTTTTTTAAGCTTTAATAGTAAATTTCTATAAGTAAGTTATTATTTTATTAGGTTTTAGCGGCTAGCTATTAGAATTTAGCTAAATAGGCTATATATAACTTATACTATTTAAGTATAAGCAGTTTAGCTATTGCCTGGCATTCTTTATTAATTACTTTAAAATTATCTTTAAGTGCTTACTTAAAGTTTTCTTAATTTCTAAAAATATTTTAAATATCTTAATTCTATAGGTTTTTTTTATTCTTAAGGTAGTCCTTTATAATAAATTTTTTTTTAATTTTTAATATCTTTTTAAATTAATAGTATAGTAAATAGTAGTTTTTTAGTTAGGCTATTTAGTCTATTTAAAAATAGTTAAAAGTAACCTTTTATTTAAGTAAGGAATAGAATTATATTACTTATCTGGCCTTTAAAGGGTTCTAGCTTAAGCAGTTTAAGTACTTTTCTAAGGTCTCTTTTATAGTATTTATAGTTACCTCTTTTATTATTAGCAATAAGCTATATATTTATTTATACTTAAAGTGTATTAATAGTATTATAAAATTATTAAACTTTAGCTGCTATTTTAATATTACTAAATAGTACTTTAATATAAAGAGGTATTAAGGTATTAGTATTATTAAATATCTTAATAGTATATTATTACTTAATATATATATAATATATACTAAATAAAAGCTATTAATATATAATAGTTATAGGTTTTAAATAAGAAATTAGTCTATATTAGGTTTTATATTTATAAAAATATAAAGTATATATATTAAGCTTAATTTAAGTATTATATCTCTTAATAATTAAGTAATATATATTAGGCTTATTAATATAAAGAAGTTTTATTAATAGCTAATAAGTTAAGTTCTATTTAATGCTAAATAAATATATATATATATACTAAATGCCTTTAGGGTTAATTAGTAAGGTTATTGTTAGATTAATAATAATTTAAATAGATTATTACTAATTAAGAGGAATTAACTATAATTATAGAGTCTTAGCGCTAATTGTCTTTAGCGGAAGTGTTATTGATTGGTGGAAAATGTGGGTCGCACGTGGATGCCTTATTGGGTCGTAATATCTCCTGCATAAGCATAGCCACCGCTATCTATTCTGCTTTTTACTTAACCTTAAATGGTATTTTATCTATGTTTCCTGTGATTGCTGTAATGTGCTTCTAGTCACCGCCAGCAGCGACCGAATCGTGGATTGAACCTCAGCCATAGTCGACGATGACATACAATCCGCTATTCCCAGATTCCCTGAATGCATATACTTGGACTGAAACGTCCTCACCGTGTGATACAGGTGTTTCAATTGGTAGTCCACCACAGTCGCCAGCAAGATCAATCTCAATGGCGGATCAAGCTTCAGGCCGGCGACGCGGCAGTCCAGCGAGTCGAACAGCGGGCAATCCTGGTTCGATACAGATGAAGATACCGCGTTGCGGATCTCTTGTAGTATCTGATCGTATGTAGATAGCAGAAGAGACAGGGGCGTGAGGACCAGGTGAAGGACTGTTTGCCAATTGGAACAGACTGGGTCTGTTGCATCGCCATTGCTTTTCACACATTGGTGTAATAGCTCGGTCACGACACCCAGCGTCTCTTGGACAGGTCTCATGGCTGCTTCTGTGTATTTCGCCGGCCGAGGTTGAGTGACGACACCCCTCGCGTGAACGGGTGGCAGTTTCGTGCGTAAAAGCTCCTGCTGGAGCCTCGATAGTCTGTCCAGCTGGCTAGATCCATTCGGTGTTTCATTTGTTAGACATAGACGTGGATCGATATTGGGATCCTTCGAAGAAACAGGTGTACTTGTCGCCAGAGGCCACAGGTCTTCATCCATGGGCATGTCGAGGAACGGATGTGTGGCGTTGAAGTTGTCGAAGGTGTTGGTAAAGTCGAAAGAGTTGAAGAGTGCTGTATGATCTGAAACAAGATCAACGGCGATGCATACACGATTGGCGAAGGACAGAGGCTTACCTGTAATGCAACTATCTCCGAGCTGTGGAGGTGATGGCGGCATGGATATCCCCGAATCCACAGTCACTGCATCTCTATCGGAAATGCCATAAATAGCAGCGTCAGAAATGGACTGTGTCTGCTGTATCTCTCTGCCGGCCATCGACGCCTTGCTAGGTCGTCCAACCTTGAGAGCAGGGCTATAAACGCAGACCAAATCGTCACCAAGACATCGTGTACAACCATCCAGGTCACCAGAGCATCGTAGTTTACGAGCGTGACACCTGTCGCAGGCGAGTCTCTTCTTGGGTCGTGTCCCGGATGGACTGTGCATTATTGCGGAGAAAGGGAACGCGGTAACTAATTGGGGTTGGAGCTACGGAAACGAGAATGCAGAAGAAACTAAAGCGGATTTTGTTGTTCTGCTGCATGGTAATGGAGCAATTGAGTATCCCAAACGGAAGGATTCGGGATCCTCGTTATGCTGTAGGACATGCTTTTACGAATGCCCAAGTCGAGAACAAAGATTCGATGTTGGTCCTAACAAAATGGCCCCTGCAACCCCCCTGCTTCGCTACTTGATTTTAGTGGGTTTGAAAACCCGCCAGCATTCGCAGTTGTGACAATCAGAAACATATTCTTGCGATAACGCACTCATCGTACCACCCACAGACAGCAAAGGATCTGACCCCCTGGACGGCACAGAACTTCGGCATCTTCCCTTTTTGCAATTGTGCAAAAGATCCATGCGGAAGGACATTGTTCTTATCCGCTGAATCACCCCACAAGTCACGCAGCGCACCTACGCGACGTTGCATTCCATATCTGGCCCCCAAAACATGTAAAACAGAGCAAGAATCCTTCTGTTCCCTGCAGCCATCACGGCGGCCGGGTAGGTCCTTGGCTTCCGGTAATACTTGTGCCGTTCCCGCTTACCCGTCTGTCAGGCTAGTACAGTATGGGAAGCTCAAACGGTAATTGAGGGATTTAGGAAAAGCCGTGCCGCTAATCTCGCCCGGGGATATGCTGCGGCGAAACAGGTTCGGTTGCAAGCGTCAGCCCTGTGGTCGGAGCTGGGCGATCATATCTTGGCGTGCAGCCGGAGGTTATCTCGAGAAAAGATGATTTCTTGTGATTATTTACCTGAACTTGTGAGCGTCGAGTCATGCTGCGCGATGAATAGATATCACCGTGACCGTGCTTCTAGACCTTCCGCGTACTTGCAGCGCGGGTCTCGGACAGGTTCGTGATCATCTCCAATACACAGCCCCAACAAGAGAGAGTCCTATATCTACCGCAATCACGAGTTTTGCATTCCGAGGTCGTACGTTGAGTCGTCTTCAGTGGGGCACTCTCAAGTCGGACCCATCGTAAGCAATCCATTTTCGATTCTGTCGATTATTTTACGCATTCTGCCTCCTGTGCCTCAATCTCATCTAAACGGAGCAGACTTTCCTCCCGTCCTCCGCTCGTCTACCATGCAGGCAAGGTTTGTGCACCAATTGCAGGGGCAAGTTAACTCTCTCCTGTAAAAACTCTTCCTTGGCACGCACTGTTAGTGCAGTGCTAAGAGTAGGATTTTCTGCAGGCAATATAACCATATAAAAACTATAGGGATACAATCGGCTCCCTAACAGCAGTTTTTAGAGAAGGAATTTTAGAGAGTTTGCCTTCTTTAATAATACCTTTATCGGATCTAATAGCAGCATCTTAGAACTAAAATGCCTAAAATATTAAAGCGCAATGCCTAGGGCATTCTTAATAATATCCTTTTAATTAATAATGCTAATTATACTAAGTTCTTCTCCTTCAAAGATTATCTATACTATTAGCCTTTAATTGCCTTTTAAGGTTTTTCCCTATTACTATAATATTTAACTATAACCTATAATTTAGTAATTAAGGATTATAGATTATACTAATAAATATAATAATATAAAAGAGAATTCTAATTAATAAAAAAAGTTTAATAATAAATTGCCTTTAAACGTTCTATTAGGTAATAGGCTTAAAAATATATAGTACTTTTTATATTCTTAATATATTAAATAGTAAAGAAAGTAGGGTTTCTTTATATTTAGCTAGCTTAATTTAAATATCTTATAGGTCTACTATATAACCTTCCTACAACCTTTATAAGATATCTATTTAGGATAAAGGACTGCTTCTAGCTATCTAACCTAAAACTTTTACTAAGACAAAAGGGCAGTCTTATTATTCTTTATTCTAGAAGTTCTCTAAAGAGTATAAAAGTTATATAATCTTCCCTCCTATAATACAAAAGGGCAATATATAGGTAGAAAATGTATATATATGTAAATAACTAAGGTAGAGAAAATATAATATTACTAAAGCCTCATACTAATTAACTTTATAACAAACTGAAACCAAGGCTTAATTCACAATAATCAATCCATCTCGAGGAATATACCGCGTTATTTTACCAGTTGAACGGTTGTCGAAGACCTCAGATCCTTCGAGCTAAACCCAACACTGAGCTTTATGCGACCCTTCGGTACCATCCAGTCCTGGATAGTAACATCCCAATAACTCAGATCCCGACGCCCTAGGGCGAATGACACTTTCTTGGCCTCCCCAGGCTCAAGATAGACCTTCTCGAACCCACGAAGCATCCGTACTGGGCTGTTGGCTGGTATATTGTTCTTGGGCAAAGACGCATACAGTTGGATGACTGTGGCGCCTGCAACCCGACCAGTGTTAGATACCTCAACGTGGCACTTGATGACTGTTTCCCAGAGGTGAGGGTTACCGCCTAGGGAGAGTGTAGCGTTGGAGGGGGATGCGCGGGCGGAGATCTTGTTTGCTGACGAGACGACGAGGGTGGAGGATAGTTCAAAGGTGGTGTAGCTGAGACCGTAGCCAAACTCATAGAGAGGCTCTAGGCCCTTGTTGTCGAAGTGTCGATAGTCAATGAACAGGCCCTCACTAAATTCGCTTTGCCAATTCGAAGAGTCTTCAGCTGCGGAGCCAGTGATGTTGGTGATCTTTCCGTTGTAGTCCTCCTCTTTCTTGGCAATTGTATATGGGAGCTTTCCAGAGGGATTGACCTTTCCGATCAAGACGTCCAGGATAGAATTGCCTGATTCCTGGCCTGGGTAATGCGCAGCGACAATAGCGCTAACATTAGGGTTCGTCGCCCACGGCATCACGTCCGGCCCTCCAGAGTGAGTGACTACGACGGTGCGGCGAGGGCAGCGTGATGCAATACTATTGACGACTTGAACTGAGTTGTCATCTGCCACAAGAGTCTTGCGATCAAAACCCTCGGTGGCGAACGATTTGAGGAAGACTATACAGACCGCTGGCCAAGGGTACAGACCAGGCATAATGCTGAGAATAGCAGTATTGTTGGTGACGTACTGGAGCCGCTTGCCGTTGGCTTTCGCGTAAGACTTGAACGTGTCCAAGGGACTGATAACGTAGCTTGGTCGGCCGCTTCCTGAACCGCCACCGGAGATAAGAGTACCGATGTCGATGCCATCGTGGTCGCTGAAGAGGGTACCAACGGAGGGATCAGCAGCATCGTTACCAAAGAGACCGATGTTGGTGAGGGACTTGTTAAGAGGAAGAATGGAACCTTGATTCTTGAGCAAGACTGTTCCGGCAGCGGCGATCTCACGGATGAGCGCTGAGTGGTTGCCGCGGACATCGCGGCCAACTGGAGAAGGGCCTGGATAAGGATACCCGAAGCCGTTGTAGACGAGAGGCAGAGACGATGGGTCCTCAGACGGGTAGTCTTTGTCCTGACCAAGATAGAAGTAAGGCGTCAGGATGCGGCGCACCATTCCATTGAGATCCGACTCAGAGAGTGTCTTGTTCTTGACACACTCAACGAGATGGTCGCCCCAGTACGTGTCAACAGGGGAAAGTGGATTTACAGGTCCGGGCTGGTTCATGTCAAGCCCTGCCTTAACGGGACCAAGTCCAGGCGGCGTAGCCAGAAAGTCCGACATGACATAGCCCTCAAAACCGAGCTCTTTCTTCAAGAGGTTATTGATCAGATGCTCGTTCTCGCAGCTATATGTGCCGTTGACTCGGTTGTAGCCACACATGACCGATGATACACCAGCGTGAACGGCGTCTGCAAAGGGCCACATATACAGCTCGTGCATGGTGCGATCGTCAATGTTGGAGGATACTGCGTCCACCATCTTTCCGTTGATGAGTGTGGGCTTGCGCTGCGTTTCTTGCTCGTTGCCGACGAGATGTTTGGCTGTAGCCTGGACACCGGTGTCTTGGATTGCTCGAATTGTCTCACCCATGGCGATGCCGGTTAGGTACGGATCTGGCGAGAAGCCCTCCCAGTTGCGACCGCCGTATGGACTTCTTCCCAGGGCTCCTGCAACGGGTCTAATCTATCGTCAGTGATTCCAACACGAGGATGAGTGGCAGATCTGACCCAAGAATCACGTGGGCACCCTTTGCTTTGAATTCTTCGGCCATTGCTTCTCCCCTCAGCGCCATCAGCTGCCTGTCCCACGTCGCAGCGGTAGTAACGCCCGATGGAAAGACACTGACTAGATCGCCGAGGCGAAGACCAATTGGTCCGTCTTGGATGCAAAGACCGCCGAAGCCAAGACGTTTGATGGGTGCGATGTGCTCGATGCATGTGCCGTCAAAGGTGCCTGTCACTATCGAGGACTTTTCCTCCAGTGTCATCTTGGAGGTCAGTGAGTCTGCTTTACCACGGGCCTTGAGCCATTGCGAGGGGTCGATTGCTGTACCACGTCAGTAACCCTCGGCCGAGGTGTGAAGGACGATCTAACCTGATGATGATTGAGATCCTGCTACAACGGGCAAGGCCAGTGATAGTAACGATGCCAAACTGAGTCGATACATCTTAGGCACGGAGTATTCAGTCTAAGAGCTACCGTCTTAGCATAGCCATCTTATTTGCCAGCGCTTCAGTTTGTATACACTACTACTCATGCACTTGGGCACCAAATGAGCACCCACAATCATATTCTCGCCGAGTTCCGCACAGTCCCCTAAAGAGGCCGAAATGAATCGTAACATGCCAAGAACAGCGCAATCCTCCATCCTCAGCTCTGCTAGCCCCCAACCTAATCTGTACAAGAATGGGCGCAAGAGTCTAGACCTATATCCACCCCGGAGCTAATCTTACGATTTATCGTTGGATCATGACTTCAGCTGACAAGGGTCCTCCCCATCTTCACAGAATACGACACGCCAATTTTGTGCCTAGATTACCGCTTCTCTACCAAAAGTACTCGTCGAATCCGTCCTGCACATCCGTGACTATCCCATTAATGAGCTCAGCTGCGCGTCCCTTTGGCACCACGACTTGTACCTGGTATTCCAGGCTATTCGCGTCTCCTGCATCAGCAGCCTTTGCCGAATAAATCATGCACCAATTTCGGACCGGCAGAGCCTCCACTTCTAACGGCTGGCAGAACATATGCTGCTCCTGTCCGAAATTTATCTCCTCCATAGAAACTTTGGTCCAATCATCTACATACAAAGTATCAGTGTCAAATGCGGGGGCCAAGTCCATTAGCCCGTTGATAGCTTGAATTGATTGAATCCACTCATCGCCCTTGGCCAGTTTCTCTGGCGTTAGCCCAGTGACTCCTTCACGAACTGTGATGCCACTTCGCTCAGACTTTTAGACGCTGACAAATACGGCGTATCAATAGCTGTGATGCCAGTACCGAAATACTCCCTAGCCATATTTCTAGCCTTGCGTGCATCTACTATAGCGAAAATTCGCGTAACGCGCGGATGCAACGTAAGCCCGTTGTACACAACGTGTTTCATCGCTTTGAGTAGGCAGGCTTTGAATGCATCTTGTGTTGAGCATGTCTTCGGGTGTAGTCGAGCCCGTGCTTTCTGAACAAGGGTGCTGAGATCTCCAGCTGAGAGGGAGACTTGAAGAGTATCCTTCCAAGGATATGTAGACATTGAAAGTGTTTCGCGTGTATAGATATCTTATCTCATTATTCTTCTCTTGACACTACTATGACGCTTTAGCCATCCCACTCTTGTAAGATGACGTCATCTCAATCCGCTTTCTGACCCTTGTTTCGGAACTTGCTTGCTTTATCGATATTCCCCTCACTATCAGACTCCTCAAATACGCCTCGGCTCATCTCGTAACAGTGTCTGATCTGGAACGCTCTCTAAACTCTGCCTTGAGAAATGAAGCTCAGCTAATACGGATTCCGGAATCTGAATACGACGCGAATTGCTTGCGCAGAGTGGATCACTTCGGCGAATTTAGCAGACAAGCTCCTAAAACAGCCAATCATAGGCCGCTAAACCCGCCGCTGTTGGTTGCCATGTAAAGCGCTTATACTGCAATCACTTTTGCCGAGATCGGGCCATCCGAGACAGACACCTTAACTTATTTCACTCAGAAGAGCCCGAGATCAGACCTGTCGAGATAGTTGTCATCTAGCAACTGCTCATAATAGAAATTGACGCACGCCATGCCTAGTTCCGAGTTGGCGCACCCGTCCCGCAAGATCCTGCTCGTGGTGACGACGGGCGGATTCACCCATGCCAGTACGTTAGACTAGCCCCTCTCCATATCACGCCACTCACTTCCAAGTTCTAACCCTCGCCCAGGTCCCGTATTCGAGATTGGCAAAATTCTGGCCGCAAGAGGCCACACCATTGAGTTTGCTACGCTCGAGGGCCAGGAAGCCTGGACTAAGGGCTATGAGTTCATCACCAAGGTCCACACACTGGGCCCGGGCCCGACTCACGACCAGATGAATGCCCACTACCTGCGCATGCGAACGTGGGACATCTCAAAGGGCATCTCGGGGACTATGCCCAGCAAGTATCTATGGGACTCGTTCTGGCCACAGACATATCGGGGACTCAAGGCCATCATGGACGACCCCAAGACAAGGCCAAGCATGATGATTGCCGACTTCTTTGTTGATGCCGTCAAAGATATTCACGTCGAGTATAATCTGCCAATCACTCAAGTCTGGCCCCAGATGCCCTTCTTGATGATGCCATGCTCGTACATTCCTGGCCAACCGGGCTTTCAGCTTGAGGGGACTCTTACCTCTGAGCATGCTAGCCTCTGGCATCGGATTAAGAACGAACTCGTCATCTTCTTTGACCTGCCCGTTATCTTGAAATGGATGAAGTGGACCAAGAAGATGCGCCTCGAAAATGGTGTCAAATATCCTCCTCACAAGATCCAGAAGCCTGACTACCTTATTTTTGTTAACTCCTTCCTTGGCCTGGAGATCCCGCGTGATCTACCTCCTACCTGTGCCCCGGTTGGACCCTTGATCAGTGACACTTATCCACCACTCAACGAGGAGTGCGAGCAGTTCCTGACCAAGCATACCAAGGTCATCTATATCGCCCTAGGCACACACATTATCCTCACCAATGCCGACGCAGCCAAGATCATCAACGGTCTGCTGCTTCTTCTTGAAGGGAGCTTATTGGACGGCGTCATTTGGTCTATTCCCAAGAGTGGCCGTCAAGATCTCGATGTCAACACGACCTATAAAACTGGTAACAAGACGCTCCGCCTGGGGGATATTCTGGATGGAAAGAACCCTGACTGGCTGTGTTCCACCTTTGTCCCCCAGCGAGCTATCCTGGACCACCCCTCGACAAAGCTCTACTACACACATGGTGGTGGTTCTAGCGCCAACGAGGGTCTCTTCCACAGGGTACCCATGCTGTCCATGGGTGTCTTCATGGACCAAATCTCCAACACAGCTCGACTCGTCGATGGAGGCGTGGCTGAGCCGTTAAACAAGTTCCGCTTTACGTCCCAAGAGATCTACACAAAGGCAAAGAAGATTCTCCTTGATGAAGACGGGAGCTATAAGCGCAATAGCCTGCGGTTGATGCGCATCGCTCATGTGGCTTCCCGACGGAAACAACATGCCGCGGACCTGGTTGAGGAGCTGATTTACGACACTGAGCTGAGGTTCAAGGATGGAAAGGAACTCAGGCCCATGCATCTGCAGACGGCGGATATGCGCATGCCAGTGTGGAAAGCCAAGAACTGGGATATTTGGGCTGTCAGTCTTCTGGGCATTGGTGCTGTCTTTGGAGGACTGGGGATTGGCGGAAGAATGTTATGGCTGCACCGGGGTTGGCTGACTGGATCAGTGAAGGGATTCGTGGGAAGCCAAGAGTGGTTGAGGAACCTGATCAAGTAGGTTTGCTAGTTTAGATGTGTATTGGCCTTGCAAAACAACAAGCTTGCTTAAAATATGATCACTATTTCTGATATAGGTACATAAAAGTGACCAGCAACACCCTCTATGAATCATTCCACTGGATTATACACGCCAACCGAACACTTCGTAGAGCTCTCGTGGAGACAGGCTTATGAGTAACTTGGGCTCGAAGTCATACGTCCTTCTTCATCTCACTATAGCTCACTAGCCACCAGTCAGTAATTCGTGCGATATACTTGAGCCAAAGACACATACCTGGGAAATCCTCCTCTATCGCTGGCGGATGTGACATCCACCAATCCCACGCCTTGAGCGCCAGGTTCCGCCACCAACACTTCCACGGGGTGTCTCCAGCATTGAAAGTGAACTTTTGCGCAGTCATGCTCTGTCTAGCTGCTTCAAAGCCATGCTTCAGCATTGCTTCCTCATAGATGGATAGCTGCGCTTTGAGAAAGTCACCTTTGCCTTGCTTTGGCTCGGATTTGAGAGCTTTGGCAAGGGACATGGCGTCTATCATGGCGCTGCTGGCACCCTTGCCTAGGTATGGGGTCATACTGTCGACTTGGTTAACACTCGATTCATTCTCACCGGCAATCTAAGAGTGACAGACTCACCTATGAGCGGCGTCCCCCAAAAGAGTGACCCTTCCCGACTCCCATGGCTTGATCGGATCTTGTGTCTTCACATGCGACACAAACACTGAGCTGGGCACACTCAGCGCAATAAGAGCCCTAAGAAGCGGACTCCAATCCTTGGCTCTGGCCAAACACTCATCCTTCAGCTCCTCGGGAGTCATCTCGTCAGGATGCTTGCTCTGGTTCACGAACTCGTTGGTGTAGCAGCCCAACCCAAACATGAGAAACGAGTCGGCAGGGTCGATCTTTTCCAAGTCATAGGGTCCATATGGTCTCCGGCGATCTTTGTAGTAAGCCACCACCATGGAACGCCTGGGTGTAATTGCCTAGCTGGATGTTAGGAGTCGCATTCAGCTACAAGCGAATAGTGTAAACCTACCACACATCCAGACTTCCAAGGAATCATGGCTTCGGTCTCCGGAGTAAATGGTGCTTTGAAGTAGACAACAGTAAGGCCACTGGCACTCCTTTGGCTGTTTGGTAGTAACAGTTTCCGCACTTTTGAACCGGCGCCGTCGGCTCCGACTAGGACATCGCATTCTATCTCATCCCCATCTGCAAAGCGCACCTTTACGTCGCCCGACTCTCCACCTAGTTGCTCATAAGATGAAAACTGTTTGCCGAATTGGACAATCTCTTCTGCGCCGTGCAGCAGAGCCTCCCTCAACTTCCACCTTGATACAGAGCACATGTCCCTGGACTGCTGCACATCCAGGCGACAGATGAGCCCGCATTGCTCATCCATAAACGCCACGCGATTTCCCTGGGCTTGTGGAACGCCAATGGCGTCATCGATAAGAGTCGCTACAGATACAGGAAGCTGGCTGCGCAAATCATCGAGGATAGAGGGTGGAAGAAGGATACGGAAACCAACCAACGAACTTACGCCGCTACCATCACGCACGCCGCGCTCGTAGACAGTCACACTAAAGCGAGGGTCTTGTCGAAGTATCTGCGCGAGTACGAGACCACCTGGGCCGGCGCCAATGATGGCAACACGAATGGGTTTCTTGTCTGTCATGATGAGGTTTGAGCTGGTGAACCACCATAATAGCAGCCTTGATCATTTTTTAGTCTTGATAACTGCATAGCCAACCCAATGAGTACAGAATACACGATCATCCCATTTCGGAGGAAAGAATGGGTATCAGCGCATCCTCGGCGGGTTTTGCTTACCATCAGTTGGAGGAGCCAACAGTCCTGTGGACCGGCACGGATTTCGGAGTTCGGCATACCGTACCCACGAACCCCTTCTCGCGACAAAAGATAATGGCTTGGCTTGATCCTGCCACTAACTGCAACGGCAATAATGGCACCATCTTCAGAAACCCATCTGGCGCCAGCGACAGAGCAGCCGGTCCAGCTCAATCGCTCCAGCATTAGTTCGCTGCGAATGGCCTTGGGCGTCCTTGGGTATGATCCCTGTCTTACCTTGACAGGTTCTGTGAGGCTTTTCTGATATGCGATAGGCTCTGGATATGCCTCTTTCTGTCTGCTCTAGAGACCACCATTGTTGCAACAGCATTACGCACCATTTCTGATGATCTCGACGGCCTGACACAGTCTAACTGGGTGGTTGTGGCCTACCTTCTCACTTACAATGGTAAAACAGACACTACAGATGTTAATGAAAGTGTAATACTGATTATTGTAATTACAGGATTCTTACTTTTGTTCTCCAAATTGACCGATGTCTTTGGCCAGAAGACGCTACTCATCGTCGCTCAAGTCATCTTTCTAATATCTTCGTTGGCTTGCGGCGCAGCCCAGACGATGCACCAGCTGTGAGTCTTCCGTCTGTCGCTCATCCTCTTGCCTTTAAGTGTACAGCTTTTGCTGACTACCATGATGTCTATCAGGATTGTTTTCCGTGCCTTTCAAGGGCTTGGAGGCTCTGGCATCTACTCGACCGTCTTTATCATCATCGCCAAGATCGTCACAGTTGAGAAAGTGGGTATGTACACGGGGATACTCAGCTCAGTATTTGCGTTGGCCAGTCTTCTGGGGCCGATCCTTGGCGGAGCTATTGTTGAAAACACAACCTGGCGATGGGTGTTCTTTATAAAGTAAGTCATACCCTCATAGAAGAGATTGATCGAGTCAGAGGCATGTGATACTAACACGGGCAGTGGCCCGGGAATCGCCATTTCTCTGGCATTTGTCATCCCTGCCATTCCTGGTGCAAACCACAGACTCTTCGGCAAGGACCAGATACAGCGCGTTGACGCCATTGGAGGTTTTCTTTCTTTGGCCTGGCCGATCCTGCTGGTATTTGCACTACAGGAGGCGGGCGATGGGTATGACTGGAATAGTAGCGTCATTATTGGGACGCTCGTAGGTAGCGTCGTTGGACTCGTTTCCTTCGTTGCGTATGAGGTGTGGGTTCAGCGACAATCGAACCCAGAGCCGATATTTCCCATTCGATTACTACGGAGTTTGAGATTGTCACTCAACCTAATGTAAGTCTTCATCGTCCTAGAGGTACCTCCGTGAGGCAACTGCACCTGGGCCAGCTGACACGCCACGAATAGAAACATGTTCGCTATGGGCGCATGCTTCTACGCAGCCATCATACTACTTCCCCAACGATTTCAGTCTGTCAATGGGCTTTCAGCACTGAGTGCTGGCCTCAAAATGCTTGCGTTTACGCTAGTATCACCAGTCTCTTCTATGGCATGCGGCGTAGCATTGTCTAAGAAACCTCTGGCTGTATACATCCTGTTGTTCACGGGGGCGGCTTTAACTACAGTAGGTATGGGTTTGTTAAGCAGTTTGCCAGATTCGGGGCCCGTATCCAATTCAGTATATGTGTATGAAGTCATCCTTGGTGTGGGACTGGGCCTTATGATGCCGTCATTAATCTTCTTGCTGAAGGTTGAGTTTGGCGATGGAAACTTAGGTTGGTCCTCCCGTTGATCTGCTATTTTACAATGTTTCTGATAACATTAGCTGCTGTGATGGGCGCAAATAACACGGTTCGAACCCTTGGAGGCTGTGTTGCCTTAGCTGTCTGTTCAACTGTGCTGCACACGGACCTCAACAGACAACTGGCCACTTTCCTCACTCCCAAGCAAATTGCAGCTGTGCTCAGTTCTTCAGCAGCCATCGATGAACTCAGTGATTTGGAAGCACTGCAAGTAAGGAAAGCGTATGGTATAAGTTATGATACGCAATGCCGAGCTCTCTTGGCTTTTGCTGGACTGGGCGTTGTGGCAGCTTCGGGTTTGTGGTTGACAAGTAAAAGGTTGAGAACTAGGATGAGGGATGTGCGAGAAACACGGGAATAGGATAGGATTAATGAGTACAAGACAAACATCTAATATGAGGGCGCGAAGATTATCAATTTGATAGGGGTATGGTAGAAACTTTAGACTGAGATCCAGGAGGAGAACAGCCGAGATGCTTGATCGAATTTCACTAATCCGTTTCAACATACAATGAGCAAAGGGTTCTACATAACAAAAAGTGACATTCTAATCCTAAAGAGGTGCTACAAATCAAACCTCTTAAGAAATAGCTTGATATTCAAAAGCACATCGACTACTTGGTTACTATACAGCGGTCATGGCCTTATCAATTCCTCTCCTCAACGTCATTGCCATCTGCTGAACAACTCTAGTGGCTCTGGGTACCTCGTGTCTTCCTCCATGATCAAACTCAACTCTCCTCCTGGGATCACACATGTCCCTCAAGTTCAGGCTTTCCTTGACGGTGTGATCCTTAGCCCCATAGATGTGCGCTGTGGGAATCCGAATAGTTAAGCCAGCCTCCCTTACTCTGTGGGCCACGAGCATGTTCCACTGTTCGTCAGGATGTGGCTCGTGGCCCGGTACATATGGACCCAGCCAAGGCTCCGTCAATGGGGCCATTCTATCTACAGTTGGCTGGTAGTCAAGATGGTCCTGCTCTAGCGCCTTGGTAACAAGCAGGGGACTCCCACCACAGATGAACGCGGCAAATTTGAATAGGTTGGGCCCGAATGGGTTCTGTACCTGATGATCGATGATGACAGCTGCAAGGAGGGCTGCGCCCTGTGAGAAGCCCATGCAGGCGTCGAATGGTCCCTCAGTCGCTATGAGATCGAGCAGTTCGGCTTTGGCTTCTGTGAGAGTGCGACCGCCGAGGCCAGGAGAGTACCAAGTGTAGAAGGGACCGGCAAATATGTTTTTGATCTCTGATCCACCAGGTTAAGCATGAAGGGGCATTATGGAGTTGAGAAGGCGAGTTACCTTCCACTGGTTCTACGTCACAAAACCCATCATAGAACTTAAACGTGGCGTTGCTGTCGAGCGAATCACGGATTGGTCCTGGATCTTGTGTTACATAATGTCCCGTTAATACAGAGGATTTAAATTACCAGTTTGAATGTCAAGGACCTGATTTACAGATAGACCAGTCAGTGAGGGACATGCAGAGAATTCAGAATACGACGTACATCTGAGTTAGTGCCGGCACCATGCAAGCAAAGAAACCTCATCTTGACGAGTGGGTTTGACAGAGTTTGCTTTGGCTGTAGGGCTGAAATCTGGGAGAGGTGAGTTCTGGTCGACGTAGGTTGTTGTTGTGTTGGAAGTCGTCAGGTAACCTCTCCGTCACGTCTAGCCACGTGGTGTAAGAGCTTGTTCTCAGATGACGATTCCGCTTCGCCATCTCGGCCTTACCACAATGATTAGGAATCTCGGCTACCGTGTCACGGCGGGTGATTCGCGCCGTTGGAAACTCACCGAGCGAATGGGCGTTGCTGTTGGAACCCGCCGAGATGTGGCGTGAGCTGACAAACACTACCTTGATCTGACATGCATCATGGCGATAAGCTAGCTGTGGATCTAGGCGCGAGACGGGATAATTTCTGCTTCTTGTTACGGAATGTGGCTACGCCGGGAGGATTGCGCGATCTGTGAACGCAGCTGGGGAGTTGAAACGAGGCGCAGGAATCCGAACCTGGTTCACCATTCCTCCGCTTGACGCCTTACGACTTTTACCCACCACTGCTTACGGCCTAGCCATCTCGGCGGTCTCTATCGGAGATACGTTTGGTTGTTGGGACTTGCCACCTTGTAGAGACATCGCGTTCTTGAGTGTGGTGCGTCTGGAAAGAATGTCATATACCAAAAACGCCCGGTTCGCTGTGAGAAGACAACTGCACTCCTCACTTCTCTCACTATTCTCCTAGTCTTTCTCCTAAGATACCTCACAAGTCCTCCCTTGACTTTTGTGCTAAGTCTTCCCCTAAGTTTCTCCCCGTCGTCAAAATGTCGGCATACACCAAAGATATCATAAACAATGGCGACGCAATGCCAGAGCCTCTCGTCCAGGCTGTCTTGCAGCAAGACAAGTCCATGCCTATCGCCATTGTGGGCATGGCTTGTAAACTACCCGGCGAGGCCACCAACCCAGACAAGCTATGGGAACTATGTGCCGAGAGGAAAGCCGCCTGGAGCGAAGTTCCCAAGGAGCGTATGAACATTGATTCTTTCTGGCATCCTGATGGCGAACGAGGAGGAAACGTATGATCTTTTGTCCTTGCCACATTTTTAAGAGCTTTGATACTGATAAAGTAATTCTAGACAAACGCAAAGGGAGGACACTTCCTCAAGCAAGACGTTGCCGCCTTTGATGCATCGTTCTTCTCCATCCCTCCCACAGAAGCAAAGAGCATTGACCCTCAACAACGCATTCTTATGGAGACGGTGTATGAGGCCATGGAGAGTGGTGGAATGAGTATGGAGGACATGGCTGGCTCCGACACGAGCTGCTACGTGGGAAGCTTCTCTCGAGACTACTATGAGATTATCGATCGAGATCCAGAAACAGCACCTCTGTACTCGGTGACGGGTAACGGAGCTGCTATTCTTTCTAACCGTATCAGCTACTTCTATGATCTCAAGGGCCCCAGTCTGACCCTGGACACAGCCTGTAGTAGTAGTCTGGTCGCCCTACATCTGGCCTGTCAGAGCTTGCGTTCAGGAGAGAGCCATTGCTCCATCGTCGGTGCCACGAACCTGATTCTTAACCCGGACATCATCACAGCCATGTCCAACATGCATTTCTTCAGCCCCGACTCACGATGCTACAGTTTCGATGCTCGTGCCAACGGCTACTCCCGTGGTGAGGGTATTGCTTGTTTGATTCTCAAGCCCTTGGCTGATGCCATCCGTGACAATGATACCATTCGTGCTGTTATTCGAGGCACTGCCTGCAACCAGGATGGGAAGACCTCAGGTATCATGTTGCCTTCGCGAGAGGCTCAAGAGGAGCTTATCAAGACGGCGTACAGGGATTCAGGTTGTGATTTTGCTACCACGGCCTATTTCGAGGCTCACGGCACTGGAACACAAGCCGGAGATCCCCTTGAGTAAGCCCATTATGCAGAAACAATGTCTAACTCTACTAACCTATGTTAGATCTGGAGCCATCGGTAGCACCTTTGGCCCCCACCGCCCTGTGGACGAGAATGGCTGCAAGCTTCCACTTTATATTGGTAGTGTCAAGACAAATGTCGGCCACACTGAAGGTACAAGTGGCCTTGCCGGTGTCATCAAGGCTGTCTTGTCTCTCGAACGTGGCGCTATTGCTCCCAACGTGTACTTTGAGACCCCCAATCCGCAGATTGACCTTGAAGGCTGGAACCTGCGAGTCCCCACCAAGGCGATAGCCTGGCCAACCAAGGGGCAACGTCGAATTAGTGTCAACTCGTTTGGATTTGGTGGAACAAACGGACACGTCATTCTTGATGATGCGTTTCATTATCTGAATGGGCGTGGTCTGAAGGGTGCTCACCGAACGGCCCCTAGGCCACTGCTGGACTTGCAAACTGGTATTGCAATGAGCAACGCGATTGGTCCCGTCTTGTCTAATGGCAACGGTGTCAATGGGCATACAAACGGCCATACTAATGGCCCTACTAACGGCTATACCAACGGCCACTCCAATGGTCACTCTCTCTCCCCTGCAAAGCGCCACCGCGTGTTCATCTGGTCTACTCATGAAGAGAACATTGCTGGAAAAAGCGCGGCCGTATATGCTGAGCATCTGGCCCACCGCAAGGAGGCAGACGAGGAAGCCTTCCTCGACAACCTCTCGTACACACTCTGCAGCCGTCGTTCCATGTTGCCCTGGAAGTCGTTCCTGGTGGCTCAGTCTCTACCCGACTTGGCTGAGAAGGTGGCCGCGACGCGCCAGAAGCCGGTGCGCGCATCCATCAACCCGCTCAAGATCGGCTTTGTCTTTACAGGCCAGGGCGCGCAGTGGTTCGCCATGGGTCGAGAGTTGATACAGACGTACCCCCTCTTCCAACAGCGGCTGGAATATTCTGACCGGTTTGTCAAGAGTCTTGGAGCCAAATGGTCTCTCATTGGTAAGTAACTCTGGGTCGTGGATCTTTGGGGCCGATACTAACTGGCATAGATGAACTGAACAAGGATGAGGAGACATCTCGCATTAACGAGTCCCTCGTTAGCCAGACCGCTTGCACGGCCCTCCAGCTTGCCTTGGTTGACCTGCTCGCCAGCTGGGGTATTCGTCCCCAGAAGGTCATAGGCCACTCGAGTGGTGAGATCGCCGCCGCTTATGCTTCAGGTATCTTGCCAACGGAATCAGCCCTCAAGGCGGCCTACTTCCGCGGTCTGCACTCTTCTCGTGTGCAAGAAAAGCTACCGTCAGCTGATGGCGCCATGATGGCTGTTGGTCTTGCTGAGGAAGATGCCAACAATTACATCAGTGCCCTTGCTCCGGAGCTCGGGAAGGCATCCGTCGCCTGCATCAACAGCCCTACCAATGTCACTGTCTCGGGTGATCGATCTGCCCTAGCCGCTCTGGCAGAAGCTCTCCAGAAGGATTCCGTCTTTGCGCGGTTACTCAAGGTCTCGACGGCGTATCATTCCCACCACATGGATGCTGTTGCTAGCGATTACGAGCACTCTCTGGCTGGTATGGAGGTCAATACACCCTCGGAAACTATTGAGATGGTCTCGGCCGTTACTGGAGAGCTATTGAAGTCCTCTGACATCCTTGGCCCTAAGTACTGGAGGGAGAACATGGTGTCTCCCGTCCGCTTCAACACTGGTCTGCAGGCTCTCTGTGCTCCCCGTGCCACTGCCAAGCGTGCTCGTCGTCTTGCCGCCAATCAAGCATCTGTAGACGTCTTGGTAGAAGTCGGCCCTCACGCTGCCCTGGCAGGTCCAATCAAGCAAATTCTGGGCGTTCCCGGCTTGGAGAAGAGCGGCATTGTATACAAGTCTGTGCTATCTAGGGGACAGGATGCTTGCGCGACTGCTCTTGAGGCTGCGGCATTCCTCTTTGCCAAGGGATGTACGACTATTGACCTCTACAAGGTCAACTCCCCCGCTGGGTCACATACAGCACAGCCGCGTGTGCTCGTTGATCTGCCTCCATACTTCTGGAACCACACCAAGAGCCACTGGATGGAGTCGCGGTTGAGTATCGAACATCGCTTCCGCCGTCATGCTCGCACTGACTTCTTGGGATATCCTGTCAATGACTGGAACCCTATGGAGCCACGCTGGCGCAATCTCATTCGTCTCCGCGAGCAGCCCTGGCTGAAGGGTCATATCGTGCAGGGCTCATATGTCTACCCTGGTACAGCCTACATGTGCATGGCTCTCGAGGCGATGCATCATCTGCGACAAATGCCTGAGTATACAGCACCTCAGGGTGACTTTGTTGGATACCGGCTGAAAGATGTCAAGCTGATTCGCGCTCTGATGGTTCCAGCAAGTGAAGAGGGAGTTGAGACGCTGTTCTCTCTGCGTCACTACAAGGAAAGTACAGCTTCTTACTCCAACACTTGGTATGAGTTCCGTGTCTTTTCTTGGTCTGCCGCTGATGGGTGGGCTGAACACGCTCACGGTATGATTACTTCCGTCTATGATGCCCCGAACACGGCTCATTCAAACCATATTCCCTTCAACCCCACGATGGATGTTGCAGTGGGCTTGGAGAACTTTGCGGGAACCCGCACAGCTGAGAACTTGTATGACATCATCGATGCTGTGGGTTTGGTGTACGAAGAACCATTCCGGAACTTGACTGGAGACCTCGTGTCCAACGAGGGCACAGCAAAGGGGGTCGTCACTGTGCCTGATACCAAGTCCCTGATGCCTTTTGAGTTTGAGTATCCTTATCTCGTCCACCCTGCCACTATGGACGGGTTTGTCCAGATGGTGTTCCCCGCGTTGCTACATGCCCAGACTTCCATCGCGTCTCCGTATCTACCAGTCTTCTTCGCCGACACTTTTGTACGAGGCGATATTGCTCAAGCTGCTGGCCATCGGTTTGACTGCATCGCAACTGCGGGATACACCGGCTTCCGAGAGGTCACGACCAATGTTCTTGTCCGCGACGAGGGCACCGGCGACGCGGTGGTCAGCTTTAAGGACGTCAAGTGCAGCGGAGTTGACTCTGGAGAGAATGCCAATGACGGTCTATCGGGTCGAGAAGCTATCAAGAAGCTGTGCTTCCACTCCACGTGGCACCCGGATCCAGAGCTTCTATCCCAGGACAAGGGTGACGAGTTAATGCGTTCTTTTATTCCTGTCCCTGAAGACCCTCAGCGAGTGGCTAACCTCGAGTCGATCGCCTACTACTACTACTACCGGGTTCTGCAGACTGTTACTGAAGACCAGGTTCCCAGCATGAAGCCTCACCACCAGAAGTTCTTCCGATTCATGCAGTACCAGAGCGACCTCGTTTTGGCTCACAAGAGCCCTCACCAGACACCTGAGTGGGAGCAACTTGATGACCCAGTCATCAGCCAGAAGATGGAGAATCTGGCTGTCCGTCTGGAACCCTCTGGTACCGACGCTCAGCTCATCTGCCGAGTGGGCCGAAAGCTCGACAAGATCCTCACCGGCGTCGTCGACCCGCTTGCGCTGATGCTGGAAGACGAGCTTCTGTACAAGTACTACGAGTCTGTCATGGGCTACGACATCATTTACCACTACGCCGAAATCCTTGCCAACAAGAACCCTAATATGCAAGTTCTGGAAATTGGTGGCGGTACTGGTGGTGCTACGGCCCCAATCTTGTCAGCTTTCGGCGGAAATAACGGGAAGTACCCCAAGTTTACCTCGTACACTTTCACCGATATCTCTTCGGGCTTCTTCGAGGAAGCCGAGACCAAGTTCAAGGACTGGGAGGGCCTTGTTGAGTATAGACGACTCAACATTGAAGAAGACCCTGTTGATCAGGGTTTCGAGGCTGGCAAATACGATCT
Source organism: Fusarium proliferatum ET1 (assembly GCF_900067095.1). Taxonomy (NCBI): domain Eukaryota; kingdom Fungi; phylum Ascomycota; class Sordariomycetes; order Hypocreales; family Nectriaceae; genus Fusarium; species Fusarium proliferatum. The sequence goes on along the minus strand of NW_022194798.1, from coordinate 2,267,893 downwards.
TGTCGTTGCAGCTTCGGTGTTACACGCTACGGCCAACATCACTCGGACTCTGGAGAACACGCGAAAGCTGCTTAAGCCGGGTGGTCGTCTCATCTTGGTTGAGATCTCCAATATACTCAACCAGGCCTTCCTCTTGTTTGGCTGCCTGCCCGGCTGGTGGATGTCTGAGGAGAGCTACCGCCCTTGGGGTCCTACTATGGATCAGGATATGTGGGCAGAGCACCTCAAGCGTGTTGGGTTCAGTGACCTGACTCTCGCTGCACCAGATAGTGAGGACCCCAAGGACGAGCTGGGCCGGGTCTTCTCTTGTGTTGCTGTTGAGCAGCCTGCCCCGCCATCCGTCGACCCATCTATTTCCTCGGTAGTACTGATCGTCGATGACGGCGCACCTAGTGATTTGGAGCAGTGTATTGACGAGAAATTTTCGAAGCTGGGTGTTCCAGTTCGTAGGACTCGACTTGCCGAAGCTGCAGACACACCCCTCGAGAACACTTGTTGCGTGTCTCTGGCTGAGGTCAACCGCTCCGTCATCAAGGATATGACATTGGCCGAGTTTGAAGGCATCAAGACTATCTTCAAGTCTAGCCGTGCTTTGCTCTGGGTGACCGAAGGAGCATTCAACAACGCAAGCCGTCCAGAGTCGGCCCTCTTCCACGGTCTTGCTCGCTCACTCCGGGCTGAGAACGAGACCTTCCCGTTGACCACGGCGGACTTTGCGTCCATCAATCGCAAGAACCCTTCAGAAACTGCACAACAATTGCTTGAGCTGTTGAAGCAAGTCCTGCGGAACCCCGGAACTCAGGAGCCCGAGTATCACTATGAAGATGGCTCTTGGAAAGTCTGCCGCTGCCTCGAGTCTGTTGATTCCAGCGCTCAGATCCATGGCTGCCTGCACCATGAATCGGCTGTCAGCGATAAGACAGAGTTGCAGCCCTTCTACCAGCCCGGTAGGTCCTTGAAGTTGAGCATCAAGACGCCTGGTCTTCTGGATACGCTGCGCTTCGAAGACGATCCTCTACCAGCCGAACCCCTTGGCACTGACGAGGTTGAAGTTGAAGTCAAGGCGTCCGGCATCAACTTCCGCGATATCATGATCTGCACGGGACAGATGTCTGACCCTTCGCTTGGACTTGAGTGTGCTGGCATTGTCCACCGCGTCGGAGACAATGTCTCTAATGTCAAGGTCGGTCAGCGTGTGGTAGCGTGGACTCGATATAACTACTCCAACTATGCTCGTACTCCCGCTTGCGTTGTCGAACCAATCCCTGACGACATGAGCTACGCCACCGCGGCCTCCTTGCCTATCGTATACAACACCGTCATCTATGGGTTACAACACATGGCTCGTCTCCGCAAGGGCGAGTCGATCCTCATCCACGCAGCTGCTGGAGGTGTTGGTCAAGCGGCTATAACTCTAGCCCAACGTCTTGGGGCGAATATTTTTGTAACGGTTGGAACTCAAGACAAGCGAGACCTCATGAAGAGCGAGTTTGGAATCCCTGACGAGCGTATCTTTTCTAGTCGTGGCATTAGCTTTGCGCAAGACATCAAGAAGGCAACCAACGGCCGCGGCGTTGATGTCGTGCTCAACAGCTTGGCGGGAGAGATGCTGAGTGCTACATGGGACTGCATTGCTACATTTGGCCGCTTCATCGAGATAGGCAAGAAGGATATGATAGACAACCGTCGTCTCGATATGGCGCCGTTCCTGCGTAATGTCATGTTTGCCTCTATCGATCTCATCACCGTCTATGAGCAGAACATCTCGTTGGCAGGTGAGCTTCTCCATGAGACGATGGACCTCATCCGAACCAAGGCCATCAAACCTATTCCCCGCATCAAGATCTTCTCATTCTCCCAATTTGAGGAGGCCTTTCGTTTCATGCAGCAAGGCAAGCATGTCGGTAAGATTGTTATGGTGCCTGAAGAGAACGACATGGTCCCAGTAAGTTTCACTTTGCAATGCCATTCCTGCTTGTCTAATAATTTCTACTAGGCTATCCCAGCATCATCGGGTCCCTTCACCTTCAAGGAGGACGCGTCATATCTCATTACTGGATTTGGCGGTCTCGGTCGCAGTATGGCACGCTGGATGGCTTCGCGAGGTGCCAAGAACCTCATCTTTGCTTCGCGTTCTGGAGACAGCCGCCCTGAAGTGCGCGAGCTCATTGATGAACTTGCTGAGGTTGGCACGCGAGTTAAGGCTCTGCCGGTTGACATCACCAATGGACCAGCACTAGATGCCGCCATAAGAGGCATTGCCGATAGTTTCCCACCTCTCCGTGGTGTTGTTCAAGCTGCCATGGTTCTGGACGATGCCATCTTCGACAACATGTCTCTCAAGTCGTTCAACAACGGCATTAGGCCCAAGGTTCAAGGAACTTGGAATCTGCACCAGTCTACGTTGAACCAACCGCTAGACTTCTTCGTCATCATGGCGTCTTCAGTCGGTGTTCTTGGTAACTCCGGTCAGGCCAACTACTCAGCCGGTAACGCGTACGAGGATGCTCTCGCACAGTACCGCCGCTCGCAAGGACTCCCTGCCATCTCGGTTGATCTGGGTATGATCTTGTCTGTGGGAGCCGTGGCTCAGGATTCTACGGGAATGATCCGCAACAATCTAGAGAGCAAAGGATTCGTGGGTATTGAGGAGGATGAGTTCCTTGCCATCCTCGAGACTTCCATTCGAGAGTCATCCTCTTCATCAGCTACCAGTCAGATGATTACTGGCATCCAGACACAATCCACCGTTCCAGGTGACGACGGCGTTCCCGTTGACGAACCCTTCTGGAAATCTAGCCCAGTCTTCTCTCACCTCCCGAAATTGGGCGCCCGCTCTTCCGGTCAGTCCAATAATGCGGGCGAGCAGTCCATTCAGTCTCTCCTCAAGGGAGCCCTCTTACTAACTGATGCTGTGACGGTCATCATCGACGCAATGACAATCAAGCTCAGCCGCAGTCTGATGATGGACGTCGCAGAGCTGGACCCGACCCGCCCAACCAGTGCATTTGGAATAGACAGCTTGGTGGCTGTCGAGCTCCGAAACTGGTTCCAGAAACACATGAAGGCTGATATTGCCGTATTTGAGATTTTGCAGACGAATAGTCTGCAGACGCTTGCCTTTAGAGTTGCAGAGAAGAGTACTTTGGTGGAAAGCTCCCTGGCAGATGGACAGTGATAGTTTGTATTCTTTACTTCAAAGATATAATTGATCAATTTTTCTATGCTCTTGCTCGATGTGTATGTTAGTGCATTAAGATTTCCTTGATTCACTCGAAGGCAATATTCATTTGCAGTCCTCCTTTCTGACGCAGTAGCTATGGTTGGCCTCTGCCTTTGGCGAGAGAAGTTACTGGTTAATTATTTCATCACGGAATTCTGCCTTCTTATATCTATCATCTAATGAAACTTTGTAACAAGATCAAATTTATTCATATCTTCATAATTTGATTTATTTTATAACGCAAAATACTACATGGGAAAGCTTTTTATTATAATGATGCTGATGTTTAAGACAAATTCTTCTGCTATAAAAAGGCTAAACCTAGTAATATTTTATAAAAGATTCATACTTATTAGCTAAGACTTTAGCTTCTTTATATTAGTACCTTCTAACCGTAGCCTAATAGAAGCCATTTGAGAGCTGTGGTGGTTTGACTACGGCCGGCCAACTGGAAATCGGGAGTCTGTCAGCAGTTGTTAAGCCCTCGCGTGGAGCTCACTGTAACCTCATACATGGCCTGATGGAAAATACGTAGCTATAATGTGGCTCTTATTGAGGCATCACTTTGGACATCTGCCTCAGTCCTCGATGTTCCCGTTTAGGGAAATTGTATACCGCATGCAACTCGAATCCTTCCAAGGCGCGGGTATTAAACGTCGCAGCAGGAATAGTATCCATGCGACGGTCTGAGATGATTATATCGTATGAGCGTCCAATTCGGTGAGTTTCTTGGATCTGACCCACAAATCCAAAAATCGCCGAGAAGGCACAAAATTAATCCACCGAGCATGGCGGATTTGGACTCAATTGCACATCTGAATTCCGTTCCTACGAGCCAACCTGTTCCGTCTTCATGATGAGATACAGCACGTTAAGGGAACAAAAGACCCTCAATCGGCATCATGATAGACCTCCAGAAATAGAACCAAAATGGATACATTCGACGTCATAATTGTCGGTGCTGGCTTGGCCGGTATTAACGCGGCGTACCGCCTCCAAATTGCCTTGCCGAACCTCAGCTACGCCATACTCGAGGCCCGTGATGATATCGGCGGCACATGGGACCTTTTTCGCTATCCAGGCATCCGCTCGGACTCTGATCTATACACCTTTGGCTTCGCATGGCAGCCGTGGGATCAGGGCACCGCGCTGGGTGAGGGCGGTGCTATCCTTAACTACATGAAGAAATGTGCGCAGACTTACGGAATCGACAGGCATGTTCACTGCCAACGGCGACTGAAACATACCTCATGGTCTACACCCCAGCAGAAATGGACCCTTGAGGTAGAAGACATTGGCGCACAAAAGGAGCTTCAGTATCATGCCCGGTTCGTCATGCTCTGCACTGGCTACTACGACTATCACAACGGCCGTGACACGGCCATCCCCGGCCTAGAAAACTTCAAGGGCCAGGTAGTGCACCCCCAGTTTTGGCCCGAGGATCTGGACTACACCAACAAGCAGGTAGCGGTGATCGGCAGCGGCGCCACGGCCATCACGCTGATCCCCAAACTCGCCGAGAAGGCGGCTCGAACTACCATGGTGCAGCGGAGCCCGTCGTATATCTTGTCCATCCCCAACGGCGGCAAAAAGGCGCCATGGCTTGTGCGGCTGTTCCCTGCGCGGTGGGCTCATGCTTACACCCGCCTGTCGTTCCTGATATGGTCCCGCCTGATCTGGCTCTTTTGTCAAACGTTTCCGGATCGGGCCCGTCAGCGGCTCCGGAACGGCGTCGAGAAGGAGTTGCCGCACCATCTGCCCTACGATCCACACTTTAGCCCACGCTACAACCCTTGGGATCAGCGTGTTTGCCTGACCCCCAATGCCGACTTCTTCAAGTGTCTGCACACGGGCAAAGCTGACGTCAAGACGGGCAACATCAAAGAGGTAGTTGCCGACGGCATCGTGCTTGAGAATGCGCCCCAAGACAGGATCCCCGCTGCTATAATCATCACGGCGACTGGCCTCAAGTTGCAACTCGCAGGTGGCGCCACCATTGACGTCGACGGCGTCCCTATCAAACCCTCTGAGCAGTACTTTTGGAACGGAACCATGCTGCAGGATGTGCCAAATCTGTCCCTTGTCATCGGCTACACCACTATCTCATGGACTCTTGGTGTTGATACCGCCGCCATGCTCGTGTGCCGTCTACTGCAGAAGATGCAAAAGGCCAAGCTGTCAAGCGCCACGCCTCGAGCTGAACAGGGCCTCGCCCTGACGCCAAGGCGTCTGTTTAGCCTCTCGTCGACGTACGTCACCACGGCAGAGAGCGAGCTCCCAAGAGCCGCAGCCCAAGCACCCTGGCAGCCTCGAACCAACTACCTCTCAGATTACTGGTTCGTCAAGCTGGGCAGATTAGACAGGGGTCTTCAGTTTGTGCGGGAGGGAAAGCAGCTGTGAAATATCGATAGGGGCATCGTTGTCTACATTTGGGCAAGGGGACTGCCACATGCTTCGGTGGACACCGGGGATCTCAATCCCTTCCCTATCCTTCAGAGCATGCGGAAGAATGTCGTGCCCCACTGCACATCGTGCAACGCCTTGTACAGATCGTGTGCATCGGGAGGAAGAGCTGCTTTCAGATCAGGCTCAAGACTGAACCGAATCGGGCGATTTAAGCGATGCAGGTCGCTTCGTTTCTTTTATTGCTTGGGCGTAAGGGACTTCGTTGAGACTTTGACGCTGTTGTCTTGGGGAAATGCGGACGGGCCGCAAGAGTGCGAAGAAATGAGTCGATAGTAGAGCCAGTGACATAGAATGACGGTGGCGGATGATCGAAGATAGAGTTCACTGGGAGAGTAGATGATGATTATGGTGTTTTGTCGGGGTCAAAAGGTGTTTCTGCTTCGGGCTGTTCCCTGCGCTTCCATTTTGAAGGGCTCTCCATTGAATTGTCGCTGAGCCTTCTTTTCTTAGTTGTATTTGCTAAGGAAATTTGCCCGCAGAAGTATAACGGGCTCGAAGAATCAACGGAATCGATCCATGCGCGAATGGCGTCGACGCGCATGCCGGAATAGGTTGCGCTGCGATTAAAGATTGCGATGCAATGTTAACTTGTGGGTGGAGATCCAAGATGGTGAATAAACTTGGCAGATGTATTCTTTTCGGTTGACCTGACGACACTACGGATATATGCGGGGAATTTGTTAGCTCATTCCGCCGTTGGCTGGCGGCTGATAAGATAAGATAAGATGCGGGCGAGGCCCGCCACCCTATATCATTTAATTCTAAGCCAAGCAACATCACCATCAATCGCAACTTGCAGAAGGACACCAACTACAATCAGAGCGCTTATGCTCTTACTTTAATATTTATTTTAAATATGGGTTCAACTACCCGTATAGACGTTATAGGACTAAAAGATATAGGCATGTATTAAGATATTGCTATTGTATAGGAAATAGCGAGAAAGGTATGGTTTTAGGTTGCCCGAGTTATTTCCAACCAATTTCAGGAACTGGTCACAACATGACGCAAGGTAGTCCCAGCATGCGCGAACCCGTCAATCAGACATGGCGGTGGCGAAATTTTGCGCTGGACGCCTTCCCCTTTGCAGCCTCTGGGTTATGAGTGAATGCAGCAGCGCCTCCAAAGGGGCCAGCAGTAGCGCTGTTTCGCACCCTTGCAATACAGATACCAGAAACGCCAGCTACCTTTCCAGTGCAAATTTGACCAGTAGGCACTTTGACAACAACGGGAAAGTCAGTCGAGCTCACGGTCGAAAAGCCCAATACTCCAATGATGTTCTGAACCACTTCAGCCGATTTAAAAGCTTTCGGATCAGTCCCTCCTGAAGTGAAGTCAATGTCTACTAGCAAGGGGCCAGCACCGTCCTCATTGACCTGAATGGCAAAAAGTCAATATGGATCACAAATGAGAATCATGGTCACGAACCTGGTGGTAGATCAACTTGAGAGTTCCATCGGATGCGGTGGTTGGCAACCCAGACTTGGCACCAACTCCAGTGGAATTCTGGACACCGTCTTCGATGTATCCACGAGGAGATGGGACACCCTTTGCCGTTTGGAAAAAGTCATCCAGAAGACCATTAACTCCATGCTCAGCCCCTACTATCGATCAGCATATAATGCCGGTTTTGAACTGCTTCTGTCGACATACCTAGGGCCAAACCGCCAACTGGAGAGCTTTCAATTCCATCTTGCACGCCTGGAATAGGTCAGTAACTCGAGTTAAAGTATATTAACAAAAGCCTACCGTTTACAACTGCACCAGCATTGCCAGTTACAAAAGACACGGCTTCTCTCGTAGCTATAGAGTGTTAGCTGTCAAGAGCTATTGTTGCTTGCCATTTCACTATACTTTCTTCGCCTCCCCCGAGGATAGTGTCAGCAAGGGACCGGCCCTTGAGACCATGCATGAAAGCCTTAATGACGCGAGCGCCGTCAACTGGGCCTTTGCTAGTGCGACCAAGTGCGGAGGCTTTACTAGTACCAAGTTCGGGGTCACGGATCACGCTAGTATCAACCTGTGCTCCGGAAGCAGCAGAGGTAGAAGATCGAGGTGTTCCATCAAGGACTGCCACCTGTTAGCAACCAGGCTCAAGTTTCCAGAGATGTTCCTACTTGTAAGTCCGGGCATGACAACACCATTTGCACCAATTACTCTGGTAATAGTTCCATGGGCATTTGCCATTTGGCTCCAGGCCAGGGCAGAAAGAAACAAAGCGGTAAACATGTTAAAAAAGGTAACGAGCGATGAAGAAACGAGATGACTATGAGATTATTTGCGATTGATTGTTGGACATCAAGCACGTATATATATTCTTAAATAGTCAAATAGACTGAAAAATATCACGTGCTCGAAGAGACTGCCATTCCAAAATGACGTTGGCGTTGAGCTATAGTTAGATGCATGTCCTGAGAAACCGTGTTCTGAAACGCGGTGCTCGGACAAGTTTCTATGGCTATACCCATTCAGGAAGGCTCATTCCCTTGAGAGTCAGGACTGTCAGTTCAGCTGTCATGATCAACGGCCAGGATGTTTCAAACACATATTTATGTCACTACTCAGGACTAACAGAGTGGAGCATGTCTCCAGAAAGAGAAGGTATAAAGGATTTTTTTTAGTAGGATTAGTTGCTGCATGCCCGTGCACCAGAGTTCAGGTGAAGCGGTAATGCACCCAAGCGTCAACAGCAAGGCCCTAGCTTCTCGGAAACAATCACGGATGTACTGTCATAGCGCTGTCACATGCAACGTGGTGCGCCAACAACAACTAATTCTCCAGTACAATCTCCTCAACTCAGCTTTTCAGACTTTGCTGATCTAAAACAACGAAATCTGTGATGGTCTGGTTGTTTTGGCTTCATTGCAGAGCCCCAGATGACGTATCAATTGGTCTCCCAATAATACCTCGATTACTGAAGTAACACGTCTTATCGGATTAAACAAAATAATGCAACATGATGGTGATATTTGCGGAGGATTGCCAAATTTGGAAGTAGACCCGTGCGGGGATTGTCTTGGCCTGTGAGAGGTTTAATGTGCTGGCGAGCATTGCTGGCAACTTGGGATAGACATAGATCACTGGTCAACATGGCAGTTACTTCAATTTCACTTTTGGTGCTCGGTATTGTTGCTGGTGCAACAATTTTTTATTTTTCGTCGCCAACTAGGAAAGACAGGAAGAGGCCCCTCAAACTACCCATCATCGGCGACATCCACAACTCCCCAATCGAGAAGCCACTGCTGCGATGGGATGCTTGGGTGAAAGAAAATGGCGCTATCGCAACGTCGAAACTGTTCGGGATAATGCCCGTTGTTGTTATCAACACAGCCGAGGCAGCGACAGAGCTGCTGGGCAAGAGGGGCGCTTGGTACAGCAATCGTCCAAGGTCCGTGGGCATGGAGATGATCACAGGCGCTGGGCCAGGACAGTCACGATTCACGTTGATGCATGACATGGATGCGCATTTAAAGCTTCATCATCGCATCTTGTCTCCGTCGCTCGGTGGTGTCGCTGCTCCGCGCTATCAGCCCGTCATGGAACTCGAAGCCAAGCAGCTCGTCAAGGACCTCGTCGAACTGAGCGACCACAAGGCGGTAGTCGTTACCAGCGACGATGTGTTCCCTTTCCTCGAACGCGCACAAGCGAGTATTATTCTCGCATTACACTATAGCGTTCGGGTTCCCACCCTTGATTATCCACTTTATCAACGGGTCCGTGAGACGCAAGCTAAGGTCACCTCGTATGCGTCGAGGCCTGGCCTGCCCGATATCTTCCCATTCCTTGCCAAGCTCCCAGCGGCAATTTCACCGTGGCGTAGAGCTGCAGATAAATTATTTAACGAGCAAAAAGACCTCAACCTGCACTTGTTAAGCCTCGGTGATGACAGTCCCGGATGGAATGCAACGAAACAAGCACGCTCCCTTGCAGCGAAATACGCCAAGGAGTCGATTCCCGACATTGACCTCGCTTTCACACTTGCGACGAGTGTCCAGGGTGGTATAGAGACTAGCACTCGTACAATACTCTGGTTGTTCATCGCTGCGATGACAGCCAACAGGAGCTTTATAAAACGAGCGCATGACGTACTGGATGCTGTTGTCGGGCGGGATCGACTCCCTTGCTTCGCGGACAGATCCTCCCTCTGTTACATTGACGCTATTGTATCTGAGCTTCTGCGTTGGCGGCCTATTTCCCCGGGAGGTGTACCTCGTCGGGCAGACAAACAAGACTCTTTTAAGGGTATCAACATCGTCAAGAATGCGATGGTCTTGACAAATGCGTGGTCTATCGGTCGTGATGAAGCTGTGTTTGATCAGTCGCTGGGCGACCTCGACCAATTCATTCCCGAAAGATGGCTAGATGGTGAAAGCATGCGCGTAGACATTAAGAACCAAGGAGAACTGAGGACTTCCCTCCCGTTGCCAGTATTTGGTCACGGTCGGCGAAGCTGTCTTGGAAAACGTGTTGCTGTAGATGGCACCTTTGCCCAGGTCGCAACGATGATCTGGGCATTTGACTTTGAGCCTACCCAAGACGTAGATGAAATGGAGATGGAGGTTGTCTGGTTTATGACGGAGCCCAAACAGTTCAAATTCAAGCTAAAGCCGAGGGGTTCATGGGTATCCAAGGTCATCGAGGAGGAGTGGAGGACTGCTGATAAAGACCTTGGTAAGATCATGGGCAAAATTGGTGATATTGAGGCCTGAACGTGATATCGAGAGATCTGCAAGACTTGATAATAAGATTTTGAAATGATCGTTTTGCTCCAGAGGGTTCAAATGCTTCTCTGTTCGCCAAGCTCAAATGACGCTTTTTGCTAATATGTGGCGCCTATTTTAATAACTTGCCAAAGACTGTTACCCTTTTACATATTGGCTTTCAGAGTGGTCCAAATACGCGCCAGTCAAGCAGGTTGGTTCTATTCAAGTCAGGGGAATACAAGTAGTCTATCTAGAAGTAACCAGCTATTAAATCTTGATCGTGAGGGGTCTGCTTTAGATAACGGCTGGGAGTGCGCTGGATCCAACGCCATCGGAAGCAATGGTAGTTCCGCGCCAAATAACACCAGCGACCACGAAGAATCGCCGCCTATCTCGATTACTTTGGATGCTAGTGATCCGTCTCTGATATGAAGCATGTGCCGAAGACGGAATTATACGGCGTCTCAAATAGTTCAAAAAGGAAGGACGCTCTTTCAGACTTCAATATGCTCTCTTGAGCAGTAGATTACCTGTTTATGATTGTGTTCAGGCTCTCCCCAGGGTGCTTCCCAATATCGCTGCGACTGACAGCTGCAATATGCCCATATTTGATTTACTTGCCATTTAAAATCAACATCAAGCAGGGCAAGTAAAGAAAGATTTAGAAGAGAGTTACCATGGTGAAAGGAGCCCAGGAGGTCTCAGAATACGAATGGATAGCATGAATTGAGAAAACTACTACTCTTTAAATATTAGCGATCTAGGATACCATGTCGAATGGCTTTGGGATACAGGAACGGCTTGATATATCTCGTTGAGATGTCATAAGCTTTAACTATCAATCAGCAAGATGATTCAATTTAGTGCACTATATCGAGATGATCAATACAGATCATGGGCGCCTATCTGTCTGTCTGAAAAGCATCTACTCATCGTCGTTGGGGTCAATAACAGTCTTGGACCACTTGCGAGCCTGGACGCGACGGTTGAACAAGATATCAATCTCACGGTACGAGCGACCCTTGAACTCAGGCAGCCAGATCCATGACATGAGGAAGCACACAAAGCCCGTTCCAGCCCAGACGTAGCCACACCTTCCGCCGAGGTTAGCTTCCTATAGAAATCATTAGTTCTCAAGTACATGAAGACAAGGGCACAAAGGGCATACCTTGGGGTTAAGCATATAGCTCGACAAGAAGATGCAGGGGATATTAACCAGGTAGTAACTGGCACGCCCGATACCTGTCGTAAGAGGCCTGAGGCGGATGGCTGATGTCTCGCCGATAATGGCGTATGAAACAGGAGCTGGGCCAAGTGTGAAGAGCACAGACACGATAAGACCCAAGGAGGCCTGGGCCAATGAGGCTGCATTGCTCTTCCCAACACTGCCTGCAATACCCAAGGCAAGGAGGAACAAGACGTTGATAAATGAGCCCCAGACGTAGATGGTGCGTCGGCCAATGTAGGTAGTCAGAATCCAGGACAGCATAACAAAAATCATCTGCAGGGCAGAGGTGATAAGTCCGAGGGCAAAAGCAGTGTTTGTGGTCATACCAGCCTCTATCAAAAGCATCAGTACGTGTTATTGTCGAGTGGAGTAGCGAAGCAAGGAGACTTACGCTCGAAGAAATATGTGGCCTGGTTGGCAATCAGATTGCCAGTCAAGTTCTGGGCAGCATATACACCGCATACAATCAGGGTTCGGTAACGGTCGGTTCCCTTGAAAAGCTCGAGGTAGCTAGGCTCCTTCTCGGACTTTTCGAGCTCGATAGTTCGACGCATCATGGCCACAGACTCCTCGTGGTTCTTGACCACAGTGCTGCGACCAAGGCGGGCGACAGCCTTAACGGCATCTTCGTATCGGCCGCGACGGGTAAGCCACCATGGAGATTCAGGGGCGAGGAAGATCAGGATAGCAAGAGGGGTTGGAAACATCCACTGCAGAGCGATGGGGACCCTGAAAGACATATATTGTCAGAATGAATCCTCATTTGTGAGTTCAAACGGTATGGAGGTGTAGGACATACCTGTACGCTGCCTTCTCTTCAAGTCCGTTGTAATGATACGCGACGCCGTTGACGATAATGGAACCGATAGCCCAGAACATTTGCAACATCTGGGTTGCAGGAGCACGTAGTCTCATTGGGACAATTTCACTGCAATACGCGGGGGCATTGGCGATAAAGATACCCCATGGAATACCCTCGAGGACCTGGGCTGCTACCATAACAGAAAGCGAATTGGCAAAGAAGAAGACGAAGATAAAGGCATTGAGAAGCATCAGACCTCCGATTGTGGCCCAGCGGTACCCAATGCGACTAGTAATCGGGCCAGCAATAGTCACGCCAATAAGAGCACCGACGGGACCGCAGCACTGAAGGGCGGACTGCCAAGGACCCGTGATGACATATTTGTTGACATTTGCGCTGTAGACACCATAGTCCTGTGCGAACTTAGGCAGGGCGATGAAGTTTCCCATCAGGAAGACGCAGTACGACTCCATGATCTGATGTTGTCAGCTTGGGAGAGTTAGCCAGGGTCCATGAGAGAGAACTTACAATGGTGCATGACATGATGAATGCCCATAGGGTGGCCATGGGGTAGGCACGGACGGCCTCGAGGACGCCCATGTTGAACTCGGCATTTTCAGCTTCAATGGCATCGCCTTTGAACTGGGCGATTTCAGCCTTGTGATCGAGATCTGCCTGGTGGTTGATGGTATGCTTCTGAGTCTCAATCTCAGCAGCCGAGACTGGCTCCTCCTTCTCAGAGATACCCATGTTGGCTGTCGGTACAAAGATGAAAGTGAGAGGTAATGAGGGTGGGGAGAGAGTTGTGTCTCAGAGAGCTAATGATGGGATGAAATGGATCGGTCGTGGACTCATTATATGTTGATCTGCAGGTTCTCTCCCAGCACGAGAAAAGGCAATCCGAGAATCCAATGATGAAGTGTGACAAGGAGATAAATCCTCGTCTTAGACGCGCCTATGAGAGCTTGGCATCGCGGATAAAACGGTGGTATCTCGGCCGTATTATCTGTGTTTTCTCCAGACTCGATTCTAGCGCCATGAGGGGGGGACAGTTGATGGGGTCAAGAATGGGGTATTGGGGGTAACTCCACGGGGTTGAGACTCCGTTTGGGGATAAGCTTCAAAAGATCAACCGCGACTAGATTTGCGCTAGTGTTAAACGCACCTATCAGCACGTAGCTTCTCCTTCTCCAGGCTGCATTCTAGCGCCGTTGGGGTATTTTCCACGGCATCGATAGCCGGAGACCCTGTCATCGCGTGTCTATTCCCGTCCGCTGCCGTATTCCGGGACTGGAGCCTTGGCAATACGTTTTCTGGCACCCTTTTTGCATGGCTAAATAGCCCTGCTCGGGATTATGACTTCCTGCGGTGGTTCATTGCCTCCCGAAACTTATCCCGACACGACGCGCGTGACATAGATTTCAGTGCGTTTAGACCATCTGTGAAAGTCCAGGGTAAACTTGATGCACGCCAACATACTTATTCATAAGAACAAAACCTCTTCTCAATACCTGCACATTGTAATTCCCCAAGACCGCAATTAGAGAAAGAGACTAGGCGTGCGACGCAAGTGTTAGCTGCCAGGTCTATTACCTCAAAACGACACTATACTCCACAAGAATACGTCAGCATCTTACTCCATACACATACCAGGACATTATTCCACTCCGTTTCGTCAGAGGTTGAGTTACTCGACTAACAGACAAACATTTGTAATTTAAGCAAGTCATAAAAGCGCGCCAATTACTAGGGCTTGCGCTCGTATAAAGTTCAACCAGGCTTTCACAGGCCAGTATGCCGGGAACCGCACTAATAGATCCCCCAGGTCAGAGCCGTAGCGTCTATGTGTAGTTAGCCGCACATATAGGCCTCCTCGAGGCCACGAGACCCGGGCGCAGATCATCGCGGAATGAGACGAGTTCCTGCGGCCCGTGATCCTTCCCCACGGGGGATCTTCAGCCAAGGTTGTAGATACCCTGCCATGATACATGCAGCAAGCTTAATTATATTGCCAAAGAAATGAAAACGGCCCGATTGCAGTATTAATGCCGGAAGAATGCATGGAACCTACCGGTATAACTTGCTGAATGTATGTGACTGAACTCTTGAACCATAAATAGCAGGCCTCGGGAGTGCTGAAATTCCATACCGGCCCTTCAGAACACCATCTCTGGATATAATCCTTCCGCCCCTGTGGCAAATCATCTCGTCTATCACCTCAATGAAGCCCATCCCTTCAATCCTGGTGGTTGCCGCCATTCCCTCCCTGGCTTCCGGTCAATCTTTCCAGTCCACCCCTATTATGGGCTGGAACTCATATAATCAGGTTTCGTGCAGCCCCACCAACAAGACCATCACCACAGCTATTGAGGCTCTCTCCAGCCGTGGTTTCGTCAATGCTGGCTACAAATTCTTCCAGATCGATTGTGGCTGGGCCTCGCGAGATGCACAGCGTGACCCTACCACGGGTGCGTTGAAGATTGATTCCGATGCCTTCCCGGATGGACTTAAGCCTTTGAGCGACTTGGCCAGGTCCAAGGGAATGAAGTGGACTATGTATTCAGACGCCGGTGTGCGCATGTGTGATCCCCAGTACCCATCACCTGTGCTTGGATCATTGGGTCACGAAGCCGTCGACGCCGCATTTTTCAAGTCGCTGAATACAGAATATTTGAAATGTAAGTATTTCACATCCGAAACAAATAGCATCTTACTAACCAGGGCATGATTTAGATGACAACTGCTACGCTGATAGCGCCAGCAACAATGCCCCCAAGGATCCAAGAACTGACTTTGTCACTCGTTTCGGCACAATGTGGAGCGAGTTGCAGAAGGTTGGGATTCCTGGAATGCTCATTTGCCAGTGGGGTGTTCCATATTCCTCATCCAGTGGCCTCGAAGGTCCCGCGGAATGGACTCAGAACGTATCCACCTCTTTCCGCCTCTCAGACGATATAGCCGAAGGCTGGGGCAATGTGTATCGCATCTCCAACCAAGCCATCCACATCGCACATAGGGGCCTCTCAGGTCCTGGCCACATCGCCGATGCTGATCTTCTCGAGGTTGGTAACTCTGGCATGACATTTGACGAACAGGCGACCCATTTCGCTCTATGGGCCATGCTCAAGTCCGCTCTCATGATTTCCACAGATATCACGGCGCTGTCGGACCAGACTGTGGCTGTTCTTCAGAACAAGGACTTGATCTCGATCAACCAGGACGCAGCCGTCAAGCCCGTCAGCTTGGTGCAGCGATGGACTGGTGACCGAGACTTGTGGGCGGGACCGCTTGCCAACGGGGATGTTGCAGTTCTCTATGTCGATCAGAGCAATAGTGCTCGAACCCTCAGCCTCCAACTCTTTGCCCTCGGCTACCAGTCAGCTGACATCAAGGATCTGTGGACGGGCAAAACTACCACTGGAGCGGCTTCCTTCTCCAAGCAAGTCAACGGGCATGGCTCGGTCGCATTACGTCTCTCAAACATCAAGAAAGTCAGTAGCACCGCCATCTACAAGTACACTTCTATATCCACTGGGTCATTGTCTTCAGGGGCAAAGACTGCCTCTTGTTCTGGTTGCACCTCCTCAACCAAGGTCGGAAATGTTGGTGGCAGCACCAACGGTCAGGTTGTCCTCTCGAATATCAGCACGTCAAAGGTCACTCAAAACGTTCTATTTGATTTCATCAATGGCGATGTAGGTTTCAGCTTCACCGGTAGTACCAACGACCGCTTGGCTTCCATCAAGGTCAATGGCGGTACTGCGCAGACTGTGAGCTTTCCACTGACAGGTTACAACTGGGACAAGGATGTTTACAAGGGCTACGCCGTGGAGCTTTCTGGCTTCAAAACCAGTGGGCCGAACACCATTACCATTTCGGGCGTCAATGGTGGTTGGGCACCTGATTTTGACAGACTGGCCGTCATTGCCTAGGCTCTTTTGTAGAGACTCACGGTATTCAGCAGGTTTGGTAGACCATAAAAGGAGCGATCTACCCTAAGTAGAAAGAACACTGAATGCAGATCGAATATCTAAATAAATGGGAATCCCGAGCAGCTATTGAGATATATACTACAGTCTCATTTACTGAAAGAAATGTTTCCAACTTGGCTTGTAATTCCATCCTGCAAACTCATTGGTAAATCGTATTCCCAAAACCCAAGTAGCTGCTGAACATGTTTGATAGTTGACCTGGTTGTCAAGCTTATCATTGTCTTCTTTCCGGTCAGGGTATCAAGCGTAACAATGGATACCTCCACAGCATTATCAAGATGAACTTTGAGGTGATGGTGGTGGTCTTGAGAACAACATTTCCCCGCATCTCCCTCTTGACCGCCAAGAGAATCGACAGTTCGATGAATATTGTTGGGGCCTCGATCCTTTACCATGTGGTGGCATTGTGTGTATAGCATAGGATTCCCATGAGTGATAGAGAGACAGGGATGCAGTGCCTGATAGCGCAACATCTGATCCTCGATATCTCGCAGATGTTGGATCCCTTGATCGTATTTGGTACATAGACCTTCCCATCCTCGTTGTGTCGTTAATAGACTATGATTCAAGGGCGTGCTTGGTTGACCATGTAGAGCAGACGTCTCCAATGATTCTTCAGTTTCCGAAATGCTCAAAGATAATATATCGTTCACGTCCAACTCTTTAGCATCTTTTATTAGCTCTATCAGCACAGCGGGCCGGGTTTTCTTACCCACAACGTCCAAAGTGAGTGGGGTATCAATGTCGCCATCAGAAATGCTTGATGTATCGCTGTCATAGCCACAAGTAAGATAGGTCATGGTCCGGCTTTTTACAGGAAGGACGGGTCAATTGACAAGGTCGATGTGAGTTTATCAGCTGAGCCGAGTGTTAACAGATCATAGAGTTTCGGCCGCTCCAAAAAGGAGAAATTGCCTTCTTATGCAACTCTTCCCAGAGTTCAGAGCGGGGTAGCAAAACGGCAAATCCACTAGCTCTGCGAAAATGGCAGTGTAACAGTCATAAGTCAACGGCGTTAACGGCCAATAGTGAAACAAACTTTGTAGCCACAAACTCAACGTCCGCCGGAACGGGCTAGCTTGCACCATTTAGGATAACGTGTACTTGACGATCTTTTCTGGTCACTTGTAAAGATTGTGGCCACAGGTGGATGCTTTTGGAGTAGACCTTCAGGCGGTGAAGGCTGAAGAGGTTACATGGTCAAGCCATTGTGTAGCTTGAGTATACTACAGAAGCTACATTTGGTGGGAAATGAAGAGAGATTCCGTGTCTAAGCGGCATCTGATATTTATACAAAGGATTGCAGCCTCGATGAACAATAACGAGAAAACAACTTATAAGACTTTTGGCCTTAGCTGTAGTATTTGTACTACTAAACCCTATAATTGCGATAGCTATGTCTCTTAAGGACCTTCTGGAGGACCCGGATACAATAGTTACTTATAGAGCAAAAGGTATTGATCTTTAAGACTATCTATATACTGGGAACGACTTGTGTTCTCAATCATGGGCTCAAACTCGATCGTTGAAGAATCAACCAGAATTAGAAGTGGCATTGACGGTGGCCAAGAGTGCCAGCAATAAAACGAGAGCTGCCTGCCGCTATATAGTAAAGCTTTGACAAGTTGATTGTTTTGGCAGCCCGAGCGCATTCACTCTGACCTGAGTGTGTATTGGTTGCAACATACCGGGCGTTGAATAAAGCGTATTATTAACTAATTAATCTTATGCATTAGCTGACAGTAAGGAAAACATAACTAGCTTCAGGACAACTCCTTCAATCTTAATCAAGTCGCATCTGCATAAGATAACTTAGCCCCAAGATATACAATAAAGTCCCTATAGTTATAGGTTTCTTATATAGGCAACAATAGACCTACTGAAACTTAGTTTCATTTTAAGTAAAGTGACAATAGTGTCACTTATTAACATTAATGTACAATTGCTGATAAGACTTTAGCTAGATAAACTTCATAATCTAACCTTATATATAAGGCATGAACATCAACACTTAGCATCCCACTTCCGTACTCTATAATTCCCCATGCATTTGACTTCCCCGCATTTCTCTTCCATCACCTGCATTCACTTAACTGTACTGCATTTAGTAGGTATTTGCGCCCTGAAACAAGATTTACAATGGCTACCCAAAACATAACCAACCCCAACTCTGTTAAAAGGACTCGCATTGGGGAACGCACTCTCCTAGCGTGCAGCGGGTGCAAACAGAAAAAGCTCAAAGTATGACCTTTACGTCACCTACAGACAGTCGGTTCTAACACCCAACAGTGTGACGGATCAATCCCAAAATGCCAGAATTGCGAGAAGAGCGGTAGAGGTAAGCTCTGGTCCTTCGGCATTGGCATGTCACCTCGCTCACATTTGTGCATAGAATGCCTCGTGGAAGATCCTGCAACAGGTCTCTTTCGACCAAGGGATTATATGCAGTCACTCGAGACACGGGTTGCTTACCTAGAGGGCTTGTTACAGCAAGCGCGGCCTGATGTCGCTCTCGATCATCTTATGGGCCTAGAAAAGGATTCTTCGAGCTTCTCCCCATCCGCAGCCACTCCATTCGTTGGCCCAGGCGAGTCCGAGCCTGTAGGCAACGGTCAGCGGGATGCGTCGACTGAGGCAGAAGACGCAAGAGATCAACTATCGACTGACGTGGCTCTATTATGCCTGACAACTGCTAGCAAAGAGCCTCATTACTTCGGTCCATCATCGGCCGTATCATTCTCACGTATCATCAGTACAGCTATAGATCTTCCAAAGAGATCGCAGGCGAGTACTATTCGGTTCGAGCATGGCGGCTTCATAGACTGGGATTGTCCTCAGGCGTTTCCCGTTAGTTTCCCATCGCCACCTCTGGGTACTGCTCTGTCACAAGCGTATTTCGGAAACATTCATGCACAGTATCCCTTCCTTCATGAGCCGACCTTTCGCTTCTGGGAAGAGCAGTGTTTCAAGGCGGACCTCTCGGGCAATCTTGCTGCAGCTGGAGATATGGCGCAGTTCTTTGTGTGGATGGTAAGCACGCTGTCCGCCATAGCCTCGATTTCTGACACAGTTCTAGGTTTACGCAACAGCGTCTCTGGCTCTGGGCCCAGCTCATTATGACACAGCCGAGTCCTACTACAAAATGGCACTAAAGCATCAGCCCTTCATTCTTGAACTCGACAGCATTGAGTCCATACAAAGTCTCCTGTCGTGCGCAGTGTACTCCATAAGGTCTCCAGCGGGAGGAAGTCTATGGTTAGTTCGCAACTGACTTCGAGTAAGGGCCATGGTCTGAATGTGTTTCTAGGAAATCGTCTGGCCTTGCCATAAGATATTGCATACAGCTTGGCTACCATCGAAGCGCCTCCAGGTTTCGGCGAAACGCTAACCCTTTGATCGCTGAAATGTCCAAGAGATGTTTTTGGGTCGCCTATGATATCGATCGTGTGGCTTCCTTTATCTTAGGTCGTCCCGTCGGTATACCAGATGACTGTATTGATGCTGAGGTGAGCATATCGCGTCTTTGCTCACTGGTGGCCTTACTGACTCGCCAAACAATAGCTGCCCTTAGATATCGATGACGACAAGATCAATGCGCTAGGTTTATTACAGAGTCCACGCGTCTCCCATGACGAGCCGCCCACGAACATGACGGGTGCCATCCATGTGATAAAACTACGTCGGTTGTGGTCCAAAATAGGAAACACCATATACCCAGCCGTTACACAGTCACCTGTGAGCCAGGAAGTAGCCAAGAAGCCGCTTATGGATCAGCTGAGAGCAGAGCTAGAGGCATGGCACTCCGAGATCCCTTATGCACCAGACACGACAGGCATGGATCCCCTGTCTGTCTTTGCATCACGCGAATGGTTCAGACTGGCTTACGATCATTCAATACTATTGTTGTACAGGTACTGGATTACGCACAAGGCTCTACCTGGAGAAGAAGACTCTGTTGAGGAAGCGTTGGAATGCTGCATGCAGAAAGCAAAAGAGCTATGTCTTCTCTACCGCAGATTGTTCCAATATCAATCCTTGCAGTTTACGTGGGGTTCCCTTCACATACTCTTCCTGGGAGGGCTCACGTATCTATATTGCATTTGGAAGTCCACCAGCGTACGACAAGCGACCAAGAGAATGGACATCATTAATACATGCATGGCTTGCAATACTGCATTGGTTATTATCGCAGAGAGGTGGAGTAAGGCTGTGCCGTATCGAGACATATTTGAGGTTTTGTCGGAGAGGACCATTAGCCTCATTTGTGGAGATGGCAATCTGTCACGAGGGGCGAATGAAGCAACACAAGCACCGGATCGCAATCAGTCAATTGACTCGCGAGCTGTTGAAGATTGGGCCTTGGATATTGTCGCCGATGACATGCCAGTTGACTCGGAATGGTTTCTTCAAGAGTTGCTTCAGGGGATGAGCAACAACGAAGCATAGGTAGTTATTAGAGTATTCTATAGTAGTGAACTTCTCGCTGAAGTTCTGCCAGTCATCGAGTCAGTGAGAACCACATTCTTCAACGCTCTGGGACTTTTAGAGCCTTCCATCAGCACATTTACATGCTCTACAGATGAGGGGCTTCGGAACCGCCACGCTTGAATAGCCGGCCGTTCCAACCCTACCCCTTCAATAATATCCACTACCCAATTCCCGATATTAGGCAAGAATTTAAAAGCATGACCACTTCCGCCGGTAACAACCATCAAGCTTTGTCGTCCCGGCACCCGATCTATCACAAAGTGATTATCGAATGTATCAGTATACCAGCAGAGCCTGGTAAAGGCAACATCGCCAGCCTCCTGCAGGACCTCGGGCATATGGCGGGCAACGAAAGACCCAATGGTATCCATGGCTTGCCTGGGAATTTGCGTAACCTTGTCTCCCTCAGACCAGCGCGTCACGGGCACGCTCCTCTCCTGGCCGTCTGGCTGTAACAGTGGATTCGTGTATTTGGTCCCTCTGTAACCGATCTTGAGGTGACCTTCTGCATCGATAGGAAATCCATACAGACCTCCCCGGGCCCCGTGCCTCATGTTGTACATCCAAGTTGGGAACCTTTTAGGCGATAGCTGGTCAAAGATTAGAGAGGTCTTTGGAATTTTGAAGACGACGACTGAGCCAGCCGTCGCCTCGCAGAGATTGTCCAGCTCGGGGACAAGAAGTGGCGTTTGCGGGCCGCAGGCCATAATGGTGAGCTTTGCGTGGTGGTGTTTTCCATCCTTGGTACGAATACCAATGATATCTTCTCCACGCTTTAGGAATGAATGAAATGCTCCGGCCTCGAGGCCAAAAATGAACTTGACGCCATGTTTGCGAGCCTTGTAGAGGGCGAGACGACACGACTTGTCAGCAGCGACAAATCCACCGCTTGTGTCGAGGATACCCGCCATGGAGGTTCCCCGAGCACTGGCTTTGAATTGGTCGCAATCGAAACCCAGATCGTTCGCCGTGTGCACATCGTCGGCGGCAGTTGTTATCAGTTGATTCGTCAAATGCAACTTCTTGGCGTTCTCGACAGTTGCTTTTTCGAAGGGGGGTAGTTCATTGCCTTCGTTGAAGAAGATAGCTCCGTTGTTATAGAATACTTTGTCGCTCGAACTCATGCCGGGTGGCACTTCTCCGTCAGCTAGGTCGGCGTTCCATTGATTCCACATGTCTATTGCTTCGACCGAGAGCTCTTGGTACTCGATCTGAGTTCCGTAGGATGATCTGATGATCTTGTTCAGATCTTGAAACCGTTAGTTATGGCGACAAAGAGTGATGGACTGGAGTGTTGATAACCTGCCGAGGCCGCATCTGAGCCTTTCTGATAAGAATAGAGACTTTCATCGTAGTTTTGTCTGTCGCATACAGTGATATTGCTGTACCCTCTCTTGGCGAGGTGCAGAGCTGAGCTGAGACCAAAAATGCCCGCCCCTACGATCACGACAGGGTCTTCTTTCTGCAAAGCAATCGACATGGTAAAAACGTGCTGACCTCTACTATCGCCAACGTACGTGTCTGTCTGGCTGTCGCTGCCGTGTTAAATTGCCTGACCAAGCTAGCGCCTGTTGATGGGGATTGCGGGTAGGAGTGCTGAATTTTGACTAGTACACTTTGAGGTGTACCTGATAAGGTCAATGAAACACATGACAAGCCACTCGGTGGATTCCGAGATAGCGATACCTCGCTTTAATCTATATCAGGCCTAGTCCCGGAAGATTCCAGCTCAACGATAACAATGTGGGAGCGAGATAAGCAATCTAGGGTAGCCTAGACAGCTCGTCGTGTGACAGTTCAAGCTTCTAGCACTTTGGTATATGCAACGATTATTACAGCAACAGACGCGATGATATATCATGAGCTAAATTCTTAATATAACTACATGATATAATCGGTTACCTTTGCCACTTTTCTCAACTTGCTCGACTCACCTTCTTGACCAAGACCACAATTGAGTTCTCTGCACAATGCATCTCGCCCGATATTTCAGCGATTCTTCGCTCGGCAAACATGTCCGAAGCATTCGAAACTCGCCACGAGAGGTTATCTATAACCGCCAACTCCTCATCTCCTCGGCTCTTTATGCCATGTCCGGCTTGTGCATCAGTTCGTTCCCTTCATTATCATCAGACCATTTCTAACCTGTTGCAGCGTGGGATCAAGGCTCCAGTTCCGTCGTCCCGTCTCTCCCAGGCTTCTCGAAGGCTTTCGGTATTACCTCTGCTGCGAATCCTAGCGAGGTCGCCAACTTTATATCATTCGTCTACCTGACGGCGGGCGTTGGATCCGCCCTGTCGTTCTTCATCAACGATCGAATCGGACGCCTCTGGTCACTGCGACTCTACTTTGCTATTTGGATTATCGGTCAGCTTATTGCAACATTCTCTTATGGAAACAAGGGTGCTCTCTACACTGCTCGCTTCGTGTCTGGACTTGGCATCGGTCCTTTGACTGTCACGGGCCCCATGTCGATTGTTGAGATCGCGCCGACCGAGATTCGTGGCCTCCTGACCGTATGGTTTAGCGTTGTTATGCTTCTGAGCTTAACTATCAGTACCTTGACCGTCTATGCTTGTTTCCTCCACCTCCCCGCCTCTCATCTCCAATACCAATTGGTATGGTTCCTTCCTACCATCATCTGCGGCATCATTATTGCTGCAAGCTTCTTCGCATGCGAGTCTCCGCGATGGCTTATGTTGGTTGGCCGCAAGGAAGAAGCTATCGAGACCTTAGTTGCTCTACGAGGTCTACCAGCTGATCACCCCCGCGTCGCTGGAGAAATCGCAGACATTGAGCTCCAGATCCAAGCTGAAAAGTCGCGATATGCTTCAGGCGGCGGTCTGAGAGATATCCTGAGAGAGACCTTTATGGTACCTGGAAACCTTCGAAGAGTCCAGCAATCCTTGATCTCATACCTTTTGGCTCAGCTCTCTGGTGCGAACTCTGTTACCAGCTACCTGGTGCCGATTCTCTCATTGATGGGAATAAACAGCGCTCACGGGAACAACCTATTCCTGTCGAGTATGTACTCCCTATCTAAGTTCTTTTACACGCTCATTGCCTCCTTCTTTTTCATTGATGCTCTGGGACGCCGAAAGTCTCTCTTCATCGGAATTACCATTCAGCTGATTTCTGATGTCTACCTCGGAGCCTATATCAAGAGTCACCAGGATGGTTCTGTTGCTCCAGGTGCTTCCACCGCCGCGATCGCAGCTATATTTATTCATGGGTTCGGCTACGCTGTTGGTAAGTCCTTGTTTAGTTCCCCCGATACTTAATGTCTCTAATAGTCATCAATCAAGGCCTCCTAGTTCTTCCGTACGTCTTCGGGGCGGAGCTCTGGCCGAACAGCATTCGATCATTCGGCTCAGCACTAAGCCAGGCCTTTCACTGGCTGTTCTATTTTGGCATCAATCGGGCAACCCCTTCTATTCTCTCCAGCATGCACAACTGGGGAGCCTTTATCTTCTTTGCAGGGTGGTGTCTCGTGTCACTTATCTACGTATTCTTCGCTGTCCCTGAGACTGCAGGATTACCCCTCGAGCACCTAGATGCTCTGTTTGAGTGCCCTTGGTGGCAGATCAGATCAAAGGCCAAGACGCTCCACGTAACTACAATTTCAGGTTCTGTCGTTGATGAGGAGAAGTAAGTGCTATATTATTAGCATAAGTGTTAAGGCAATTTAGCTTACAACATTAAGCAGTAGCCCAGAGAGCCTTGATTCCAAGCACGATAGAATTGCGACAACAAGCAAGCAGACTGATTCTTGAGAATCAGCAGGATGCTATAACTCCCACTTCATATATGTAGCACATAAGGTCGGAGTCGCGAACCAGGGATTGGAACGGAAATATTAGATAGGTGTAGCTTTGGTAAATGCAACTGAATCCCCTACTTTCCTAGGTAGTAGTTATTCAATAATTCACAGACCTATCGGTTCTTCCACGGCCGTGATTGAACTGTGGCAGATGCATCGGTCGAACCATCTAGAGCCATACCTGGATGACTTCTACGCGATCATCCACGGTTTTGTTGCGTCATGACACGTGTTGAAATCCGGGTATCGAATTAGCCAATTTCTAATCATAGGTGAGATTACGGTATGTTAGTGCTTTCATAAACTTCTATCAAAAAGAATTATTCACCATCACCAAATCAACCCAAATAAGCACTATTTAGGTTATTATCAACGAGAAATTGTACCAACCACAATAATCTTAGGCCTTGTCAATTTGTATTACTGACTCTATGGAGCAATTAAATTGAGTCGCGACAATCAATGTCGATACAGTTCTTGTGTATTCCGCTCAGTTACATCTTAGCACTTACGCGGTTCGCGTTGACAGGGCTGTTGGCCTTGCCAGTCTTGAAAAACGCTCTGATATTCTCAAAACATTCCCTCTCGGCCTTTTGAAACGCAACATCCGTCAAACCGCCGAGGTGCGGTTGAACAATAACGTTGTCCTGCTCCAAAAACCAGGGATCGACGTTTGGCTCATTCGCCAGCACATCAAGACCCGCCCTTGCAATCTTGCCCGATTTCAGTGCCGCCTTAAGAGCGGCTTCGTTGACAATAGCTCCTCGAGCCGTGTTCACAAAAAAGCTCCCATCTTTCATGGCATCAAATTCTGCTGGACCGATCAAGCCAGTGGTCTTTTCATTCAGCGGGCAGTTGAGGGACACGATATCAGACTGAGATAATAGTTCGTGGAGGGAAGAGCAGTAGGTCGCATTGTACTCTTGTTCCACCTCGTGGGGTAGTTGGCGACGGTTGTAGTATTTAATCTTGATGTTGAAAACCACGGCCTTTTTTGCGAGATACTTTAATCCTCAGTTAGCTAACGAGTGCCAAAATAAGTAGAGGGTAGGTTGATGATGTGTACCTTTCCGATGGAACCCATACCGACGATGCCTAGCGTCATGTTGGTGGGATCACGAGCTGGAATGAGCGAGCCAGGCTCTCCTCGCCACTTGCCAGCCCGTGCTGTGCGCTCAGCCTTGGAAGTATTTCTGAGAACAGCCAGGGTGAGAAAGATGGCCATGTCTGCTGTCGCCTCTGCAACAGCATCAACTGAGTTACAGAAAAGAATGTTATTCTTGGACATCCAATCAACATCAAACTCGTTGTATCCAGCAGATGCCGACGTGATGATGCGGCAGTCGGGCGCCAACGAACTCAAAAGACCCTCGTCAAATGGCTCAAAAGGCGGCGTGCCCATTCGAATGACAAAAGCATCTACAGGACCCTTTTCTTTGATCAACTCTGGCAACAGCTGCTGAGTCTCGGCGCGATCATTGGCGTCTAGCACGTCAAAGTCGTGGTCTCGACTAAAGGCTTCCAAATAATCAGCGCCGGCGAATTTAGGCGCTCCCAAGCTAACAACGTGGGGTCTCTGAGAAGTGCGGCTTGGAGACATGATGGATGAATGTACGGACTGGATGTAGAGAAGCTGTGCGACGGCCAAGGTATCGCGATTTGACCAACTAACTATATGCACCGAGATGCGCAATCTTGAATGCCTGGCTCGATCATGGCTCCCAAAGCAGCAAAGATCGACAAGGAAGCCCCCGAAGGCAGCGATAACCTGCCGGTAAGCCCCGTGATTGGTCAAGAGTGAACCCCCGCACCATGAAACCAACCAACCCTGTCCGGGCGATGCCTTTACAGATGAAAATAACTGGATGTATGGAAGGAATATCTGAGCCTCACCTTTCCGACAGGAATCCAAAAAGCGATGATGGCACAACAGAATACAGATTTAGGACCGCCTTTGGGCTTTCTCGCTGTCGAAGTTGACATTCACCGTCCCCCAGGCGATCCCTTTAACCAGGATACATGGCCCTTTCCCCTCATCCGCGAAAAGGTGACAGGCACATCGGAGGCCCAAATCGTCACCAATGGCGACTACGAAGATGCATTCATCGATCGTTTTGTGCAAGCCACGATAAGGCTTGCAGAGAGAGGGGCTGTGGGCGCCATTACCAGCTGCGGTTTCTTGGCCGCTGCCCAAACCAGGTATTCCGACTTCCAGTCTCAATTTGTTAGTACTGCACCCGCTGAACATGCCAGATTAGCAGCCCTGTCCCCCATACCTGTCGCCACGTCAGCTCTCGTTCAAGTTCCCAGCCTCTTGGCCATCTTCCCTGTCAACAGACCTATCGGGGTGTTAACATATGACAGTGCGAGGCTGGGAAGCGCTCACTTGCTGCAACTTGGCATTGACCCTAACCGCGTCCGTGTACGGGGACTATCGGATGACAGCCATCTCAGGGACATTTGCGCTCGTGGAGCGACTTATGATGCTGATCGGCTGGAGAAGGAACTTGTTGCTGAGGTGAAGTTGCTAATACATCACCATCCTGACATCTCCGCAGTCGTCTTGGAGTGTACAAACATGCCACCTTATGCCGATAGCATTCAAAATGCAATTCAGCTGCCGGTATACGATGTTTACACAATGGCCTTGTGGTTCTACTCGGGGCTGACGAGAAGAAATCCGTCGGCCTGGAAAGCATCGGATACTGGGAACACATAGAGACGATAGTTGATAACCACCAATCCCCATTTCCGCAGTCGTTCGTGCCGTGCGTGAATGCGGCCATCGTTGAACTCTTGGGACCGATCATACGTAGTTATGTCTTGCTGATTGTGAAGGCCTTGGCGACAGTACTGGGATCATCTATTGCTTCATAGAAGCTTACCCTGCATTATAGTATCTAAAACATCGTGATCTTGTTGTATATGAAGCTACCAATTACGTCTTTAGGCATCGATTATGGGAAGAGAAACAAATCGCATGATGACATTTGGTCATAGTGATTGAAACATCTTAAATTGAATAAAGCGTTCTATTTCAGAAAGTCGCCCCCAGTCTTCGCCAGAATGTATTGATACTCGGGCACAAATTGCATATACATAACCTCGGGGCTTCCAGTCCCATCCTTTGTGTACTGAGCCTCTTCTTCACCTACAAATGTCTTTTGCAATCCCGAACCGGCCAAAGACGATTCAACTAGCAGTTGTGTCTGACAAGCTCTTTCCAGGGCGATGAAAAAGGCAGCTGCTTCAGCAACAGTACCGCCTGATGTCAAAATACCATGATTCTGTAGTATGAGGTTTTTTTTCGTCGGACCCAAAGTGTCAGCAAGCCGCATGCCCTCCTCTTTAGCAAAGACGACACCGCCAAAGTTGGCATATACCGCAAGGTCATTGTAGAACATGCAACTATCCTGATTCAACATATCTATCGGCTTCCCAAACGTGGACCATGCGCGGCCATGGGGACTATGGAAGTGGCATGCAGCATTGATATCAGGTCGTCGTTTATGGATGGCTGCATGGATAATGAAGCCGGCAGTATTCACGGGTCTGTCTGCCCCGCCAATACGCTCTCCGTCTTCGTTGACATGAACCATGTCGGACACCTTCAAGAGGCCAAAATGGACTCCGTAAGGATTGAGCCAAAATGTGTCTGGCTTGACCGGGTCTGCTCCAAGGTCAGCTTATTAGTGGTTCAGTATCGACTGTACAAACCTACCTCTAAGGCTGATATGGCCACTCCCTCCATCAGCGAAGCCCAATCTCGCAAATATGCGAAAGGCGCCTGCCATTTGCTCCAATTGCCATCGTCTTGTAGCTTCGAGGGTATGGAATTGTGGAATTTGATGGAGTCTACTTTTGGGTTGACTCGTAGAGAGTGAAGCCTTGGAGGCTGTCGTGGTAATTGTAGAAGACATGATGAAAACTTGGTTGTAGCGCTAGAATTGATGTGTTTGATAGGAGATAATTCATTGTCTTATACGACTGATAACGCTTCAATCGATGGATTGTCACACCGTATCGCCGTCGGTAGCCGCCGTGATTGGCTGATGGGGTTCATCCAACAACACCCAAGCTTTGACCTTGTACACCCTCGGCAATATCCGATGTATCATATGACGCAAGTCTTGTACATAGAAAGGCGATATAGCGTCTTGTTTTATATAGTATATGTACACTGACTGCTACATGTAATTCCTTTTAATATCGGCTGGTATCAATCTTCATCCTTCTCCCCTCTTGTTCATTACGACGAAGATGCCTGCCATCAATACTCTATCGATCTCGGCTGAACCATCCCTCGTGCATCGAGGCGATGACTTTGCCAGCCCCGTCGATGTCCGAACTGCCTTCACACTGTCATTGTCTGCGGTGTACCGAAATGAAGTCCCCCTGTATGGGGATTTGGTCCAGATCGTCCATGCAGTAAATACGGACGTGCTTTTTGGGCAACCGGACCCTGTAAAAGATGCTCTTCTGTCTCAAAGACTTGATCTAGAGAGACACGGCGCCATCAGACTGGGCACCCCCTTTGAGCTACAGATTATGGCCCGCCTCTTTGCCGTTCTTGGCCTGAAGGCAGTGGGTTACTACGATCTTTCTGTCGCTGGACTACCCATGCATGGCACTTGCTTCCGTCCGGTTGACCTAGAATCCTTGAACCAGAACCCGTTCAGGGTCTTTACAACTTTGCTCAGGCCTGAGTTGATCACCAACGCCGAAACTCGTGAGCTGGCATTGAAGTTGTTATCACAGCGCCATATCTTCAGTGACAGACTTCTGGACTTGATAAACTGTGCTGAGAGGCAAAACTGGCTTTTGCAGATGTGTGAAGTTGAGACATTTATTCACGAGTCGATAAAAACTTTCAGCTGGATGCCAGAAGCTTTAGCATCAGAAGAAGAATACAGAAGGTTATCCTGGGAGCATCCCATACTTGCTGATATCGCCTCATTCAATACTGCGCATATCAACCATTTAACACCCCGAACGCTGGATATCGATGCTAGCCAGGCACAAATGCGAAAGCAAGGCCTTCAGGTCAAGGATCGCATCGAGGGCCCCCCTTCACGTCAATGCCCGATTCTCCTCCGCCAAACCAGCTTCCTAGCCCTGGAAGAAACGATCAGATTCCGCGACGCCAATGGGGATCTTATCCAAGGAAGTCATCGCGCTCGATTTGGAGAGATCGAGGAGCGAGGAGCTGCAGTGACTATTGCGGGGAGAAAGCTTTACGATGAGCTGTTGGCCAAGGCCACAAGCACCATCTGCGAGGGTTCAGGTGCGCAGAGCCTTGAGGCAATGGATAAGGCCATGAGTGATGCCTTTAACGACTATCCTGACTCGTGGTCAGAGCTACGCAAACAAGGCCTCATTTACTGTACTTACCACGGTACAGGTAAAGGAAGCTTTGATGTCACAGGGACTCTTTCGCTCGAGGAATTGGTTGACCAGGGATATCTGAAAGCCAATCCTATCACTTATGAGGACTTCCTTCCATTCTCTGCAGCAGGTATTTTCGCATCAAATCTAGATAAAGTCCAGAACGAGCCTTTACAAGCAAATGGCTGTCCTGATCAAGAGGGCTTTGAGAGTGCTCTAGGGTCTGCGTTATTGGAGCCCGAAGCCTTGTATGCGGACATCCAGCGAACGAGTATCATAAGATGCGGTCTGGTACCTAGGTTGGTTAATTATTAATGATTAGACCTTCAAGGCTGTGTAATGTTGTTTTAAGATATAAAACTCGATAATATCACTCGCCGTTCTGTTAAGCGAACCAGTCAAGTAGAGTGCAGAGCAATGGAGTAAATCTCTCTAGTCCTGTTGCAATGATGATATGATAATATGCAGTACTATAAATCTCTGCCCCTCCTACATCTGTACTCTTTCAGTACTAACCCCCCCTTTCATTGTTGGTCGTGCACATTGCCAAGCTGTTCTATGTAAGCCGGATAATAAATCTTCCCTTCTACTCTGCAGTTAATTGGCCCAAGCCAATATTAGTCAGTTATGCCTCATTACTTATAAGATGCATTTCATGCCGGGGCACAGAATATTTCCCTCCTCCTTCGTTTTCTTCTCTCACCAGCTTTATTCCACTCCATGTCACCTCCAGATCATTATGGATTCCAGCAACAACACTGTTTGGGTCGTCACTGGCGGCAACAGAGGCATTGGCCTTGGGTTCGTTAAAGCCCTCCTTGCTCGTCCCTCCGTCACCGTCATCGCCACGGTTCGCAACGACCAAGCAGGCACATCTCTCGTAGATGCTACTGTCGGTCTCGTCAAGGGTGACGGCACAACTTTGAGCATTGTGCAGTTAGACTTTACTACCCCGCTCTCTCCTCACCAGATCCGCAAAGCTTTCGACATTGATCACGTCGACGTTCTCGTCAACAATGCCGCCGCCTGCTTCAAATCTTATCCTGTACTCGACATCCCGACCGATGACCTTCGCTCCGCGTTCGACATCAACACAATCGGCCCCCTTACAGTTGTCCAGGGAGTTTGGCCCTTGTTGCAAAAGTCATCTGCTCCCAAGGTGATCAATGTTTCATCATCTGTTGGCTGTATCACCTACCATGAAGTAGTCGCTGGTGCATACGGACCTAGCAAGGCTGCCTTGAACTGGCTTACGCGTGCTCTGCATTTGCAGAATGAGGGCTTGGTAGCTTTTGCACTCCATCCTGGTTTTGTTAATACGGAAATGGGCGAGTCTGCTGCTACGGAGTGGGGATTTCCCCATGCTATGCTTGAGGGCGTCGAGGAAGCAGTAAAGGGCAGTCTTGGAATTATCGACAGTGCTACGCGAGAAAGTGTCTCGGGCAAGTTTGTTAGTTATAAGGGACAGGAGCTTCCCTGGTGAACTAGATTCCTTTCCAGAAGCTTTTTTTACGACTCAGGGAAGGCCTAGAGAAAATGAATTTTGGCTATGCCTTTCATGTCGTCACGATGATGGCCAAGCTCTATATCGTATTCCTCCGAGCTTTATTGTTACTACTAGTCTGCATCCCTAATGGCAAGTCCATTGCTCCGATGAATGTAAGTAGACAGTAGATTGAATATCCCCCTGTAGCCCCTCCTTTCAGCTACTGAAAGTGCTGTCTCGCCCCTGTCATCAACCGCCTGTATATCAGCCTTACCTGTCTCAAGAAGTACCCTCATGGCCTCCTCAGCATTCGCATCAGCAGTTAGTATTAACGGCGTCCTTCCCCATAGATCCTTCGTGTCAATATCGTACTTGCCACTTTCGTGAAGCATATTGATCACATCACCATTACCCCTTCCCATAGCCCACCAAAATAATTTTCGTGAAGTGTCGTTGCTTTCTCTCTGGAGAGAAAACCCTTTTGCACTGAGTAGTTGCAGAACCCTCCGATCCTGGCTATTGTCTAGAGCCCACGAAAAGGCCGTTTGTCCCCGTTCGTCCGTGAAATGCAGATCAACTAAGAAACTGCTGAGAAGAACCTTAAACATGTCTTCGTTCCCTCTGTGCATAGCCCACAAGAGTGGCGTTTTTCCTTGAAACGTCTGATTGGGCTCAATCATGCTCTCATCGAGAACCAGTTTAACCATTCTTAAATTTCCATCTGTGGTAGCCCTCCAAAAGCAACGCTCCGTGCCATTATCGCACCATACGTCTATCATAGTAGATTCAAGATCGGCCTTGCGCTCACTCATAACATGGTACTCATCCACGATAGATCTTGCAGAAACTGTTCTTTCTTGAAAGTCCTTTTGGCTGATACCAATCTTTCCTGTGTCGAGGAGCAGCTGGACGATACTCAGGAATCTATGCTGAACGGCGACAAAAAAAGGGGTGTAGCCACACTCTTCTCTGATGCTGATATCAATCTGGCCTGTATGAAGAAGGAGATCGACCATATCTTCATCATTTCTGTTCACTGCTTCGAAGAATGGCGCATCATGGCGGCCCCATTCTTGACTGGCTAACTCTGCGGTACTTGCATCCCTGTCCAACAAAGCATCCACAAATTCAAGTGCGCCCATTGAAACAGCTTCATACAGCAATTGATGTACAGTTAAAGCTCCTTGGCCCTCTTGAACACATAAAAGCGCAAAATCAACCAGATTAGTGTTTATAATATGCTCAAGGACTGTCACATCTGCGGTATACTCTGAGAGAATGGTGTGTGGCGATTTCCGAAACAAGGCCGCGGCGATATCGTAATGGTGGTTGTCAATAGCTAGGACTATTAGAGTTCCATCTAGTAGAGCACTCATATCGTCCCAAGAGCCGTATGACAATAAGAGACTGGCCACCGCCGCCCTACCTCCACGTATGGCGACAAAGATTGCCTCTTCATCCCCTTCATCCTCTTCATCTTCCTCGAACTCTATGATATTATCAATCTCGACACCCCTGTATCTCCTCGTATCACCACCGCCCTCGAGGAAAACCCTCAAAAGTTCGTTTAAGACATGATCGCTACCATCAGTCCGATTCAAACATTGTGTTGCAAAGAAGACAGCCCCGTCAAGGTCTGAACCCTCTTTCATAAGCTTGTATACTAGTTCCTTATCCTCTTGAATTATGGCATGAAACATCAATGACTTCTCGTGTTTGACCTCAGCACCTGCGTCGATCAAGCCTCGGATTACCGTGTCTGCTTTGATGGACACGGCTAAGCTCAGAGGTGTTTCACCATCAACATTGGCGGTATTAACATGACCGAGGTACTTGAGTGGCACCACAGTGTCAGTTGGCCAGTCTTCTGAAGCAGAGGCGTCATTCTCAGTCTGCCATATTCTTGAGCGTTCCAGTATCATGAGGGCCATATCTTGATAGTTCTCCCGCAAAGCAAGCTGAAGGGGGGTATTCCCTTCGGGGTCCTTGGTATCCAATTGTGAGCTGTTCCACTGTAGTAAAGTATCCAGCAAGCTAGCGGAACCAAACGCTATCGCGAGGTGAAGAACCGAGGCGCCGGAGAAGGGCCAGCCCCTAGGCGCATGAGTACCGCCAGGGTCCATTATTCTCCATATGCTCGCGAGCATTCCAAGACGTCCTGGCTGGTACCATTGAATGAGTGCCACCAAATCAGCCTGGCAAATAGCTTCCTCCTCGACGGCCGTAACATGGTCGAGAAGAAATGTTACTCCGTATGGCATCAGCGGGAAGGTTGCTGATAGTTTCTCTCGCGATAGACCATTTGCGTTCAGGATTTCTTCCAACGTCAAGTACCTGAGAAAAGACCTGGATATCTCATAATGGCCGGCTCCAGCTGGGGACCCAGATAGCGGCTCTTGGCGAATATTGGCGAGAAACTTCTGTGCCACAAAGTCTGCAGCTGACTGATGGATGAACTGGGCTTCTCTGCTCCATTCTTCACCTCCAGGCTCATACTGTTCATAGACATCACGATTCTGGAACTCCACAAGGCCTCTGGATATATGCCGGACACGCATCTCGAACTGGGATAAAGAATCCGACCAGGTGCCATGAGATCTGAGCTCCGAGACTGTTGTATAATGCATGTCTTTGTCAGTAGCGAGTGCTTCTCGGAGCTCCTGGGCTGACAATGGTCGTTTAGCCAAGAGAACCCACTGAAACAGCTTGGCCATCTCCTTATGCTTGTCATTGGTCGCCCCCCTCAATATGACGTCGTACAGCTCGTCGAGGTCTGGTGGGGTTGTCGATATGATATTAAGTAGGTCCTCGATTCTAGCGCCAGCCAACTCTTCGTCTAGTACCATGTTTGTGATGAGTATGGCCCATTGGAAGCCCCCATGGGCCTTCAACAAGATCTCTTTCTCGATCTCTCGCCGCCTCTCCACGGGCTGAACCTCCTTGAGTCGGCCTCCAATGACAAGTCTGATGTCCTGGTCATTCCTCTCTTCCACATAGACCTTCGCCATCGTCTCATGGCCAAGTATCGGGAAATGCCTCGATGAAAAACAGATCTTGACCATGGATCCCTGTCGCTCCGCATTCTCAATGAGGCTCTTGAGAAATAATAGTAGGCTTTTGGCATGTTCCCCACACTCATCAAGCGCGTCAATGAATATGACAACCGGTAGCTCTTTAGTCCCCTCTATCAAGAGTCGGGATAGGAATTTCTCCAATTCCTTTTCATTCCATCTCCAGCCGTTCTTCTGGTCAAAGGATCCGTACCGCTTCTCTTTATCTTGGAAGACATCTGTGAGCTCCGCCAGATATTTTGGAAACGACATGAGCAAAGAATTCAGCAAAGCGCGAAATATGCCTAAAGGTGTCCGTTGTAGTTCTATGCCGCGTCCATGGATAAAAAAGGAAGCGATAATTTCCCCAGACTTCCTGCGGCTTACTGTATCAACTGCAAATTTCATGATGACTGATTTGCCTGTTCCAGGACATCCTTTAATCCAGAAGAGCCCACGAGCCGCATTCATCCACTTCTGATAGTTGTAGTCTTCTAGAAGCCAGTCGCAAGTGTCGCTCGCATAAGAGATCTCGGAGTATCTGTGCTCTTGCTCAGGGAATGATAGCGATTTCAGGCATTCTACTTCGTATCAGCGACACGTAACAGCTTTCTATCTTGGCTCATACCCTGATCGTCACTTGAAAGTTGAACACAAGCTGGAAGACATGTAAGTATATTGAGCATTTACACCTTAAAATCTGGCATCGAACCTTGTGGACCTTCTCTTATACCTCCAATACCAGGCCGTCCTCGTGAAATACCAATTATGGGACGTAGTGCGACCAACACTCTTCGGTACAATTGATCATGTACACCGCTGTATTTTACCATCTCAGAGTGGTTGCGGTTGATGGGATGCTGCTTTTGGCAACCGCATGTTGCCGAGAATACCTCTACCAGCACTTCGCTAGGACCAGACATGTCCCATTTTCCATCGATCTGACAGCGGTGTTAAGAACAGACAATGTTTCTCGACGTGTAGACAACTCACCCAAACTGCGGTAGGGGACTTCTCTGTCTCATAGAACGACACAACAGAAAAGCCCCTCGCTTTTGATATTTTGCTAAAGCCATTCTGTAGATGATCGAGAAGTGACGAATTCTTGTTAAGAGATTCGAGTAGTGCCCGGTTGGGGTTATCCTTTACCAAAGGGATCAAACACTCGACTTCCAAGCCTCGATGGGGAACCCCAAAGAAGGTGAAACCGGAAATGGCGTTCAAAATTGGAAAGTCAGGCCCGAGAGGCTCTTCTTGTAGTAATCGGACAGCCTAACGGGCGTTAATTGATAGGCCTTCTGAAGCACTTTTCAATTACTCACCTCTTTGACGACAAGTCCACCCAGGCTATGTCCGATGAAAAGTATCGAACGAGGTTGGTTCGGGTCCTCTTGGGCATTAGCTGTTGAAAACAAACGGGAAATATTTGGTCAAATACATAAATGTCCTCAAGGTCAATCTGCAGTGCCCGTCCCAAGTCTGTCAAATTTTGGAAGGCGCTGCTCTTGGAGAGCTTCGTATCATATCCATAAGTTAAAATCCTTGCATTCGGGATGTCTGATGGAAGCGCATCCCGAAGCCAAACGAAGCGGCCATTCTTTTCCTTGAATGAACCCAAGGCATGCCCCCCAAGGCCACAAACTGCAACCAAGCTAGTGAGGAACGTTAGCAAAAATACATTGATAGACTGATTCCGGTCAACTCACTCAATATGGCAATCGTTGTCGTTTGTGCGGTGAAAAGGTGTGAAACCTGTAAAGTGTGTGTCGAAAGCAAGAGACCTGCTGAAATCGATGTCGTTACCATCGGACAGGTTAAAACTCCACTCAGTCTTTGTGCGATCGGATAAACATTCTGGAATTGAAGGAAAGCTGAGTGTAGCGATCTTGCTATTGGGATCGGTGGGGGAACATGCAAGCGAGTAGACAGTAGGACTGGCGCTAGGCTCGAGTGCCAGAGTTTTCTGAATAAGGTTGCAGACCTCACTCCGAGTCTCGCAATCACGCGGAATGCCCCGTAGTCTGAAGTTTTTGTGGCTAGCTGCTGCCATTGCGGATACTGCCTGCGCTGCAGGTAAACATGTACATGCTCGAATAAGACTGAGGGAAAAAGATGGAAAACTTTGAGTCGGAGAGAGATATGAGGAGGGCGTATCAGGACTTCGTCTGCGGCTGAAAAGCTGGAATAGGTGCCCAGAATGTCTTGTATGCATGAGTTAGGGGTGATAGGTCCTCGGCGAATGATAACTCCCGCAGCCATGCAGGGGAGGGTTGAAAATAGGCAGAAGTGCAGTTCTCGGTGACTGCAGCTTCACCGACTCTGCGCCACTAACGTCACAGGGCTAACTCAACAAAGTCAGATCATTGTGAAAAAGAGGACAATGATAAAGGACGTATTGTACTTTGCTGTCAGGCCACGACTCGTTCAGTCTTCACCAAACGGCGCCTTTCTTTGATAGCGAATTTCCACTCTTTAGCAATTTTCCAAGACAGCAGAACCGCAAGCCCAATGAGAAGGCCAAAAGAGACCAAGATCGCCAAAACGCTGACACCAAGCGCCAGCCCCTGCCAGTTGGCACCGCCACCTGTTTCAAGTGAGGCCACCACCTGTAGTCCACTCAAAGTCACAGAGGTAATTCCGAATGCGAATAAAATCGGCGCGTAGAAACGTGCGAAATACTGTCCGTATTGGAAGTCAATTCTCTGGAAGTAGGACTTGTGCAGAATGATCGGAGCGTAGAAGTTGAGGCGAGTAAGGCGGATTTGACCGTAGGCATAGCGCAGGGAAACATCTTTATCCAGGATCTTATCAAAATCAGAGGTGAAGTCGCAGAACTGCTCCCAAGAGATACCTTCTGGGATAAGACAAAGAGTAGGATCCTTGGCGATGCGAAAGTCTGATTCATGCTGGATGAGAAAGAAGTATGTGCGTAGATAACCCAAGGTTGCGCGTCGAATACGCACGTCGTCGCTTGTATTGTTACTGCAAAGATGTTCTCTCCAGAAGCCGTTGGACCCGATGAATCGTGGAAGAGGCTTGATGAAAACACGGTTGTTGATCCATAAGAGATGTAGCTTCGGGTTCTCTGTCACGACGATCGACCGGCCTTGTAGTAACTGTCGATGCAGTGGCCATATATTTGTGCTATCTTGTTTTGACATCCACCAGAGCTTATCCGAAACTCGATCTAGGTCGTCTGAGCAAAACTCAGACATGAGTAATTTCTTGATCTGATCGCTGCCATGACGAGGAACTCGAGGGAATCCTGGCACGTACCCGCTCTGCTGGTCCCGAAGCAAAGAATGTTCTGGTCTAAAGGGCGGTTTGAACATGTTAGGAAACATGAAGATGTTCGTGTTGGAAGGTTTCGAGATACAGCCTCACCTGGGCTCATTGCAACACACCAATTTCTTTCAGATAACGAGGAGCTGGATTTCCCAGTGTAAAAATGTCGTTCAGCTGGACAACCGATTATCAGGTTGATGTGCCACTGGGCCTCGGCGCTTCAGGTCGCAATGTTATTGGCTGACAATCAGTGCCGTAATGTAATTTCAACCTCCCTGTATTTCGTCCTTCATAAATTATTAAAGACCAATCTATATTTATCCTGTCTGTTTGTAAAAGGAATTTTATTCAATCATCTCGTCAACCCAGTCCAAATTCCACTCAATATGCTCAACCAGCACTCAAACGTCTCAAACCTCAAACAAGTTGATATCAACTCTTGCGTACTGCCAAGTCGGTACCCTCAAGCAGGCAGGGCTTAATATTCCTAAGCTCAATGGTTGTTTAAGGATTGTAGCTGAACGCGACTATAACTCACTCCAGGAATAACTTCTTTTCATGATGGATAAGTCTGCCTGATCATGTCACCAACTTGGAAGAGATAGAATTGCAAGATTTTGTTTCCCTTAAAGCCTGTGTCTTTTGGGGGGCCTGGGGAAGTTCCATAATGCTGATTCCCCGCATAAACACATGTAGTTCAGCATTTTTATCATGTCATGGGTGCATTCGTTCAAATTTCCGCCGGCTAATTAGAACTAAATCCTACATTTAAGCAGGGCTAACTATTGGTGGAAGAGATTAAAGATCGTCGGACATAATGTATCACTGCAGAACTTCATTATAATATTATGCGACTCGCGCGGCTATGAGTAGAACATGCTACCTAAGCATGGTGATCATCTAGAAAACAGCACTCTAGAAATGAGGGGCAGGATTTTGCCTAAACTTTGGGTTAATCGGGCTTATCACATGTAGTGGTTCAATGTATCTCGTAGATATAATGCCAACTCGAGACTAAAAGTCAATCAACCATCCATTCTTCCATATACTGTATAACCATGAAGATGCATCTACACTTTGTTTTCCTCTTTGCTATCCGCTTCTCAGTGGCCGCACATATCTTCGTTGATCGGAAAGGACAGGACTATAATCCTGGGTCAGCCGGCAAGCCTGTGAAGAGTATCCGAAAAGCACAAGAGCTTGTCCGTGAACTCATTCCGTCCGCACAAGATGACATCACTGTCCACCTTGGCCCAGGTACTTGGGTAATTAACGAGCCCATCAAATTTAACAGTGAAGACTCCGGTACCAATGGCTTAACGGTGACATGGGCTGGTTCAGATACGGTCATCTCTGGAGGACACAAGATTATCGATTGGACTGAAGGCAAGAACGGGATATGGTCTGCTTCCGTCCCGAAGGGGACGAAATCCCGCAACCTCTACATAAACGGATTGGCTGCACAGTATGCTCGACGACGAATCCACAATCGGACAGATTTTGAGTACACCAAAATCGGAATGACCTGGAACAGCTCGGATTACGACTGGATCATGAACACACCAGGCATTGAGAATGGCGAGCTTCGGGCGATAAATTCATTTACGGATCGTGTTGCGCTCATCGAAAAGGTTAGCAACCGCGTCCTTGAGATGAAGAAGGATATATGGGCCAATCAACTCATCGGTTATGACCAAATCGCAGAGCCGTTTTGGGATGGAGGCGTTTGGATTCAAAACGTCAAAGCCTTGCTGACTGACGGCGGTCAATTCTACCTTGACAGAAACGAATCGACTGTCTATTACAAGCCATTGGAAGGCGAAGATATGGCCACCGTATCTGGCTATCTCGGCATCCAAGAGGTTCTCATGGTCGTCGGTGGAACCTATAAAGAGCCGATTCACGACTTGCACTTCGAGGGAATCGCCTTTAAGCACAGCACTTGGCTAAGGCCAGACACTTATGGTTACATAGATCAACAGACTGGTGGTTACATGGGAAATGATAGTCAGTGGCCTAATTTTGAAGCATCGAGGCCCCATTGGTGGCAGATGCCCAGCGCGATCCAAGTCAGCGCGGCATACAACGTCACCATAGAGTCTTGTACTTTCCGAGAGCTTGGAGCTGGAGGCATTGGTGTAGGAAATGACAAGAATGCGCACGTGACGGGCGTTGGCCTTGGGGCCAACAACATCCATATTGATGACAATTATTTCACGCAGGTGATGGGGAATAGTATCACCGTGGGAGGTATACAAGCCGATGCACACCACCCATCACAGCCGCAGATGCTTGTGTCAGACATTCACGCCTCCAACAACATATTCAACAACAATTCAGTCCTCTGGTCATCCACCGTCCCCATTCTTTTTACATACACGCAATTCTCTTCCATAATACACAACGATGTTTATAACCAGCCATATAGCGGTATTTGCCATGGTTATGGTATGGTTTGTTCCTTCCTGACGAATAAGACTGCTAATGGGTTCTAGGCTGGGGAAGCAATGATGAAGGAG
This sequence comes from Fusarium proliferatum ET1, assembly GCF_900067095.1. Lineage (NCBI taxonomy): Eukaryota > Fungi > Ascomycota > Sordariomycetes > Hypocreales > Nectriaceae > Fusarium > Fusarium proliferatum. Next base: position 2,227,446 of record NW_022194798.1, on the reverse strand, counting down.
GGAGCCCAGAGTACGTCAAGCGAGGCCTTTACAATTACCAGCCACTCTATGATACACCCACCGTCATGAAGAACAATTTGATTGAGGGAAATTTGATTCATCATTTTGGTCAATCTCATACTGACTTTGGAGGCGTATACACGCTTTCACGGTCGCCAAACACAATGGTGTCATCTAACCTCATCTATGACGCAAGCTGGCAAGCCCTATATCCTGGCACGTAACTTATATAAATCATCGTAATGCTTGCTGATACTCGGAACAGATGAAGCCTCAAGAAACATCACCTGGTTCAACAATCTGGGTTTCACTTCAGGAAAGTATTATGCGCCAAATGATTGGATTCCAGAGCAGCTCACCGGATGTATGTTCATTGTTTATATGCGGTAGATAAAGTGCTGACATGACCAGGGAACACAGTGATTGCTAATTGGGGTAAACTCGGAGTCAAAGACAACGAGGTCCTAGATGGGTTCCCAAATCATTCCGGAAGACGTAACAACACGTTCCTACGAAACTACCTTGCGCCCTACATAAATGGAACAAGCCTCATAGCACAGCGAGCTGCATATCGTGCAGGGGTTACCCCATCAAAACGCAAGGGAAGGCCCATCACAAACGATCCAAATATCGCAGATGCCTACTTGGATGTCAAAGTCAGCGATGGACATGTCGTTGTTAACGTGACTAACTTTGACGATTGGGACTTCAGAGACGTTGTTTTCCGTATCTCGGGCCGTGGTATCACGTTTACAAGAAAGTTTACCCCTCACTCAATCCCTGCTGATGGTTCTGCAGCGGCGGTGTATACTTTTTCTGGTTCCCCAAAGGGAAACGCCACCGCCTGGGTGAGCTATGCAAATCCGAGAACACAAAGGTATCGCAGAGAGAAGGAGTTTTCTCTAACTATGTAGCAAGATATCCAGCCTGGATTACATGAGCCTCAAGGAGTTATCAGTTGTCACTGGCCTGCTTTTCACAGCGACTACCTAACAGTCAGATACTTAACGCTACAAACATATGGTAGCGGTCTTTCCTAGCTCCAGAGTGGCAGATAAGAGCAAGCCTATTCTTGAAGTATATTCTTAATTACATCAAGTGTTATTTAATGCGTTGGTTTGCAAATGGCAGCTTGAAATACCTCATGTCGAAGAATACGCCATGTTCTCTTGTAACGTACTTGCGGAGTTTCTCCCCTGGTCATAAACTCCGCTTAAGGCCCAAGCCCGCAGCCTTGTCCAGTAACTCCGTGAGATACATATCTACCCAACTACCGAACGTTGCAGATCAAAATCCCGGGCTAGGCGTGGGGCGGAGCGATGTGGGATGTCAATTCCGCAGATCTCGGGGTCTTCGGCAAACCGCACGGTCAGAAATGTGACTTTACAGCCAACATACTACCGATTCTAGATCATAAAACACATCTTTTGTCCTCACTATACCTAACCCTAACTATCAGTAATCCAGTAACGGCACCCTTGTATACGAGAACTTGTCTTTTCTGTCCAATAACAACATTATATAATACATCAACCTTTCTCTATAAACCCTTATCTATATAGGGGACAAGAAAAAGCATAAAGATGACTATCCCATGTCGCTGAATTTATTAACAACCCCCCTTCAGCTCAGCCTACCCTCTTCGCCTTGTATTTGCCCATCCATTCCGGTTTCATAAACAACACGAAAACCCTAAACCCTAACATGACACCCATTGCCAACCCAGAGCCCCAAGTCAGCTTGGTAGGATAAATCCCACTATCGGTCTCCCCTACAACCCAAGCCTGCCAAAACAAGAGCGGTAAAGCCATACCCTCAAACGAGGCTAGCATCCGATACGTTACCCGCCTCGTTTCTACCGCTCCAGCTTTATTTGGGATCCCAAGTGCTATTGGTACCGTCATGGCGGCTAGGCTGATGCCGAACAGTTGCATCACAGGGACAGCGTGAGAGGCCGCAGACGGGTCATCGGTTGAGTACATTCGTTTGAAAGCTTTTTCCGCGTTGAATACCATGGGGATAGCCAAAAGGATATTAAACGTCGATTCAGCGACCGATATAATTCGGACAATGGTACCAGAAGCTGATGGATCAATCTCCATTGACACTTTGGTGTCAGCTCCGATGCTTTTGTTTGTGTTTGCCATAATTGTGCGCGAGGAGGATAACTGCTGGTGTTTCTTAATCGAAGTATGATATTATGTAGAGGTGAAGACCCGAGGGCTTGGGATGAGGCTGTCTTATAAACCTATTCACGGCCAGGGATAGTAATCAATTGTCGCGTTGCCTTCAAGCTCAAACCCCATAACCAACTAGTGGCCCAGATATTCCAGTGCTCTGAGTGGTCCGGGAAGCTCGGATAGCTGCCATAACGCAAAGCTTAACGTTATGCTTAGAGTTATGCTGGGTATCTGGACCTTGAAAATAAGGTATCTACCTATATCTTTACTTTACTATATGTAAATACCAAGAGCTCCATATAAATAAGTTTGCTGTAACGTTTATTAACCCAAGTCCTGCCACCCTGATAAACTACCTTCGATTTTAATACATAAGCAGCATAACCATCTATTAGATTACAACTTATTGTCACATAACATCACACCATGATAAACCGTGCCCACTATAGACATGTGCTAAAATAATTATGGCGCACTAAGGGTCCTTGATCAAAAGCATTCAAGAGGCAGATCGGGTGAATTGAGACTCGGGAGTCCACACTTTCCGGTAAAAGCAAACTCAGGGAACCTGGCGTCCAGAGTCTGCTTTTAATATTCTGGGTTCTGTCCGACATATCGCAAACTTGATCAGATTATACGAATGTAAATGAGATATAGAAGAGTCCTCGCTCTTATCTTGAACGCCAACAGCAAGTAAATTGATCTTGTTGACTTGAAATATCTTGACTAGTTACTGAGCAATTAATAACCAGGGAAAATAAAGGATTTCTCTGGAGCTATATTCTCTGTCCCTCCGTCATTAGGTAAGCCACCTAGGAATCCCACCTGCAGCGTGTAAAGGTCCGGATTAGCTTTCAGAGCTTGGGCCTGCGTGATTACATGCTCTAAATCCTGTTGGACATCAAAGTATCTTCCATTTAGGCAATCCTTTGCAATACCAGTGGCCAAAGCCACTGATACCATGCCACTCAAATAAGGAGAATCTTTAAAGCCCTCCAACACTTGAGCCATTATCTTGAGGACATGGGGGTACTGACCCATTATCTCATCTAAATGGGCTTCATGGAAGGTTAGGAAAGAGGTATGCATTATTTTATAAAGGAGCAAAATACCTGCAGATGTCATCTGTGAGGGCACGGCACCTGGATGGATGGAATACATCTGAATCCCATCATGACCTCCCAGTTCCAATTCTGCTTGCCAGCAGCTAGTAAGTCGTATAAGTGCGGCTTTACCAGCACAGTAAGTGGTGTTAAAGGGGATATTGACCGTTCCGCCCCTAGAGGCTATGTTGATTATAGTGCCACTTCGGGCCTGGATAAAGCTTGGCATAACCAGACGCATCAAATACATAGGGCCATTTAAATTGATGGCCCAGTCTTGAAGGATAGCTGCGGGATCTTTTTTGTGCATCTGTTTGGGTCGAGCATTGTCAGCAAAGTCAGGCTTGTCGGATTTGGCTGTCAGCGAACCGGTCCTATACTATCCACCCCAGCATTGTTGATAAGTATGTCGATATTGCCCAAGTTACTTTCCACCTTAAAAATTGAGTTTAGTTGGTTACTTGGTTTAATTAATTGGGTGAACCAGTGAGACATTGCTTACTTCCTTTATGAGATTCTGGCAGCTGTCCAAGTCGGACACATTACATTGAATGGATGTGACGGCTGTGGCACCGAGAGTTCGACATCGATTCAGAAAATCGGGAGAAGGTTCAGTTCGGTTAAAAACAAGGACCAGGTTAGTCCCGGCAACAGAGAAGCACTCTGCCAGTGCCCGACCAATTGTTCCAGTTGACCCTGGCCCGAATCTCAAATCAGCATTTTGAGGAGAACTAAGGGTAGCCTCTATTGATACTTACCTGTAATTAGAGTAACTTTGTCTTGCAACGATGCCTTGAATTTGAGAGGGTGAATGAATGGATAAACCTCATTGTGCAAGCCAGGTTTAAACGAATCCATGACTTGCAAGATGGTTACGAAATCACATAACATCAATCGCAATGTAACCCAAATAAAGTTATCAAATTATTTTGCAATGATTATATATTGTAAAGTTGTTAGGACTGGGCTTTGAACAGTAGTACCCCGCGTTTTCCGATCTGGATCTTGCTGACTCGGCTCCACGCAGATCATATCGGTAATGCAATCTTATAAATCGGAATATTGCTGCCTCGGCTCCACCTACCCTCCACCCACCCGAAGTTTATTGGTGTTTTAAGAAAAGTTCGTCTTAGAGTGAAATGTGTATGGGGGAAACCCCTGTACCTTTACCTTTACTGGGCTTATAATATTTAAATAGATAGAGTAAGTTTAGTTGTTTCTAATCCCATGAGAACTTATCACTCATCCTTTAAGCTTTTCTGGATCAACTATCACAAATAAAACATAGCTCCTATCTAAAGCTTGTTTCTGCTTCTTCTTTATCACTATGTCAAGAGACGCACTTCTTGCCGACGTCGAAAAGACCTGGAACGAGCACCTTATCGATCAGCCTACGCAAACTGCTGAACAAATTAAAGCTGGCAAAGCACTCATTGAGCTTTTCTTAGCCACTTTCGTATACCATGACTACGACCGCACCCGCGAATTAGTCTCTGAGGATTATATCCAGCATAACCCGACACTTGGGACTGGAAGAGAGTCTATCATCGAATTCGCTGAGAGAGAAACCACAGACCCCAACAGACCTTTTAAGTGCAACTGGAAGCGCATTCTGGTTGATGGGCAATTCGTAGTTGCCCACATTCATGTGGAGGCTTATGATGGAACTGATGGCGTGAGAGTGGTAGAGATACTTCGGTATGAAAAGGGCGTTTTTACGGAGCACTGGGATACTGCCGCCCCGGTTCCCCCCAAGTCAGAGTGGAAGAACCAAAATGGCCTGTTCTGAATCAAATAAGAAGTGGTATTAGGTCTAGGAATGATACAGTCGTTGACCTCCTTATGCAAACTACTCAGGTCGACAACTTCGTGGATGCTTTGCTGCAGAGGGATGCAGATATCGTAGAAGTGTGGAGTCAAGCTTGAATCTGCACCTGAGGGTTCTAAAATTCTCTATTGCTAAGCTCAGGATCAATTGCTGAACCAGATATCAACAATACCCAGGGCCAGGTGACGAGGGTGGAACGATGTGGGATGTTGCTTGTGGATACCCCGGGTCCTTTGTCAGCCAGTAGCACCAGCACCAGCCTCCACAATCGGATGTACAAGTATATAAACCAAGATACAATTTATTTAAAATTACAGAATAACTTTACACATCGCTGTTTATATCTTATCTTCAACACCATTCATCATGCCTGTTGTAGCTATTGCAGGAGGTACTGGTAGTGTTGGCCGCTTCATCGTTGAAGAGACCATCGCAGATGGCAATTTTGAGGTCATCATCTTAGGCCGAAAGGTTTGTCAATTAGGGCCAGATATCGGGATACCCAAGTTAATCATCTCTACACTCAGGTCAATCTATCGCTGGAGAGGGAGCTCGGAGCACGTATTCTGCCCATTGATTACTCCAATCCCGATAGCATCACAAGCTTGCTCGAGGATAACCACGTCGACGTCGTGGTTGCCGCACTGAGTGGACATACACCTCCCGAGCAGGAGATTGGTCTTATCCAAGCCGCTGCGAAGTCTAAACCCACCAAACGATATATCCCCAGCGTCTGGGGGGTCAAGTATCGTCCGGAGCATTCTTGGTTCTTCAATGCCGCAGCCAAGCTGTCCCTCTTTGATGCACTGGAGAAGACTGACCTGGAATGGACCGCAGTTGCAAATGGCTTCTTTCTTGATTATTGGGGTGCCCCGAATCTCAAGACCTACCTCGATCCCCTGACTATAGTTCTTGACATTCCTGCGAGAAAGGCTGCGATCCCAGGCAACCCGAACCAGCCAGCGGTCTTCACATACACTAGGGATGTTGCCAAGTTTACAGCTAAGCTCTTGACGCTGGAGAAGTGGGAGCCAGTATCGTATATTGTCGGCGACAGGCTTACGTGGAATGAACTTACACGCCTTGCTGAAGAGGTAACAGGTAACATAAGTTCTCCAACACCAGTAATATGCTCTACTTATCCAAACTAACAAGGATCATCAGGCGACAAATTTGAGATTACCTACGACTCAGTCGAGTTGCTTAAATCGGGAAAGGTCACGGAGCTTCCGGGTCACATGCCTGTCTACCCCTTCTTCCCCAAAGGAAAGCTGCAAGCCATGCTAGCCGAGCTTGGTGTCTTGTTCGACCAGGGTGTGTTGGATTTCCAGCCGGAGAAGACTATTAATAGCCTTTTCCCGGATATAAAAGTTATGACAGCACGGGACGCTTTGGAGATTGCATGCAAGAAATAGTCTAGTCCTGCGTTATCAGAGTGATTAATAAAGCTCTTGAATATTTTATCGTTGGTTGACTCTTCGCATACTCAGAAGTCAATTATGCCATCCAGATCAAATAGAAGCCAGATCAAATAGAAGATGACCCAAGCTTTTCGTAAACATATCTGTATTTGGTTAGTTCGGTTCGAGCGGGTGCTGTTCTCTTGAAAACGAAGTAACCGAATCAGGTAAAGTCAGAAACCTGCATCCCACATCGCTCAGCCAAGATCCCACATCGCGCATTTTTGTCGATCCACAACAGTAAGGATACGCTGGACAAGGAACAAGCATGCTCCATCCCACATCGCGCCTCACGAGCAGTTCTAGTCCTTTATCGACTTATCATACTCTAGATCTTAAATGTCTTCTGACCTATCCCGATTCTACTGCAACTATACGGCATGCGAGCGGTCGTACAAGAAGAAGGAGCATCTCTTACGCCATGAGAGGGATCACTTAAACCTGCGCTCATTTGCATGCAGGCTATGCCCAGCTACTTTTAATCGAAGGTGGGTGCTTCGGTCTGTCTCAGTCCTGGCTTATACATGCTGAAACCTCAAGTGATCTGCTCAAACGCCATGAGACAATCAGCCATCCGCTTGGCCAAGGCGCTCTACAAGAAGACCCAGGACCATCAACAGAAGAGACAGTGCCTGAATCACAAGAAACTGTACCTGTGTATGAGCTGGGCGAGTCTCCTGTGAATGCATTGGACTCTTTTCTTGGCACAGAACTTCAAGGTTTAAATCTGGCTTCAAATCCAGCCATGCTGCTACTCCAAGAATCATGTCGGAACGAGCTTGAATCGTCTTACTTTTTGCACTTTCACCCCCATTGGCCTCTGCTGCATAAAAGAACTTTCTTGCAATCAGTGCCTCCTCCAGAACTGACTGCTGCCGTTTTAGCAGCTGGACTATGGGTGCTTGACACTCCAGAGACCAGGGACAAAGCCCGATTTTATCACGATGCCTTGCTCAAGACGCTTTATGAACAGCTCGTGAGATAAGAATTCCTATTAGATATCAGTTATCTGATATTCATGTAGTTCAAACTTCCCGTGCCAGCTACTGACTCATCTGGTCCTCGAGCTGAGTTCCTCCCTACATTCCAGGTTCTTCTCATTTCCCTGATCATCTGCACCTACCGTGGGGTAGAGACATTTCCATCCCCCTTGTTTCACAGCAAGCAGGTATGGCAGTTGTTCCAATCCATGGGAGTATATGATCAAAAGGCGATCGATGATCGAAACTCAAGTCCGATAATCCGCGAGTGCTACCAACGGTAGGCCACATCCCCCCTTACCCGAACATGCTGTACTGACATGGCGAGGCTGGCCCTTTTGCACTTCAAGGTGCACGTCCATCTCAATTCTATCTTAATGAGTCACTTTTCTCAATTTAAGCCGTTCGACTACCTGACGCCGAGCATGCTCAAAGTTCGGATTCCCTCATCGGGCTCACACTGGGAGGGTGGTGACGGGTCACTTCCCTGCCAGGGACACGGATCACGAATGGTCGCCGATTTTCTCGGTGACTATACTGAATTGACTCGCTTGTCGGATCTCATAGCTTGGGACTTTACTTTAGGAATGGTTATTGGATGCTACTTGGTGAGACCGGCTGGGGAGACTCATCGTCAATTGATGATGCAGTTAGATCCATTTTTATTTATTCATTTGAAGTCTTTTAAAGATCAATAAATTTACTATAAATTTACTATAAATTTACTATAAATTTATCCTTGAAGCAGAGTAGTCGCTCTTCTCACTTTCAAACAAGGAGACCACGTCAATATACGCTCTTCTACGTCTCCCAATCTGATCTGTTAACGCACTTCCGCGATGCTAAGCTGATTCCAATCGGGACCAGGCCCTGCATGAAGTATCTCAGGATATTGAACTATTAGTATCTTACAAACTTACATAAAAGAGCGGGACTGCTAACGAGAAGCAATTCCATCAGTTGATTTTAAGTTATACTCGTTTTGTTAACTGCCTACATAATGACATTGTCTTTGGTATAGGGTATTGTTCATATCCTAGAGCTTTTATCTAGTAATTACCAGCCAGGGTTAGTAATCTACACAATTAATCTAAACCTAACGAACTGCAGATAAAAAAGAAAACATCCATAGATTAAGATCGAGTTTCGTCCTATTTGTACAAGCATCCAAGTCTGGCGATCCATTCTGTAAGTCCAGTATAGCACAATACGACGATGACTTTTGAGTGAATACAGGTAGTAGGCCGAGTGATGTCGTCTAATATACTTATTAGGGTCTCGGCTAAAATGGCTGTCTGTTACTATGAGCTCATCGAAATTCTATCTTATAGCGCAAGATAAGGACGTCTTGGATGGGGAGAGTTCCCAGATTTCTCGTCCCTCAATCTAGCGGTGGGTATTTTGGCATCTATAAATAGATTCAACGGAACTTGCCATACTTGGTCTCGAGGTGATTGGCCAGATTCTCATGGCGTCCCCACAGACCTGTCAATCTTATCCTGGCGTGCTTGAGTCGTGCCGCTCGTGTTCGGGGCCTTGGGCGACTCCGAACCTGAATCTTGGCGATGACTTCGTCATTCTTCTGTTATCAATCTCTGCAACAGTCATCAATGCTCCTCATTGCCACGCCGGATAACGTGTTTCCCTACGCTAGACACGCCGCTTGGCTCTCAGACACCATCTATTTGTCACTTTACTTGAGCCTCATTCAATCGAGGGACAACCAGGGTTCTCATTCGTCGTAAGATTGCTGGAAACAACCAATCCGCTACCATGGTCGTGTCTGACGGATTCTAGTTCGCAGTAATATAAGCGAGCATGCGCTCGCAGCACCACTGCTTCGTCAACGTGCCAATACCCGGCCACATCCCTCACCAAACTGTCCTCGACTACATACAGACATACGAGCCCGTGTTACGCCACAACCCTGGCATGAGATCATGGGAAAAGTCAGATTTAGACTATGCACTCGTTGCCAATGATCGATTCTTCGACTCATCAGATCCAGGGCAAAGTCTATGTTGTTATCAGGCTTATGAGGTCATGCGACTCGGACCGGGGGTTCAGAGGGATTTAAAATGGCCGATTATCTTCCAGAGAGTGCCGAATGGAATTGTATCGAGGACAGATGCGCCTGCGGGTGTGATAAGCTGGACGCAGTGGTATGTCAGGCCTAGACCCAGTGAGGCAGCGGCGGATTCTGTTAGCACGCCTAGTACAGCTACACCGTCGAGTTCGGGGGATGACAACTGGGAGGTATATGGGATTGTGACAATTGAGGCGCATAGGATGTTGATGCCATGGGTCGCTACGAAATCAGAGAGCTATCAGGTTGCAATTGGGCAAGGGATGGTGGATGATGCATGTTCAAAGTTTATCTCTGGAGAGATTTCGTGACAATACGAGATACCAACTGCAACAAAACAAGTATCCCAGCACCTTGCTCCTGTCCAGTCCCCGTTTTACGTCTAGTTCCGGTCTCTCAGCTGACATAAGTTATCCGTCAACCTGAGCAGGCCTGAAATGATCACTACAGGACTCAGCAGCTCTTCGGCAAAGCTCTACGGCGAGTCGGCTTCTGAGCCAGCTCAATCTCAGCATTCCTTCGACGAAGCAAGCCCGGAAGCCGCTGGCCACTGGCATACACCCAGTGAGGAAGCTCTTGGGAGATGACAGTATTGGGATCTTCCCCGTTGTTCAGACGCCCAACAAGAGTAGAAGATTGAGCATTGCCGCAGCCCATGTTGAAAGCCCAACTTATGAGGGCACCATATTGGTTCCTGTTGAGCTTTGCTTTGCTGTTGAGCATGGCTGTGAGACAGACTTCAAAATCCTACAGAGGCAGGCATGATTAGTGATAAAGATCCCTTCTGCTAGCGACGAGAACAAACCTTCATGTCATCTACCAACAGCTTCTTTCCATTCGCGACAGAAAGCGGAATGGGATACTTGACTTCGCTGCACTGGGGTGCATCACATAGATGGCCATACCCCACTGTCGGATTTCCGGTAGGATCGTTGTCTGGAAACCATCAGCCTCAATCCAAGGAACAATTATCTGCGAGACTTTACTCACAAACATCGGACCTGAAGCCCTCGAAGCTGGCGATGAGATTGACAGTCGCCGCATTCGACTTGGGCGGTCTACACGAACGACACTTGGAGGTCACGTACCCGCTTGATCCTGTAGCGACATAGTAGTCGGACACATAGCACCCGAACGTCGTCTTGTCCCAGAGAGTGTTGCCTTCAATGTTGGTGCCCTCGGTCTGGTAGGTGATGGTCACATCAGTACCCTTGATAAACTGTTGCTGGATGGCATGGCTTGTCATTGGACCGCTACGGCATCTGACGCCTTCGTCTGTGATGAGAAAGGCGCTACTGGATGCGATTTCAAGAAATTGGGCAGCGAAGCTGTGAAGTCTCATAGTAGATTAGTGATTGCGACTGAATTAACTGACGAAAGAGTTGTTGGTCTGAGATTATAAACTCCTGTCTTATACTTTCAGACATCGCCGAAGTCATTAGACACGTCGTCGAGGGTCAATCATATGGTCAGCGGTTTCAACGCCCGATAGGGATCTGCGACTGTGCAACCGATGTGAACCGGCTAGTTTCTTCGGACCCTCCGGATTCGCAGAGCATTTCGGCCCTTCGGGAAGTACAGTCACGAATAGAGATCTTTATACTACCCCAAATATCTGTCCCGAAGTTTATTAGCTGCATTGGGAGCTCCATTCCGACGAGGCGTATGCAGTGAGCCTTGGCTTACCACGTGTAAAGTGCAGTGACTTGTATTTAGGACTCTAGAGGACACAGTCCGAAGACAAATTCAGAAGTCAGCCCTTCAGCTTGTGGAATCTTGGGGTGGGGAAGGTTGGTAAATTATACAACATGAGTCGCTGCGTTGCAAATTTGACCCCAAGGTCTGGGTGTATACAAGATGTGAAGAGATGGCTGTTGAAGAATAAATTGCATTCACTTGGACTATGAATAATACTATCTAGCTACGATGAACTGTCCCCAATCATCGACCTTTCGTGTTTAGTAAACATAACGGAAGTTGAGGTTCTTTCTGTCAGTGACATCGGAGATCTCAAGATGCTCTGTATCATCCTGAAGACCAGAGCTTGTCTGCTGGAGCTTATCGCGTCGCTTATTCTCGGCGATCAGCACGAATCGGAGAACGATCATAGTCACAGTCGAAATGCCGAAACAGATCGTCGTCGCCAAGAAACCGCTCTAGAGTCATGACATCAGCTTTCTTCCAGGATAGGCACTGTCATGACAGTGACTGGTTGACTTACCGAGTATTCAGGTGCCTCGCGGGCGAAAAATAGAAAAGGGCCGATGATGTTACCGGTGGTATATGCCATAAACATCATCGCGGCGGCAACACTCTTCTTGGTAAAGCCAGCGACGTTGGAAGCGACCATAGACAGGGAAATGGGGAAGCCAGCAGCGAACGCGACAAAGATCCACAGTCCAAAGAGTCGACTTCCTTGGTTGGGACCGTAGCGAACAAGAAGCGAGCCAGCCAAACTGTAACAGTTAGATGGCGAAGTCACACGAGGCCGGAGATGCTTACCTGATCAAGCTGAGGCATGCGCCGATAATGGTTCTGTAGCCGTTGAAACGACTGCAAAGGTATGTTGATCCCAGAGCAAAGAAAGCGAGGATGGCACCCATGGGCATGTTGAGGAGGTAGACCTGGAAACGGCTGAAGCCAAAACCGGCCATGACAAGACTACTGAACTACAAGCTGTCAGATAATTATTGTAGCCGTATACGGGTATCACTCACAGTGGTGTGTGCACCATTGGGGATGCTGAAGGCAACTTGGAAGACCATCAACAGCAGGACATTGGGGTCCTTGATGACCTCGCGGACTTGTTCCCACTTGAAGCTGTTGTTCTTCATGCCGGTTTGGTTACTTCGAATGCGATCGACGGCATCAATGCGCTGTTGTTGATCGAGGAAACGTGCGTTGTCGGGGGTGTCGGGAAGGAAGATAGCGAGCACGATGGCCCAGGCGAGAGTGATGAGACCGAAGATGATAAAGAGCCACTGTGTAAAGGAGTCAGCGGTTGTTACTCAGCACAGATGGTGGCACTTACTCTCCAAGACTCAAGGGCACCGCCAATGTGAGCGATACCGTACGCCAACAGCCCACCAAAGGAAGTAGCAATGGCATTACCCAAGAACCAAATGCCATGTCGGAAAGGCTGTTCCTCTCGCTTATACCACATTCCAGTGATGAGGGAGAAACCAGGCGAGATGGAAGCTTCTGCTACGCCGAGGAAGAAACGAGCGACGAGAAGACCGGGGAAGGTTTGGACTGCGGCGTGGCAGCAGAGGATGATGGCCCAAGCGAGACTGTAATATGTTAGTGGGAAAGTCGTGCAGGATTGTTGAGTGGTTACCTTGATCCAGCGAGATACTTGCCAAGGGGCAGACGGACCATTAGCCATGATGCTGGGTAGCTGAAGGCGAGGTAGCCGAAGTAGAAGGCGCTGCTGCACCAGCTATATCTTGATCCAACGAGGTCCTACTCTTGTTAGTGAACGCGGAGTACCTCTATATCGATGTATACTGACCAAATCGTCGATAATGCCCATGATGGAAGCAAAGTTGAGTGACTGCTTGTCAAGGAACTGCAGTGTGTATGACACAAGAAGAAGAGGCATCAAGCTGGACACCAACGTTAGCACTCTTCATCTCCAGCTGAAGGAAAACTTACCAAAGATCAATCCTTCTCAGGACCTTTTTCCCCCTATAGTGGTTTTCAACTCCCTCCTCTGCAACCTGCATCGACCCCTGAAGGCTCAATGTCTCACCCATCTTCGCATCAGGGTCCTGAGCCGGGAAGTTGGTCTTGTCTTCTCTATCAGAAGCCATAGTGTCAAAGAATATCTTGTAAGTGTTGAAACAAGAGAATAAAGAAGAGTTGATAATTGATTGAGTAGGGAGGGCTCGAAGCCAGTTAAGTAGATGTCCAAGGGAGCATCTAGACCAGTGGCTTTATCTCTTGATCTCAACCTGTCTCCACCCCCGCATAAACTCAAGATAAGTCTGGGGATACTATCTCAGCACTGACGTTCTGATCAAGGAGGGAGATACCATTCACGTCTGAAAAGTTGAAGTTATTTCACTACCCGTTGGAAAGAGCCGTACTGCTAGTTTCTCCAGCTCGGATATCGTTACATGCTAATTGGTTCAGTCGGCAAATGGAGGTTCTGGCGTTGCCGATTGGCTGACTCGGCTAGGCGATAGTGTTGCTGCGACGGACCCGACTCTTTGGGTAGCGCCGGAATGCGGGGGACGGCGAATATTTGGTGGGTGTTAGTACGCCGATGGTTGCCCATCATGGCTCCGCGGCGTAGATAGTGACGATGCATTATCTTCATCAAAGACATGCATATGCGGTCTTATCACATGAGCGGTATCAACGGTGGCTGAAAAAGGAATTACAACGCGGATATCACCGCCCGTTTGATAACAACGGAATTAAGATGACATAAGAGTATAACCAAGGCTTCATTATCTCATCATTCAAAGTGATCTAAAGTCTATAACCAATCGGCTCAACATCCCTCTTAAACTCCTCCCTTGCTTGATCCATCAACTCAGTCTGAAGCAGCATCTCGCAAGCTGTAGCTGCTAATCCCTTTGCACAATCCAAAGCTCTCTCAAATGCTTCTCTTGTTCCAGCTGCCTCTGCAAACTTGGGTGTATGGGGTTGCACCAAAGGATCTTCTGTTCCGACAGCGAACATGGGGTGAATACCTGGGACGCAGTATGTAACGTTGCCTAGGAATGTCAGTAGAGCTGAGGAAAGAAGTGGCAGCGGACTTACCCATGTCTGTTGATGCGCCCATTGGTGGTTGGTTTGCGTCTCCGATGTAATCTCGCCCAAAGGCTTGCATGTGTCTTGTGAACTCGTTCGACATGGACATGTTCGGTCGAAGCTCCATGTAATCTTGATCTCTGCGAGTTCGTTAGTGAGGCTTCCACAGCCCATGCGGCAACCTTGACTCACGATTCGCAACTGCACTGCACTTGGCAGCCCGTAGCGATCGCCCCAGCTTTAAAACAAGCCTCTACCCTCCCCGTGAGCTCCTTGATTTGATCAGCCCCAGCAGCTCTCAAATAATACTCCAGATTTGTTGAATCAGGAATGATATTTGGCTCAGCACCTCCATTTCTAATAACACCGTGAATTCGCTCTGTAGGTTGAATCTGCTGTCTCAGCAGCGAAATATTCACGTAAGATGAAACAACCGCATCGAGCGCATTCTTCCCATGCCATGGCGTATTCCCCGCGTGAGCATTCTGCCCCGTAAACGCCACCTTGATCTGTCTCCTCGCACTCGACCTTGCTGCCGAAACGCCATCTATATTCTTCTCCCCCTGCGGCGACAGTCTCCCTGTCGGATGAGCCATAAGACACGCATCTACGCCTTCGTATGCACCAGCTTTAATAAGGTGGACTTTTCCTCCGCCACCTTCTTCAGCTGGTGTTCCGAGGAGACGAACGCGACCGGGGATGTCGAGGGAGCGTATGGTTTCGGCGGTGGCGATGAATGCGGCGATGGAGCTTGTTGCGATGAGGTTGTGGCCACAAGCATGGCCCAGACCGGGAAGAGCGTCGTATTCTGCGTTGAAGACGATGAGTTTGCCGCCCTGGCCGGATTCGACTTCGAACGAGGTTTGGATGCCGTAGGCGGAGCGCTTGACGTTGTAGCCGAGACGGTGCATTAGATTGCAGACGTTGTCGTGGGCTTTGAACTCCTTGTAGTTGAGCTCTGGGTTCTCATGGATCTAAGGATATTAGAAAAGCTCACCCGAAGCTGTCGAAGTGGTGTTGTGTACCTTTTTGCAAATGTCTGCCAAGTCCTGCTCATGATGAGCAACAGACTTGGAGATCTTTTCGTAAAGCTGCTCGTTGGAAGACATCTTGGTCAGTTGGTAATTACAATGAAATTACCCCAGGAACTAAACTATCCCGGGCTTGGCCAGCTTATAAGAAAGAAACTGCGGTTCTAGCTCCTGCGGGTCATGACACAATCCGAGCTGAATTTCATGACGCCCGCTGGCTGCATGAATCAGGAAACTCCGCGAGACAGAAAATGTCCCAATGTGGCCATTTTCGGCTAGTTTTTTGCTGCTTACAGGGGAGCTTCAGGGGGTCAGTGCGGCAGTTTTGCGACGGGTAACGTAGACCGACGGCCACTAAAATTAGCCGACGGGTCCAATGAGAGGCTGGGGAGGTGTTATCGCAGTTGGAGGCTGATGGAGGACAAGATTTTCATGGGTAGAATTAATAAGCTCGTCATGGCCTTGATGATGACGATTTCTGTTGATGGAGGAGATAACGAGCTCGTTTGAGTTGATGGACCTGGTCTTGGATACTACGTAGCACGGATATACGGGTGTACGGATAGAGCTGATATGATAGAATGCACAATTAAACGAGAGCTGCAAGGACCTTAGAAATAATAATCAAGACTAGCTATATTCGTACTAACACAAACTCAATTCATCGGTATCTCCTCCCGACATCCCTCACTCATCCTTGGAAACGTCCCCCATGCAATCACTATCACAAATTTCTCCCCAATGCCAACCCCAATTCCCCCCACAACTTGTACGTTAACGCGCTGGCGAAGGGGGAAAAAAACTGATTCAGTTGCACGTTGCATCACAATTACACAATACACGATCCCATGTTATTTTCCCAGCGCGTCTCTATTCCCGAGTCATATCTCCGCCCGCCATGCCCTCCCCCATCGCAGATCGCCGAAAAGCGCGTTCCAAAAACGGTACGCCCGGAACACAACATCCCTTCCGATATCGCTGCTAACAAAAATATTCATCAAGGGTGTTTGACATGTCGTATCCGAAAAGTCAAGTGTGACGAGCAAAGACCTGTTTGCAAACGCTGCGAGAACAGTCCTAATAAGTGCGAATGGCTCGAACCGGGCCAGGCTCTCAGTGCAAGGGGGAAGAGGGTTGAGAGTCCTGCGTATGGGAGCCCGCGGTTGCTGGCGTCGAGTGAATCGCCGGCGAGTTTTGACTCTGGAAGTCCTGTTTCGCCGGCGAGCGGCCATGACTTTCACTTGCCACGGTCGCATTTATCAGCGGCGCATATACCACTTGCGAATTCACTGCAGTTGAGTGAGCAGGACAGAGCGGCTTTTGCGTACATCCCTTATTCGACTATGGTGGTGAGTTATGGAAAGCTCTGGCAATGGAGTAACTTTTCGTATATCTATACGAACATCGCGAATGTGTATCCCGGCGTAATGAGGAGTTTCATCGCAGTCGCGAATATGGAGCTACGAGCGAGGGAGCTTCTTATTGCGCAGGAAGTCGTCGATACGAGTGTCTCGTTGGAGAGGGCGAGTCGCCTAGCAGCGGCGGCGGCGGCGCATTATACACAAGCGCTAAAGGATCTATCATCGTTGTTGGATCGTATTTGTCAGACGCCGGAGCAGGATTGCGATATCGATGCGCTATTTACGATGTGGTTTCTGATTTTGAGATATGAGGCTTGTGATTCAGAGACTACGGGGGCGTCGCTGCTGCATCTTGATGGAATACGGTTATTTTTGGGCCCGTATTTGCGGGATGATGGACAGGCGACTGGGAAGAAGTTACCGTGCGTTGCGCAGGCGATGCTGCTGTATACATTGTAAGGTCACTGATTATAACTACAGTTTCATTTACTGACAGTTATAGATACCTCGATGCGGACTCGGCAACAGGCAACATGAACAGCGGACAGTTCTGTCTTGACTTTCTATCACGCGACGCTCATGACTACATCTCACATGAACATCTCTTCCTCAGTGTTCGATCAGCTCTTCCCAAGATGTGGGGTGAGCAATATCCTATATCAGAACTCCTCGACGATATGGAGAATTATCGCCCTCTCCGATTATATCACCTCTGTCAAGGATCTAAACTTGAGCTTCTCAGACTAGCACGGTCAACGACGCACGGTGGATACGACGATCTGAAGAAACTCTGGCGGCATGTCGAAAACTTCGGTGAGGTATGGCAACTCATCTCTCCAGGCATGTAATATAACTAACGACCACAGGAATTCGTCGATATTCTCCTCCTCGCCAAAAAGACTCCCAGTTCTGGAGGAAAACGCCTCATGTGGACAGTCTATGCAGCCGCCCTTGACTTCCACGCCCTGCAGATCCTCTGCTCCAGCCTAGACACCTACAACGAAACGCCCTTCAAGCCAGAACCCTCCCTATCCTACATCTTCAGCGTCGCCACGAAAGCCCTCGAAGAAGACCCCCGCCAAGTCTACCGTTTCATGTGGTCGCTCTCTGTAGCACTCAGCAAGACGAATCAGACTTGGCTATCTACGCAGCTTGCAAAAGCGAGGGTTTTACTACCGCGGTTTGGAGTCCCGGGGTTGATACTTGAACAGTGCGGGGGATTAAGTGCCAGTAATGAGGGAGCACAGTAACTCGTTTATTCTTATATGGTTTTGTAATTAAAAAGTTTATAGATTTGGCTTCTAAACCTCTATGGTAAATGATTCTTTTAGGGGGAGGGCACGGCTGCTGGAGCCGACGAAAATGGTGTAGTTGCCTGATTGAAGCGTCCAGTCTTGCTTGACAACGTCCCAAATGCTCAGGTCACGTCTTGTGAGCTCAAATGGAATATCAGCAGATTCTCCCTTGCTGATCTTGACCTTTTCGAAACCTCGGAGTTGCTTGGGAGGACTGTTTGGAATAGCGACGTACATTTGAACAACTTCCTCGCCATCTCGCTTTCCAACGTTTGAGACAGTGGCTTGGGCGGTAGCAAACGTACTCCAGAGATCGGTAGCAGCAGCCGAAGCACTTGTCTCAGCAACCTTGACTACCAAGTCAGAGTACTCGAACTCGGTGTAGCCAAGGCCAAACCCAAACTCAAACCTCGGGGTGACATCCCTGTCGTCGAAAGAGCGGTAATCCAAATACACGCCTTCAGTGAAGTCGCACTGCGGATCCTTGCTGCCTTCCTCCAGTCCACAGGGCTTGTACGGCGTATAATCACTCTCGTTCTTGGCCAGGGTATACGGCAACTTTCCTGAGAAATCGGCCTCACCATAAAGAAGCTTCACAAGCGCCTCGCCACTATCTTGACCGGGAAGATGAGCGATGATTGTTGCTGTGATGTTAGGATGCTCGATCCACTGATCAACGAGACGAATCCCAGCTGCGTGGATTGTAACAATCGTGTTGGCGCATTTCGATGCAACATTAAGGATCAGTGCGTCGCTGAAGTCGTCGTGAAGACCATCGCGGTCCCAACCTTCTGTTGCCATGGCGTTGATGAAGACGAGACAGACATCAGTTGCGCCGTTCACGTCGGGGTTGGAGGATGAGAGGTCCCAGTTCACCCAGCTTCCATCCTTTGCGGCTCTCTGCTGAATCGCGCTAAGGGGCTGTATCTTTTTAGTAGATTTCTTGGGGGAAAGAGAGAAAACTTACATCGCTGATGTATGGTGGTGAGTTAGCGGCTGCCCTACCACCCGATACAATAGTCCCTCCCTTGGCAGCTTGGTCAAAGTGCTCTTCAGTCCCAAGAACAGCCTGTCCCATCTCAGGCGAAGAGGTATATCCCAGCTGGAAAAGATTATCCGTATTCTTCGTCTTGGCGACGGTGGCATCGTACCCGAAAACAGAGATCATCTTGGGCTTCTGAGCAAAGGGAAGAGTGTTGTTTTCATTCTTGACCAGTACATGCCCTGCGATGGCACCCTCGAGCAAAGTTGGCCGTGATTCAGAGATTCGAGCTTCGACTTGTTCGTGGGGAAGGGAGAGGTTCTTCATTCCGATGCCGGGGGTCGGAAAGTCGACGTCTTGGCCAACGAGGTACCAAGCGGCCAGGATTCTGCCATCGTCAGTAAACACTCACTCAGTGTTTGGTGATACTTGCCTGGTAGCCATATCCGTGACCCTCTCCTCCTTAACTGTCCCATTCTCAACAGCCATCGTCAAGTTCTCCCCCCAGAATCCACCCATTGGCATGACCATATCGAGTCCCGCATTCGCGCTCTCAAGATTATGCTGCGCGTTCCAATCCAGCAACACAAACCCCTCAAACTCAAGCTCAGTCTTCAGAAGTCCATTCATGAGCTTGCTGTTCTCGCAGGCATAAGTTCCGTTGACGCGGTTATATGAACACATCACCGACGCGACGCCTGCTCTTACCGAGTCCACAAAGGGCCAGAGATAATACTCGTGAAGAGTCTTGTCGTCGACGTTGGAGGATACTGCTTCAATGCCAAAGTAAGGACGACGGTAGGTTTCTTGTTCGTTGGCGATGAAGTGCTGTGGTTGTTAGTGGTGTTGGTGGATGGGAGGAGGTACTGACTTTGACGTTGGCGATGACTCCGGCGTCTTGATGCCCGATGATGGACTCTGCGCTGAGTTGGCCCGTCAGGTACGGATCAACCGAGAAACCCTCCCAGTTTCGTCCGCCAAGAGGTGTTCTTCCCAATGGCCCAACATTTGGACCAAGAAGGACATTGACTGACCATGGTCAGTATGAGAAATCCACCCAAGATGCTGATACTCACCTCCCTTGGCCTTGAATTCCTTCCCCATATAATACCCCCTCTGATACGTTAAATTCTTATCCCAACTCGCCCCAACATGCAGAGCAGAAGGATACGAATTGACAAAATCCGTCGCTCTCACTCCATTGCCTGCATCATGGAGACACAAACCCGGCCACCCAAGGCGTGGAATAGTACCCGTGTTGCCGGCACAAACATTATCCGCTGCAAAACCACGCGTGACATTGACTTTCTCTTCAAGCGTTAATCGATCCACGAACTGCTGTGCTTTTTCGTATGCATCTTTCCAAATTCCTTTGCCAGTTCCTTGCGCTGTCAAGAGGTTAGGTTAGCGCCATCAGGGGTCAAAGTTACTAGGCGAAGCTTACGCGATGGATACTCTTCGGTCGGAATCTCAGCAGGGAGAGAGAATGAAGACGCGACTTGCAGTGCAAGACACAAGAGTTTAGTCGACCACATCATGTCAGGAAGTACCTCGCAGATCCTCATCTTGAAAGGGAGCGGAGGTGTTGTTGCTTGTATTTATCAGTTCATCGCGTTACCTGAGCTTTGTTGCATGAACAGCGAATAAACCGGTGATTAGCCGATATGCCCCGTAAATACGTCATTGGACGAGGATCGCGGAAACTCCGTCCTTCACCGCCAAGAAATGGAGCCAATCGGAGGGTTAGCCGGTGGTACAGGGTATGTCGCGATGGGTTTTGGAGTTGCGATCCGGGGCCCCGGAGGGTGATAGTCTCCCACGTGGAGTAGTGTAATATCATGCTATTGATTTGAGATGATCAGATAGATGGGATTTTCCCGAATTCATTAGCTATATATGGATTTTAGCCGGGCGTAACGTTGCCTTCAGCAGTTCATTTACTCAATTGAACAAGCTTGTAATTGCTTGCTTTAACGGCCAGAAAACAGCAACGTCAGGTAAGTCCAGTGGAAAAAATCGATCAGAGCTGATAAGTACATTTGTGGCAATAGGCCAATACAGGTCACCACAGCAAGTAACAATACAGTCTATAGAAATGATTCTAAAGGGATGAACAACTGATGCACGGATTTGTCTAGCCTGAGCGTCAACACCACTGCCCCCCACTGCCTACCATCGTGACTGACATGTGCAAATCGACGTGGCATCTTGACGATGATTGTAGATGCACTTTCGCTGCAACTCGATATCCGAACCTTCCGGGCTCGAAAGTCCGAAAGCTGCCAGGCTGTAGATCCGACCCCCAAATATTTCCAGCCGCTGTTGGCGATTCAGGTCAGCCTGAGCACTCGCGTCGTGGGGGTTCGAGTCACACAAAGACGGACAACTCAGACTTTCCTTTGCGCCGTAAAGTGCAAGAAGCGCAACAACCGCTCGTAGCCGACGTGCACTTTCCCACCCCCAAGATGAAGTTATAGTTATCGCGTCGCGTTTTGACGAAAACGCGAAGCCCATGGCATGTAAGGCGTAGTTGGCTGAGCACATTGCTTATTATTCGCCCAGATAAGTCTGCTGACGAACGCCCTCAATTTTGAGGCCCCCAAAAATGCAGCTCATTGATGTAGGCTCTCTGTACACAATTGTGTGTGCCAATTAGGTCAGTCCATATTGGGCTCATTCTGAGGCTCTTCGAAGTACCTTCCAACAATGTAGAATCCTTATAAATCGAAGCCTCTGTCGCCTTTATCATGTTATGGTCTATCAAGCTTTAGGTAATACGACATGACTACTGCTGGTCCTTCAGAATACCGCTTGGTCACTGACCAAGCCGAATCGGCACAAAACCCTCACACATCAGATTCTGTTAGATTGCCACCACCACATTGTAAGCCACTGATGAGTCCCTCGCCCTGCGAATCTCTTACCGGGATACCGCAACCGTCGTTGAAGTCGTCGAACCCGTCATATAGCTATCGACGCTACTCACATACATCGTTGGCGTATTCATCAAAGTCATCATCCGTGCCATCACGGTCATGCTCCCCTGACAGTAGCCCTGCGAGCTCTATCCAGGAAGAAAGCATCAATGATGAAGAAGTTAAAGAACCAGAGCCGGACTTACCAAAGGCACCGGAACATTTCGAAAGAGTTTTCAGTGTCCCTAAAGCCTTATTTGAAATATACGAAACCTATCGAGAATGGCACTTCGGCTTCGCAGCTAAGCAGAATGTGCACGTTCTGATGATGAGACTGAATCAAGCGAACCTGAAACTTGAAAAAGCTGAACAAGAGGTAAGAGCTCTTACTCAGCGTCTAAGTTCGATCGCGGAACCAGAACCGAAGATTCAGCCCTCAAAGCGTGAACAAAACTCAGAAGTACAGAAGGCCACTCCTTCCAGACTTCGTAAGAAACGGGACGCAAGACGAAGGGAGTTGATTGAGAACAAATACAACAAACCGCTTAAAGAGAGGTTCGAGGAACTGGCGGGCTGGAGTGAGAAGGTCGAGGCGGACATTGACGCGGCCCAAGACCGCAATACGTTCCTTGATGACATGCTTCACAAAGCAGGCAGAGACATAAGGAAACTACAGGGCGAGAAGTTGTCGCTCGAGGCTAATAAAGGGGAACTTCAAAAGCAACTCGAACAGAGCCTTCAAAAGATGATCTCTAGACACGACAGCTCCACACAGACTGAAGTTCCAAAGGATGAAGCGGTCGCTTGTCAAACCACAATGGCCCATGATGACCAAACATCTGTCACATCAGGCGATGGGCCAGTACAGCCTCTGGCCCTTCAAGTTACTCAGGATGACCGGCTCGCTGAGTTGCAACGGGAAAATGATCGGCTTCGTCAAGAAAACGAGGAGATGAGAAACGCCATTGAGCAACGCCAAGGCCAGGATAGCTCTCTAGAAGGATCAGAGAGTCGAGTGCTTGAGGTACAACCGGAAGAAGCGCACACCGGAGATGAAGACCCCGAAGCCCAGGTTCAAGGTGCCAATGTCGAGATGGGAGGCATCACGACTGGAGACGATTCTACGGCATCAGAAAACATCGAGATCCCAGTGATCCCAGTGACACCTCCGGTCACATCAGAAGCAGAAGAAACCTTGGTATTCTATCCACTGCGGTATCTAAACAATATCAATCGAGACCCAGGAACGAGCAGCGATATTGCTAGACATAGACGAGATAGCCGACGACGCAGGCGACGAGAGCAGAGGAAATTAGAACGAGCAGAAGAAGAGGCTCAGCAACAGCAGCAGAGGAGGTTAGAGAGAGACAAGGACGCTCGACGACCTCGCAAACACCATAGAAAGTCTCTTAAGGTATACAGAGAGAAAAAGAAAATTCCATCACCACTCGGATGGGTAAGGTATCGTCGAACATTGATGGATTTCCTTTCATTCCACTATATGTTCTCCTCGCCGCTTAAGCTATCGTAGCAGATCAAGGTGAAGTTTCCTTTCAAATGTCTAATACCTTTTTCTATATTATGGTATGTAATCAATTCCTGCAAGTCCTACTTAGTCGTTGCTTTTGAGTCAAGCTGGAAGTCAGTCCTTCTCGTGCGCAAGATGATATCGGTTTTCTTTACTGATCTGTTTTCATATCCTCTCATAGATTGATAATTAGGGAAATATAGGCTTTCATTGTCATCTAAAATGGTCTAAATGATCGGGTGTACTGATTATAGTTCTGTTGTTGGTTTGATGTGACGCCGGCATAGAGTCGGCCTCCGCGGGAGCGGGAACATCCTGAACTCTTTAGTGTGACGTTTCATGTGACACAGATAAGCAGTAACGCTCAATCTGATATCAGTGGTCAACTCCGCTTACCTCAGACGGTGACCTCCATCTCGAGGGAATTTCCCGATCCAGAAGCTGTTCCTCATCCTTTTCGCTTTCATATTGGATCCTCAAGGTACCACGGTGTAGCACTCTTACTTGTGTCGCTGCAGTAAAGTTCTCCACGATGAATTGAGTTTGGTATCAATACAAGCCATTAGCTAGCTCAAGATACCCTTATCACAATCGGTCTCGTCTTGGACGCCCCAAAGCGCTAAAAGATGACATCGCGCAACCCCGCAAGCCTTGCGCCTCCACTAATAAGATTGCGGAAATATGCTGCGATGAACCAATAAGAAGGCATTTAATGGGCATGCAAGATCCCAGCAACATCGGCAATTCCCTCTCGGATTAAAGTTTACTGTCGTCTTACCGATTCTGCCGTTGACAATGCGTATATAGACCTGCTACGCCCAGTAAACTTTGCTTTGTCGCTTCTGCAACCAGCCATCATGTTGTCCCGTCTCATTGAGCTATCGGAGCGCGCTCCAAAAGACTTCACCCTAGCCCTAGGCTTCTCAATCCTCAGCGCTCTCTACCTCCTCCGACGCTGGCTACTCCCCAAGCCAATCCCAGGTATCCCGTATAACGAAAATGCGGTCAAATCCTTCATGGGCGACATCCCCGAGTTCAGAGATGCTCCCAATCGCCGAGAATGGTGGGCGCAGCAACCTGCGAGACATCAATCGCCAATTGTTCAGGTCTTCATGAGACCGTTTGGAGCACCGTGGGTCTTCGTGGCGGATTACTTTGAGGCGTCAGATATTTGCATGCGTCGATTGAAGGAGTTTGACAGAAGTGATGTGACGTGGGAGCAGTTCAACGGCGTTGTCCCGGGCCATCACATCACGCTGAAATCATCGGATCCGAAGTTCAAGAAGAATAAGGAATTGATTCGTGATTTGATGGCGCCAACTTTTCTTCAACAGGTAACAAGACACCTACCATGCATCAGAGCGTTTACTGAATTCAACAGGCCTCGGCTCCAGAGATCCACGACAAGTTCAGTAGTCTTCTCAAGCTTTGGGATCGCAAGCTAGACCTATCAGGCGGCAGGCCATTCGACATAGCTCAGGACATCCATAACTCAGCGCTTGATATCATTCTCAGTGCTTCCTTTGGCATCGACTCTGGAGATGGTCAGATCGGCAGACAACTCGAAGAGCTCGAGGCCAGAACCGTTTCAGGTGGAAAGGATGACCTGTTCGAGTTTGAGGACGTTTCTATCGACGAAGAACAGAGTTGCTTCACCACTCTGGCAGACAGTGTCGGTCTGTCCATGAGGTCGCCTCTTCCCACCATCCATCACTTTCTCTACCGAAATCTCTCGCCAAAGATGCGAAGGGCAAGGGCGGGGCGTGATAGATTGAGAGATCGTGAGATTGCCAAGAGCATTGAGCGAAGAGAGTCAGGTCAGCCTCAACGCTGTGCTTTGGACAATATGCTTGCGAGAGAGGATGCCATTGCTGAGAAAGAAGGGCGGAAGCCCAACTATCGAAGCCAGACGATCATGAGCGAGGTATGTTAGCACTTGCATTATCATGTGCTGTGAGTGATTCGGCTAACCGTTCGAAGTTGATGGGATACTTGGTTGCCGGACATGAAACAACCTCAGCTGTTCTCCGTTGGGGAATGAAGTATTTGACTGCCAACCAGCGCGTACAATTACTCCTCCGTGAAGCCATTGGAAACGCACATACTCAAGCCACAAAGGACAACCGCGCCCCAACAGCTGAGGAGATTCTCAAAGCTCACATTCCATACCTCGACGCTGTCATCGAAGAGATGCTAAGGCACTCACGCGTCGCCCCAGTCACCCTTCGCCAAGCCACCACCGATACTCAGATCCTCGGTCGCTTCATCCCCAAGGGAACAACAGTGGGCTTCCTCGGCAACGGCCCCGGCGTCATGATGCCCAGTATCCCAGTCAACACAGAAAAGCGATCCGAAGCTGCTTTGGCACACATGGAAAGGACACAACTCTTTGATGAACAAGACCTTGCGCAATTCGTTCCCGAAAGGTGGCTCACGACCACTGTTAATGGGGAAGGCGAGGAAGAGACGGCGTTTGATCCACAAAAGAGACCATCTCAGGCATTCGGACTTGGACCTCGTGGTTGCTTTGGCAAGAAGCTCGCTTACATTGAGATAAAGATATTTCTTACTTTGCTCTTCTGGACGTTCAAGTTGGAGCCAGTGAAACCTGAGCTGGCGACGGAGGATGAGATGCTGGCGCTGACGCGGTCACCGAAGAACGTTTACGTCAAGCTGGCAAAAGTGTGATGCTCTATGGTTGAATCTTTGTTATAAGGGTATATGAGGAACTTTGTGAATACAAATAAAGAACAGTGGCAAAAAAAAAAAACATACAACAGCGGGTATTCGCTAGTCGTCACCGTCCTAACTACTAATCCGCCCCTTATCAGCTTGTCTTTAGGAGAGCAGACGGGATCCCGAATTTTCTGATAGGTATGGTCGTATGTACTTACGGTCCAGTTGCTAGGTATTATATTACCAACGCAAACCTACTAGTGTCGTGGACTGACAGCATAAATGCAAATGGTGTTTACGGTTCATCGAGAAGCACGTTATCTGTCGTCACTGCAGGAGCCAGGGTTTTTGCGGTGAATACATTCTGACTGTGCATTGAGCGCCGTGCATTATTAGGCTTGGGAAATTATCCTGTAAGGATATTGCATAAATTATGGCTGAAGAGGTTGAGCGGGGACGGTCTTTATGATCCTATAATAAATCATGGCGAGCAAGTAGCAGGGTACTCCACTAACGATCGATGTATGCTGCAGCGAAAACCCAATCCCTGCCTTCCGTGGCGATATCTAGGCCCAGATAATGCCCAAGGACTACTGGCCGCCATTTTCAGCTCGTTCGGTTGGTTGGGCATCAACACCCAACCGCCCGAGCCGTAATTGCGGAATGCGCGAATGCGCAACCGCCAGAATAGGATACAGCCAGATGACTTTAAGACGTTTATATATCCCCACAAGTCTCTTGATTATTTTGTCTCATCTCTTGAATCTCTTACCTATCATCTTCTCCCAGTCCTATTAAAACACAAGGAAAGCTTGAGCTATAGGGTCTAGAGCTGTTATTGCTATCGAAAAAAGCATGGTAATTAAAGACCCTTCCTCTGGCATGGATGCCCATCGGGGTATTCTCTAACGAGTGCCGATAAACCCGGCTAAAATATTAACCTTCTCATAGGTACGTCAGAATTATTTCCTTATGTCGAGGTAGTTATGACGCGCATTCAAGTCATTCCAATTCATTTCACAGGCATATGCAAATATGACTCGGTCGAGGATGAAAGTGTTTTACAAAGTCGCACCCACTTTGTCTCCTATAGATCCTCCCGAGCGTTGCATTATATAATATTCAGGCTGAAGCTATATGGGGAGTGCGAACCTGGACTTTTTCATGGACCTGGCTACTTGCAAAAAGATTACGTTATCTACGGACTTCAGCCGACGCTGTATGGGAGCATCTTCAACGGACTAACGCTTACAATGCTTTCTTGACAGGAAACCTCCTGGGATGGACCACTGGATTATTCACCGGCAAAGCGACCACTTACTTACACGAGGACCTTTACCCATGGATCATAAGCAGGATGTCAGGGCTCACGCTTAAGGATTTCCCTACACGAGACCATCTATTCTACAACCAAGGTTTATAAACGAACGACATACTCTCTGTAACTAATCTACGACACGATAGCTAAAAAAGACCTGGGACTGGACCATACGCTCTGCACGTACTCAATAACAAAGTCTATATGCTATTCTCCAAGGCCCCCGGGGATATTGACACCTGGATCTGGACGCAACTTTCAACGAAAGCCTGACATAGTTTACCTTTAAACTGGCGACACAATGGACAGAAAACGATAGACACGAAGACGACGGCCGACGATGTTCCAGCTAACGATCATCTTACAATAGGCCACTCATCACGGACCAGCCCCAGGCCAAAGGAAAAGAAAGGTATCAGAGCTCGATGTCGTTTATGATATTGGCACAGACATTGGGTGCCACCAACAGGCAGCCATAGTGCCGAGGCCAGAGAAAGACGCACATGGTCAACCACGGTTCGCCTGCCCATTCTTTAAAGGCCCTGTGAATAGATCGGAGCTCAAACGCGCTTGCTTGGGTCACGGATGGCCCACGATACATCGTGTCAAGTAGGTTGACTGCTTTACCTCTGCATGGAGTCTGTAAGTACTAAGTAAGGTTGTACTTAGAGAACACATACAGCGATGCCACATTCCTGCAGCTTTTATTAATACCTTTGCCTGCAACCGCTGTCACGAGAGCTTCGTGTCGCAAGACCTGCTATTCCAGCATCAGCGCCAGGAGGATCCATGTCCTATCAACGCCCCTGAGACCACTGTAGGCAAGATCACACTGGAGCAAGCAACCAAGTTGGGAGCGAAAAAGAAGAAGAAGACCAACATGAGCGATGAGATGAGGTGGTTCGTGTTGTACGATATCATCTTTCCTGACCAGGAACCAGCGCAAAAACCATCAACACCATGTACGGTTGGCCATTTACTATTCGGTCAAGACCAGGTACCAGGAGAACCATGGCGGCCAACCAGAAGACGCTGACTTTCTCAATCTATAGATCACCAACCTTTGGCCAACCAGACTCTGAACAACCTCAGCACGCTAGCTTCTGTCAGCATCTCCAGCTATCGGGACACCTTTATTGGGCCATCAGTCCAAACCAAGAAGCGAAGACTTGAAGGGAAACTCAAACATTGGGGGGTTGCTGACCCAGGCTTTCGCCAAATGCTGGCAGCCAAAGTGCAGGAATACCAGTTCCAGGAACTCCAAGACTTCATCGAGGCGAATGACCATGCTTCGAATCCGGTTGATGATGAATCCAAAACGTCACACCTTAACATGGACAACTCCTGGCCTTTGGGCTTCTCCCAAGGCAACCCAGCAGACTTCTTCGACTGGGACTTTTTGGCACACTTCTGACCAACGGACTGGATTGTCTTCGGAAACCGCTTTGGAAATTAAGGTGGTATCAAGATATGGGTTTGACTGAGGGCTGTGTCTTTTCGCGTTGCGCGATAGGATTAGGAGATATCTGTAACATTGCTCATGAAGGGGATTTATGAACAGACTGTTTATATAATGGAGTTAGGAATGACAAGAGTGTGCATTTTTATGCTAGGTGGCGGATTTATTAAGAAGCTTGTCGATTCATAATATGGCGGTGTATGGCACAAAGCAAGAGATGAGAAGTCATGACATTCCTTCAAGTCTCCGCTTGTTTTATCAACATTGGTTATGTGGAAAGCATCTCAATGCAATACTCAAAGCTAGACTGCCCCCGGGTTCTGATACGTATACTCTGGTGCTCCGCTCCACTGAAGATATCCGTTGCTTCCAAAGAAGTGCTTATCATCGCCCAGCCATCCCTTGACATATGTTCTTTCCAGTCCTCTTTGCTGTTTCTTGCCCTCGAATCTGTCCTCTAGCCACGCCATCCAGAGGCTTCGGACACCTGAGATGATAGGAGTATGACCGAATTTATCAACATACATATAACTCAACGAGCCGTTCAAATATAGAGTCGCGGTATTTGTGACGGTTTCATTGGTGGTCGTAGCCGCGATGAAAACATCCTCGGAGCCCTGAATCACCAAAAGAGGACCTGCAAATGGTTTATCTCCGACAATACCGAGCTTATCAAAGGCAGCAGCGTGGTAAGAAGAGTTGTACCAATCGTGTTTCTCGAATACGCTTTGCGACTCAGTGAAGAATAGCTGCTGTCCAGCTGCAACGCTTCCTCCGATCTGCTTCATCAGCTTTTGTCTCGCGACACCCAGTGGGGTCAGCCACTGGCTGGGCTTGAAGTCGGGAAAGATGCTTGATAACGCTATGGATGCACTGTAGCTGCTGAAGAGTCGAGGAGTAGATAAAGGCTTCGTGACGGGTGCAATCGAAATGGTGCCAACGTAGCCCTTCAAGAGCTCTACGAAAGCCCTTCTTCCACTGGTATCCTTTCCTTTAGCTAGCGCTTCTGCTGCACCCCAGGCAACCCCGCCGCCCTGACTATGGCCCATAATGGCAAACTTCCCACTAAGGCGGTTGCTGAATACCTCAAGTGCAGCTTCCATAGCAAAGAGAGTGTCCTGTGCACCAGCTGGGGTAGCAAAATACTGATGCGGAATATCACTGCCATCCCATGACTTGTCTACTCCGAGACCGGCATAGTCGGGCGCGACAACTGCATAGCCTTCTTGTGCGAGGGCCAGAGGGACCACGTTCTCGTAGTAGAGGCCACGATGAGCGGAAGGTGCTGAGTCTATAAAGAAGCCAGACGTTCCATGAGCCCAAAGAATCGCGGGAGCTTTATCGTCCGACTTGCTGTTGAATTGACGGGGCAGAAACGGCCAGAGGATATAAGCACTTGCAGGAATAATCGTCCCGTTGAAGTTACGAGTTGTATAAAGAATCCTGCTCAGTGACGATCCAGGTGCGATCGAGAATGGAGCTGGGTCTGTTACTTCCTGCACCTTGAGGGCCTGACCAGGTCGAAGATCGGTTGGTTTCACAGGGAGGGTGTAGAAGTCATCTTGCTTTGGGCCGCCGTTGGCAAGACTGGATTGATGGAAATTGATGACAGTATTGACACTGCTGGCTACAGTGTCTGAAAGATTGGCTCCTTTGATCTGGGCAGGTGAAAGAGAGAAAGATGAGTTAAAGCCTGTGGAGAAAGGCAAAGCTGGAGCCAGATTCTGGGCTTCAGTGCCCCCCAAGAGTGAGGCTGAAAGGAATAGTGAGCAAGATGAGTACTTCATTTTAATAATTTCCTTCGTGATTTCACAAGCAGGCCAATTTCTGAAGGAGGT
Source organism: Fusarium proliferatum ET1 (assembly GCF_900067095.1). Taxonomy (NCBI): domain Eukaryota; kingdom Fungi; phylum Ascomycota; class Sordariomycetes; order Hypocreales; family Nectriaceae; genus Fusarium; species Fusarium proliferatum. Next base: position 2,196,645 of record NW_022194798.1, on the reverse strand, counting down.
AGGAGGATTGATCGACGTATCGAGTAGAAGCAAGGTCTTTATCATATCATCTCCGTTCTGGTGTGACAAATCAGCGACGTCATATCCTCATCAAAGGATCTATCAAATGTAACGAGATACTCATGTCGGAATATTATTGCTGACAAACTCTAGTAGCATGACCCTTGGATCCGCATAAAGTCCGCACAGAACCCGCTTCCGATCCGCAATACGCCAAAGCCAAGCGTAAGCATGACCATTTGTTAACAGTAAGCACGGTTACTGACTGTCAGCATGTATGATCAAATCAAAGGCCAATGTCTTATTTATCCCAGCGCTATCTTGGCTCATTCTCTCATTCCCTTCTCCGCAAGCTGTTTCGCCAACTTCTCTTCCCCTTCATAAAGACCATCATGTGAACCTTCAGCAACAACAGTAGGGTAAAGCGCTTCCATTGGAATCTCCCGCACATTGACCGAGTTACTCTCTCTGTTCCCGATAAGCATCGTCTCAACGATGTTTCCATCGCCGTATTTCTCTTCGGTGAGGACCTGGAACATGACGTTGGCGCATTGTTCTGCGGTGAGTCCCAGAGTAGATGGTGGCATTCTGTCACGGCAGTACTCGGGGTGAAAGATGGGCGTCTACATGGAGGATCAGCGAGGGGTTACGGGGAGGTTTGTTTGTAAGGTCACTTACGTGCACGGCACCTGGACAGACGGCTGCATTGCGAATGCCGAATCGCTTGCGGACTGTCGATAGTGATTTGACAAAGCTTACGATGGCTGCTTTGCTAGCGAAATAAAGCGGTGTCTGTAGCGAGTGCAAATATCCTCCACAACTTGCGACCCAGAGGAGGTTGCCTTGCACGTTACGGTTCTGCAGCCAGTAGTCCATCGCAATCTGTGCCAACCTGATGGGACCTAGTGCATTCACAGCAAAGGTCTTGTACACACCCGGATTACCGTCGACCTTATCTTCAGATAAAGAAGAAACTCCGGGAGGATTCCAGAAAGTGCTTGATGGGGGCTCGTAAATGCCAGCGCCATTACAGACGATGTCGATCTGGCCAAGCTTCTCAAGCGCTGCGTCCCATAAAGAAGAGAGCTGGGCCCAGTCGCTAACATCAGTCTCGTGAAAGTGGACAGTGGGCTTGCCGCCCTCAGTGGTTGTCCACTTGTTGACCAGATCTCCTGCCTCGGGGCGCAGTTTGAGATCAGCTATCACAACAGAGCACCCATTTTCAAGAAGCTGCTGGGCAAAGGCGAGGCAGATACCTATTGATGCATGTCAATGGTCCATTCTGGATGCAGGTCATGAGAAAATGTCGCATACCAGAACCTGCGCCAGTTACAATGGCATTCTTGCCTTTGACGTCGTAGACAGACATATTGATCCGCTCAATGAATGGTGGAAACAGAGAACACAGCAAACGAGGGGCAAAAGCAAAGAACGCTCCTTGTTATGGAGGGACGTGCTTTATTTCTATCCTTGTTAAACCCCTCATTGCCCTTGAGTTCAGCTCGTGGAGCATTGCATTAAACCCTGGTATTTAAATCTGCATGCTTCAGTCTGGCACTTGTTTGAGTTCGATCTTCAGCCCGGGTTTCGGAGCTAATTCCATCGAGAGCTTGAAGGCCGACCACGTTGACTCAAACTCACAAGACTTCTCCTAGATGAACTTCTCACCGCTCATGGAAGACCGACTACTTAATTGCATCTTACCTGTCAACCAGATCAGATCATCAAGCCACACGCAGTCTCTGATGCACTCCCCTGACGGTCGTAGAAATTCCCTGCTACGAATTCTTCTATCATTCGTGCACCAACTTGCTCAGATTAGATTAGCCCACTTCGGATACTCCCTCGTGTTGGTTCCGGGAAACAGCTAACCCCAATGCAGTGGCCAAGGATTTCTGGCTTGCAAGGGTCCTAGATCTGTTTCGGTTCCGTCTGGGGATCGTAACAATGCCTTAGAGGTTAAATACTCTTATTTTAAGGATTATCTAGTAGTTTCTACGAGCGCATCGTCATTCAGACGTATCAGAGAAGGGGTTATGCTGAATCCATAGCCAGATTCGACTCACTGTTGTCATGTTGCCTCTTCTCCCATTCTTGTTGTGTTGGTTCTGCAAGCTACTGAACTTTAATTCCTGACGTCGGAAGCTGATGCTGGTCTTCCGGTGCATAATGGTCAGCATTTTGGCTAAAGTTGGACAGATCAACAGGGTTGGTCATGCAACCGACCACGGTAATTACTCGCGGACATGAGCCATCTGGCTAAGTACTCTTGTATCCCAAGTTATCAGGAATTCAACGACTCTCATTTCGTATTGTTTTCGCGATATTTCACTTGCCTATTATGGTAGAGGCTTCAGAAGCATGGCACGCAGTCAAACCAACTGGTCTTGCTGTAGCACTTCTCGCAATCACTATTGTATTCACGCCGATGATTCTTGTTGTTGTCGGCTTGAGAATTTGGGTTAGAGTGACGCATCACTGCTTCGGACTAGAGGATTGGCTCATGTGCATTGGCGCGATCCTCAACTTGGTTCACAATGGAGTTGTCATCTGGGGCAGTTTTACCGGCATTGGCACAGCAGATTCCAAGCTCAATACGGCCATGGTTATGGAAGGCTTTAAGGTACGTTTTCCAGTGTTTTCATTATTGCTTCTAACCATACTTTAGGCCGTGACCTTTTGGCAGATCTTCTATATTAGCAGCTCCATGTTCATCAAGATATCCATCTGCGCTCAGCTACTGCGCGTTACAGATAATAAGAGAATCAAGATGTTTCTCTGGGGCCTGATAGGATTAACAGTTCTCATTACACTGGTAGCAGGAATTATCGGACTAGTCAGGTGCAGACCACTCAGTGCATCGTGGGACCCAAGCACAGGAACATGTATGGATCAGGGTATACTTTCAGTACTGACATACGTTGTATCGGGGATCAATATTGTGGTCGATTGGTCTGTTGCAATATTACCAGTGATCATTCTATGGAATGTTCAGATGCACAGGACTCTGAAGATTATGGCGAACGTTGTTATGGGTATTGGCGCTTTGTAGGTCTTCGGTCGATTCATGACGATTCTGACTGACACATCGTAGGGCATCAGTGGCAACTATTGTTCGACTTCCATACTCCCCTGCATATTCTCAGCCTTCTAATCAACTCCGTAAGTTCTTGCGCCTATAATCTATGCTTTGGCTGACTTTTTTAGACGGCATCGGAAATATCATTCTCTGGACAGTAGTCGAATGCAGCCTCGGCATCATCGCCGGATCAATGCCCATGCTTCGGAAGCTCTTCAAGGCACTACGAAAAGACGACAGCTCATACGCCAGAGGGACAGACGATATCAATCTCGTCACTATTGGCCAGGTTCGTGGGAAGCATCATCCGATTTATGATGGAGATGTCAGAGCTACTGTTGCGGCGGGAGACGACCGAGAGAGCGACAGGGATGATGAGAGCACAAGGCAGATAATCAGGGTCACAAAAGAATTTGAGCAGATATCGGTGATAGAAAAGCCTCCATCTAGATATTAGCTACCAATATCTCAGCAACGGGGGGGCAAAACAGCAAAAATAATACTCAATCTCTGACATTCTTTCAGATAGTACAAGCACTTACTCAGATAGGATAGACATTCTTGACTACAGCCCTTGAAATCCCAAGTCGGCATACAGGCCGCGTCACAACCCATTCACTTGCCGTTCTTTATTACAGACTTAGTTGTTGCCTTAGCCTTTGCTCCCGTGTTACTACCCTTGGTTTTTGCCATTGTCGCGAGCTTCTTCTGGCCCTGCTTTGCGTTAGGTTGAGCTTGAGCCTGTTCTATAGCCAGTTTCTGCCCCTTCTTCCTTTTCTTCTTCTTTGCCTTCTTTTTGATGCTGGTCTCCATGTTTTGTTTCTTACTTATCACCGCTGTTTTGACTAATTTCTGTTTGTTGCTAGAAGTGCCAGATTTTAGTGAATTCTTAGTAATTGGGTTCTTCCCTTGGTCAGCTACAGTACTTGGCACTTTCTTCTTCTTGTTTTTCTTTGTCTTCTGTTGCCCGCCCTTTTTTGTGTCGTTCTTTGTATCAGGCAATGACTTTTTGGCAGGGCCCTGAGTTTCTGATCTTTTTGAAGTCAATAATGATGCTGAGCTCAAGTTTGGTCCCGGCTGTTAAGAAGTCAGTATGAAGAAGTGGTGCCTCTCTTCTCTGTTTAGTACTCCATGAGCGTTTACCTTTGTGCTGGGTTTAAGTGTCTTGGTTTTACGCCACCGGAATTCGATATCAGGAATTCCGAACGTCTTGATCCAAAACCACGAGATATCACATGGCCATATCTGATAGATAAAGTCGGTGGCTGTCTCGACGGCCGGGTGGGCTGTATAAATCCTCCCCACAGGCTTGTTCCCCCTCTTACCCTTGATGATGGGCTCTTCGTATAGTTGATAGAACGTTTGCCCAGAAGGGTGAAAGAACAGGGGTGGGGGATGAGAAAGTACAGTCACTAAATCGCCTTGAGAGACATACCATGCGAAAATGATGGAGGCGCCATGAATGAATCTCGGAGGGGCTTGATACAACAGTGGACCGAGAGCAGTTGTCAATGTTTGAAATCCATGTGTATCGGCCCATTGTTGAGCATGTTCACGCAACATGCCGCTCCAAAACACCTGGCGGTTGGGGATACAGGCTTTTTGGAACCTCGATAAGATTTTGTCGGCCTCTTCGTCAGTAAGCCACCGGCGGATCAGCTGTCGGATTACATTGGGAGGTTGATTTGTGTTGAAACTCACTCCCCGAATGGGCTTGGATGTTTCCAAGTGTGTGATGCTCTTAGGAGAGGTCTGAGCAATATCCATTGTGAATAATGTTTTGATGAAGTTACCTCATTCCATGCAAGGTGTTGTTGGAGATAGTAAGCTTTCAGCGATGTGGTAATCGTCATGGTGACGTATAACACTACTAGGCTAAGCACTTAGCAGACAAGCACAGAGATGATATAAGACAAACTGCAGAGAAACATGCAACTTATTGATGCGATATAGACCAATCATTAATGCAAAAGAGAAAAATAAGTAGCACTTAATGGAGTGACTTGCATATAAATGAAATGCTCAAAAATTGAAATTCCTGTGTGTTACAGGTGGCGACTCTCCCGCCGGGAATTGAACCCGGGTCTCAAGCGTGACAAGCTTGCATACTGACCACTATACTACGGAAGACGAAACAGGCTTAACCTGCTGTAGTGAGAGGATTCGATGGGAGACTGTTAGCAACTAGGGTATATACAGGGGTCGTATCACTTCAATAACAAGCCATATCAATCGACACACAGTTACGCCTTGTTGTTCATCCGCCCCTACTAACAGCCATCAAATCTTGACTTATGACCCATTTCTAATCCGGAGGTATGCATCCGCATTCATGACGAAGTTTCTAAACGACGGTCCAACAGACCAAGATCCCAGGTTCCAGATATGCTCCTGCAAGAGTCAGTATAGTCAACCCAGTCATCATGATGAAGAACGTACCTTGGCCAAATCAACAAGATCAATTGTTCCATTAACTAGGTCTGGTTTCAGTGCATCCTCAAGCGCGTATGGCCAATCGCACCGGATGTACATAGACATATCAGCAAGCCACGCCATGCGCTCCTGAAGCTGCGGGAACTGCACCACGAGATCGCGGAACGCAGGCCAGAGAACGTAGTCGGCCATGCTTATATGGGGCGTGAACAGCTGGTTAGCGCTGCAGTATATTAGCATATCAAATATCGATCGATTCTAGCTGACTTGCGTTGGTCTGATCCATTCCGGCATCGCGGCGTATGTTTCTGGCGACGGGTCGATCATCCATCGCATCATGTACCAGAAAACATTCATAGATGCGAAGCAGGTAAAATCATATCCTAGATCAATCAGCCTCAATCACAATCTTCTGGAGGGAGGTGTTAGTTACCCTGACATTTCACACTATGAACCATACGAGCAGCCCATTGCGACAACAAACACGACCTGTCAAACTGAGCCTGATCGTACAATGCTGCAATGTTGGGATGATCTCCAATCACGTGGCTGGCATGCCCACCTTTCTGGAGCAGGCTTGTGGCCTTTTGATATATATCGCCGAATGCATTGCTCATGTCCCCTGGGTCCAGCTCAGTGTTGAGTGTTGTGGCAGCCCAACTCGGCACAAAGATGTTGCGTATTTGCGCGTCCTGTATATGTCGAGGATATCCGTTGGCTCTGATACTATCCGAAAGCGCAAGGTTTCCAAAGTTGTTATCGTAATTAGGGTAAATTCTGACTTCTCTGTCCTGCAGCTCCTCCTCTCCTACACGGACTCTACCACTCAGTTCTGTGGGGTAATTGGCATTTGTGCTCTCCGGATATTCGTCACAAACATACCAGGTCGCAGAGCCTCTATCGTGTGTTTCTTGCGGCACAGGTCTGGTTATCGAAGTTGAGAGATAATAATCGTTATGATTAAACAGCGGCTGAAAAAACAAACTCGTGTGTTCTGTCTGCTGGGCGATTGTTCTTCCGCTGTCGTTCTGATTCACTAGGGTAGGCAACTCGTCCGTTGGGGAACTGTTCGTCGAGATAATTGATGGGTGGGAGTATGGCAGCTGTGGCGGGTACAGGGGAATGCTCTCGGCACTATCTGTAACCGGCTATGAGAGTTGTTAGTACCGAGCACAGGGATGTCCTCTCGGCAGCTTGATTCTTACTCGAGTGCTTGGTTTATTGTAATCGATTAGCATCTCTGTAGATGTGTAATCAGGCGTAGATATCATGTAAGGGTTTGCTGTGTAAGTAGGCTCTGCTGCTGACTCCATGGCAACGCACGAGTCAGTATCTGGCGATGATTCTTGCTTCAAGCTGGAGCTGTCCGCACTGAAAGACTCGATTTCCTCCACTGGGAATAAGTAGTCATTGGCAACATCGTGTAGTATTACATTGCTCAATGCTTTGGAACGTCGGCCGCCATCCGCCTCGCCATTCAGGCTCTCGTCATGTTTCAGTAAATGTGTTATCTCGGAAGGCTGTCTGTCTTCCTCCAGCAAATCTGACACGGCACGTCTCAATTGAGCAGAGCCACCGGCCATCTGTCTCATTAAAAGTTTTGCAGCTGCCAGTTCGTCTTGGAGCTTTTGGTTCTCCTCCTGCAAACCCTTGACTCGCGATTCCCTGATGTCGGAGTCGTATACGCATGTCCGGTCGTATTTCGAGCAGTTGACGCAGATTGGTTTTTGTCCATTGCACTTCCGTCGGTTAGTTTGTAGAGATTCCAAGGCCATTAAGCTTATTCACCTTCGCTTTTCGTTTCCGACATTCCAAGCATGCTGACTTTATGATGCCTGATCGCTTCGCCACGGCTCGCTCGACGAGAGTCCTCGGGGGAGTTGTACCCTCCTTCGCAAGGGCAGGCCTGATTGGTCTGTAGGGCAATGCCATGGGCACGCGTCGTTGCTTATCTCGAGAGGACGCCGAGTACTTGCTGGACTATTCGGTTACACTTCGTGGCGATCGATTGTACATATGAAGAGGACAACCACACCAGGGAGAATTTAGGGGTTCAAAATAAGGGTCCAACGAATTGTCGAAAGATTATGATGTCACGAATTGGGACGGATATAAATACCAGGGGTTATTTCCGAGGATGGTGATTGGGCGAGAAAGTATCGGCTGTCCTCCGCCCAGCCTGACACTTGCGGGACTATGACGTGATAATGCCAGACAAAAAGAGTGGTTCTGGCTGGAGCTTCGGGATTAACCTTGCTTGCCTACAAACTTGCCAAAAGAGGCATTCCTTTCATCCCTTGCTTAAGACCGTTTTTTCTTGATTGACTTTCTCTCCATGGCTACAGCGCCAATAATACTCAGAAGCGCCAATGCCAACGGGATGTATAGTGTCTGGACAACCGCATTCTCGTAGCCAGATAATACGCCCTTCAATCTTCCAGGACCAATTGACGCTCTCAACCTAGACAAACCCGCTTCTTGAACATAAGTAGTGTTTGTCCCGGGGGCGGCATTTTGGATCTCTTTTGATAAGCGGTCTTGGAATAATGTTGCAGAGGCACAGATCCACAAGGCAGAGCCCATTCCTGCACCGAAAGTGATGACTGCACCTCCAAGGGATACGTCTTCGATAGGGAGAACAGCTTGCAAGGCTACCTGTGGACCTTGAAGACCGAGACCGACTGCTAAGCCGAGAAACGTGAGAAGGCCAACGGCTTTGGCGATTTGTTCTTCGAGATCGAGGGTTGTGAGAAGACCAGAGGCAATAGGTGTTAAAACACTCGTGGCCAACATAAATGCTGGGGCTGTCAGTACTGGCTGTAAGAGCTCGGCGGGGACTTACGGTAATAGTATCCGATCCATGTAGTTCCAACACCAGAGATGATGAATGCAATTGCCAAACCACCAACCATTGGTAGTGCCAGCAGACCTGCCTTTGTAGGTGAATACCCACGTACGCCTTGGAAGTATATAGACATGTAGTACTCCGTCACAGCCAAGACACCCTCGCAGCATGCACCGTACCACATTCCTGCGATGATACTCCTCTGCTTCAAGATCCTGGGTGGTAAGAGAGCATTGTCACCTTGGCGATACTGCAAGTATCCAAATGCCACGAACAGAAGAGCGCAAACAACGAGAGGAACAATGATCTGCCAGGTTCCCCAGCCAAACTTTGTACCTCCCCATTGCAGTGCCATGAGAAGAAAGGTAATGGCTGGGACCGCCAACAGCGTGCCAAAGAAGTCAACCTTCTTAACCTTCTCTTTGAGAGTCAGAACAGGCGCCTCATGACGCGGAGGTTGTTCATGGACTCCATAAGCCGTCAAGATAAGACACATAACGCCCAGCGGCAAATTTACACCAAAACAAGCTCTCCACGAAAACGCATCTATCAAAGCGCCGCCAATCGTAGGCGCAGTGATGAGGCCAACGCTCTGGATTGAGCCAAAGAAACTATTTGTAATGGCTTGTTTGGACAGCGGAAAGCATTGGCGGAGGAGTTTGAACAGGCCGCCGTTGATGGCGCCGCGGCCTAAACCGCTGACTGCACGGCCGAGGATAAAGATTGCTGAAGAGGGTGCGAGGGTGCAAATTAGAGAGCCGATTTCGAATGTGGCGATGCCGATTAGGAAGACGGCTTTGATGGAGAAGAGGGTGTAGATTTGGCCGAAGCTGGTGAGGTTAGTGGAGTGATGGTGAGGAATTGAGGGACTTACAAGAAGACGAAGGCGCTGAGGGTCATGCCGCTGGAGTATTGTTAGAGTAGAGATGTTGGAGAGGGAAGGGTGTAGGGCTTACTATGCAGCTGAGTACCATCCGATATCTGCAATGGTCTGAAACTCGTCTGTGATGCTTGGGACAGCGACAGCGACAATGGTGAGATCCTGTCAAACACGTCAATGCGCCGTTGTCAGTAGGAATACAGGGCAAATTACAAGGCCACTGAGAAAGCATGCGATTGCCATCGAAGCCATGGTCGACCATAGCTTCGGTCCAGTCGGATATACGATATTTTCCTCGTCCTCGCGAGGTTCTTCAATCTCTAAAGTGGAGGTTGGCCTGGATTGAGCAGTAGAATCTCCATTTACTTCACTGGCGCCATTGCTGGCCAGCGGACGTTCAGTCAGTACTTCAGAAGCCATGGTCGTATGCTGAGAGACGATAAAGCTTCAATTGTTGACCAGCGGGACCAAAGAAAGTATCTGGAAGATACGGCTATCAAAGCTTTATATCACACTGTGAACTGAGGGATCTGCGATGTAGAGATGCACTTATTGCTGACGCACGCGTTCCAGCTTACACCATCTTGCACCGGCTAAATAGCTTCATGACGTGGTTTGGGGGAAGATGGAGTGTCCTGATTGATGGAACTGCGAAGGCTCCTGATCTTGGATCTGACTGCTTCATCTGAGCCGCGAATCGTACAAAGTGGTGCGTAAGCAGAACGTATTCGATGAGGCGGCTGTTCACAATCGACATAGGCTTCGGAGTCAACCAGCGATCCATTGGAGACCATTAGTGACGAAGGGTATGCTCAAGCGTACACTCTGTGCCTCAGCAACGCCTGATGCCCCAACCAGGTGAGCCCTGCAGGCCCTGTAAGTCGAGTGAGACACTACTGACCCTCAGTGGGGTACACCAACTGGGGCGTTTCAGACAGTGACATGCAATACCCTACAGTCGAGTATTCCACGCCCTTGGCCCTGACTAATCCTAGCAAAACATTAAGAAATCAGCGTGATGAGGCTAATAATGACACTGCGATAATAGACCGCTCTTTATCTTAATTCGGCTCTTTTTATCTTTTGCTTCCTCGGCAGTCGATGCTTAGACCATGTTCAGTCGGACCAATAGCGGTAATGCCGTGAGGTGGCGGGCGGAATTATGCTGACCCGGGGGGTTGGGTTGCCTGGTCAGATCAAGCCAGAAGGACAATCTTCAACGGAACATCGACAGCAACTGGACGTCCGTTGGCGCTCGTGTCGCAGCGCCAAAATGTCTCTCGAGCAGAGAGTTCAGATTTGGCTCAGCAATATCCAACAATCCACCGACGATCCATCGCCTACTCCCGAGACATATCCTGATGTCCCACCTAATGCCTTGAAACGCCGTCGAGTCGATTCACCACCTCGCGAGACCACCTGGTCGCTCAAGCCGTCACCCAGCGATCCGCTATACGATACCAAGAAGAGATGCCTCCAACAACAGGCTAAAATCGACAGGTTCAAGGAAGAATTGGACAGAGACTTTTTTCGAGCACCCAAGAAACGAGCGACCGCCAACAACCAAGTGTCCTCACAATTGCAGCAGCAATACTGTAACTTTATCAGCTACAGTACAGGCAAGGTTGAACGGCGGCTCATCAGCAGAAGAGTCGAGTCGGTTTCGCAACCTGTAACAACACCATCTCGCGTAACCTCCGCGACGGGTTTTGGCTCCTCCAACTCAGCACGGCCACTCCGATCGGAAGAAGTCAAGGTCGAACCAGACACTGAACCTGTATCGTGGCCACGACAAATCAAAACCGAACCCGATCTCGAACCGACGCCTCCTGTGCAATTACCACGGGATACAAGAGTCGAGCCTCTCATTGAACTCCCACAGACAACGTTAACGACCCTCCTAAATCGAATCAACGATATCTACGCCGGTCGCGGTATCCTCCCCGACGAATTCGAACCCATCCTCGACGTCGCGAGGAAGATTTCCAGTTACAATGACTGGACTTGGATCCGATGTGGAAGTTCTAGTGATATTTTCTCGTCCCAGCGACGTTCTTTTGGTAGGGTGCCTGGTCTTGCTCAGGCCGGCAAGATTATGCACCAGGCTGCTTTATGTGCTCAATACAACGCACCACTGTCCGAGTGGAATATGGAGGTTGTTCACAAGGTTCTTGAGGTTTCTTTGAGGGAGGAGAATGGCTTTGGACCTCAGCTCATCGACTTCAGATCCAGGTGAGTAACCCTCTCCAGCTTCCTCAATTGCAAGCCCAATACTAATATTGTGTTCTCAGCGCAGGTGGTCAAATTCTTCGCGAGTACCATTCAAATCTCTATAGCCCTCAACCTCCCGATTTCTGCGTCTACGTAGAACCATCCCGCGACAAGGACCCGGCCCTCCCCGAGCTCATCAAGCATATTCAGAAGAAACTCCGCACAAGGATATTCAACCACATCCACGTAGCGTCCCTCCAACCCCAGCGACCGATAGCTTTCCACATACACAATCTACCGCATAACACGAACCTTGAGCTTCAACGCGTACGAACCGCCCTCGCCGCACACTGGGCTTTTCTCAAGGACTTGGTGCAATTGAGGGAGATTGCCGAGGTTCGTCGCTACGGTTGGCCGGGCGCGGATCCTCCGATATATGAGCTTCCTGAGTTCCTCCCGGGCATCATCGTCTACAAGCATAATTGGTTTCTCAGCATCTGGAAGGAAGGTGAAAGCGACGCGAGGTTCTACGGGATTGGCGATACGGCGACTTCGATTGGTGTTTTCAAGATCATTTATTCGCTGCAAGTTCTCCAGAATTGGGTTAAGAGGGAGTATTGGCCTTGGATGCAGAGGCTTCTTTTGGGCTGGCCTTTGGACATGAATGGAATGCCTATGATGTAGTAATGTTTTCAGTGATACCCCGAGATTGGCAGGATACCCATTTTGTATTGTACTTTATTTTCTTTATTTTATATAGCATTGGCGTAAGGTCTATTTAGTCGAGTACACAATCTCAGATACTTCTTTTCTCGTCAAGACCTTGCCGAACGAGAACATTACATCCGTCATGGTCTTGTCGATGATCTGCTCAATCTGTTCGTCGCTTGTAAGCCCGACCTCTTTTAGTGTACTTGGCAGCCCTGTAACCTTGACAAGCCGCGCAACGCAATCACCCGCATCAGTCTCTTCCCATCCCAACGTCTCATTAAAGATCCTCACGATCTTGCTCTGCGCCTCGGGGTTTCGCGCCTTGGTGTATCGCAACACAGGAGGAAGCATAATGCAGCTCGTAATACCATGCATGACCTTCCCAACACTACCCAGTTGATGGCCAATTGCATGGCTGGCGCCCATGTTCACTCTGTAGATGATAAAGCCCATGAGCGCCATGCGACTTCCGGCTTGACACTTGCTCACGCCGTGAACAAGCTCGTCTTCACCTTCTTTTGCCCTCCCCAATCCCTCTTTATACTCCACCAACCCCTTCGCCAAGTCTCGCAGTGCTTTTTCGCACCATTCCTGCACATCGGGATACTTTTTGCATTCGGGATTGCATAGTGTCTCAAGGCAGTGATCCACAGCTCGTATCCCAGAGCTCAACCACAACTTCTCGGGTGATGTTCTCGCAACCCATGGATCCATGAGGATTAAATCCGGCGCGCCACCATCCTCAAGTGAGAAATGCTGCTTCTTACCCACGCTGTTCGTGCAACTCGCTGTATGATTCCATTCCCCCGCTGATAAACTCGTCGGAACGAGAATGAGCTTCACGCCCTGCGCCTTTCTCATTTTGTCCTGCGGCGCAACGCCTTTCTCTTGATCCAGCAGATTTTCCATGTCTTGCTCGCGGAATCCATTGGGTAGAGTAGCGGACATTAGACGCGCAACTTTACAGGCATCAGAGTAAGAGCCGCTGCCAACGCTGATGATACAGTCTATTTGGTGCTCTGTGATGCGGTGAGCAATGTCGATAACATCCGAGTATGGGGAGTGAGAGCCGACGCCTTCCTTGACGTTGCTGAGGCGATCACCAAGAGCGTCGTTCAAATCAGCGATTACGGGTGTGTTTTTGGCGAGAGCTTTGCTGTGAACTAGAAGGATGCGCTGAGAATTCCATTCTTTGAGCGCGGAGAGGATGTCCTCTTTGCTGTGAGAGTTGAAGACTGCGTCAGATCCTGGGCGATGCCCGCCTTCGAGTTGGGGGATGCGATACGGCTTGAGGACACCTGTCATGTTGAGGGTACGCAATTGAGAGAGGACTTTGAGAGATTATGGAAGATCTATAGCTATTGGCGATAAAAAGAAGTGAGTATTGGGTTACAGGCCAAAGTGGATCAGTGACGTCTTGATTATGACGCTTTGCCGAATTCCGAGCCACTATTCCCACCTCTTTACTGACTGTGATTCTATTGCCTGCTCGAACCTAGCACCATGTCGGCCCAACTTACATTGGGATTACATTCCCTCTGATGATAAATACCGCAGAATACCGAGAACTGTACTGAAATATCCCAGCTAATCACCCAACAATGGCGTCTTATGGCGAACAAGCTCTATATCGGCGGCTACTGAGGATCTTCGCCGGCGGGAGCTGACTCTCTTTCTGAAGCGCTGCTCGTCGTTGATGCGAGCTCAGTACTAGACTTTAAGATTTCTGTGGTCTCATATCTAGCAGTCGCGCTGGAAGCCAAGGTGGTTTCGACGGAGGGCCAGTCTACCGAGGTGGTTGACAAGATTTCAGTACTGGAGGCGTATTCCGTGTTGCTAGGGAATCCCATAGATGTTGTTGGGAAATTTGAGAGATCGGAATTCGTCAAACTCTGTGTTGAGCTTTCACTCTGGATGATTGACTCTGGTTTGCAAGGGCCAGCAGCCACATAAGCAATGCCAGAAGTCAAGGCAACCAACAATTGGAACAAATGCATTGTGAGCTTCTGAAATATTAAGGGATAAAGGTTTGAAAAGAAAGAAATGGGATATCTCTTGGAGAATTTGTTCTACCTGCTGTTAGCAACATCTAAAGAATACTATATATTACTTGCTCTTTAACTACAATTACATGCTCAGACGGCTTAAGAGTGAGAGAGATACTAGTTCAATTTCTAAGTATGTAAGAATATTTAACTATAAGGTCTATTAATAGCCCTTTGCAGTTTATAAGCTTCTCATTCACAAGATGTAAGTACTACCAATAAGCTACCCTAAATCATTCCAATTACAGTGAGATCAGAAACCTATTTAAAAGCGACAGCAGCTTTACTTATAAGAACAATCTATAAAAATTAAAGCCTTATGCTCTTAGCCTCTTACTATAATGTCCTTCCACATTTCCATAACCCTTTTAGCATCATCCTCACCCATAGCTCTATCGTCCCAAATTACAGCCACGCTCACTGCAACATAATTGTCCTCAGATATGATTGAACATTCAGCTGAGAATGTACCTGGAGGTATTACTGGCTTTTGTCCAATGTGAGTTATGCCAATACTGCTAGCAGCACCAACGTCTGTATGGAAGCCGGCTGCTCGGGTAGGGTCCTCGATGACCTTTTCAATAAGTAGGTCATGCAAGCATTTATCCTCAGGTAGACTCAAGACCCTATTCCAGTTCGATGTCTGATCAAGGTCGCGAGTTCTGATGCCCATGACTTGATTCAGCGGCACTGATGGATCCTGTGTAATCTGACTCAGGATGTGATCAAATGACGCGGCAATGTTTATGGCATGCATACGACCGACTGTTGATGGCTGATAGTCAACATGTATACACACCCCATCGACACCGTCGTCTCCAGTCTCGACAATTAGAAAGATACCGAACTCGGTAGGGTCGTCAGGAATGATTTGGTGAAATATAAGGCTCGATCCGTCTCACAATTGCATGTCTTTGGTCCAATTCGGCATGAATGAAATGCCAGTATTGAAGAGCAAGGACGATCCCGTTAGGCTGGGTGGTCTCCCTCGTCATCTATTTTCCCTTGCAATCCTATCTTATAACACTGCATCTCATTGCAATGGTTATGGTTAACGTTGAGATTAGGTAGTTATGTTTAATCTTAGGTATTTAGGTTTGTCTTCTTGTTATATAACAGTAAAAGTCTGTAGGTTTTACAAACCAGTAATTTACAGAGCTCCATTTGCCAGGCTTTTCACAATTGAAATCAAATTCCATGACTAAGCGTGGCAAAGCCTTAGATACTTCAAGCAAACTAATATTCTTACCTATACAATTTCGCGAGCCAAGACCAAACTATTTCGATGTTAGTCAATGACTGCCCCGACCTGCCCACCTTATATCACTTACAGCCATGAAGTACGCCTCCATCTCCTTTTTCTCGATGGTCTGTTGGCTAGAGCTCAGCCATCGCTCCGGTCTAAACTCATCTGCGTCTTGCCCAAAAATATCGCTGTTACGATGTGCAACCCAAGGGTTGATCCCCACTATTGTCTAGAAGGCCATGTGAGCAAATTGATTTCAAAGAGGGTTAGCGAGTATTACTCCTTCTGGGAAAACCCTTCCAGCTAGCCTTTTGCCACCTTTTGGAACCACTCGCGGCATCGTGAAACCGACAGCGGGGTGTAGTCTAAGACCTTCCTTGATGACAGCTTGGAGATACGGGAGACCTTGAGCTTCTCGGAAGGTGATGGGATTTGAAATATGGCCAGAAGCTCTGGCATCTCCGAGCTCTTGACGAAGCTTGTGCATGGTGGCCGGGCGTTTGCAAAGGTTATACAGGATGTTGCTCAATGTGATCGCTGTGGTGTCCGATCCAGCCGCAATATTAGCACCGCTAGATAGTCGAATTGCATGGTCAGTGACAGTATCGGGTCTCTCTTTTTGACCTTCAAGTAGTTTGGCTACAAAATCTTGCGGCTTGTCGTCTCGCTGTTTCTCGATTTGCCTAGCCGCTACTTGTTTCTCTGCATATTGAGCAATGTAGGCTGGCCCTTTTGCATCTTGATCTTTTGAGAGGCACTTAAATATCTTGAGAAGATAATGAAATATAAGAGGGTAGAGTCCAAGAGCACTTGCTAGTTGTGCGGAATCATCAAGTGCCTTTATTATGTCTCGGTGATCTTTTCCAGCATCAAGGCATCCGAATCTTTTAGAGAACTAGGAGAAATAAGCAATCATACACACCGAATCTGCAACGATACTCATACGGTAATTTTACCAATCATATCAAAAGCGTAGTATTGGAACCAGCGCGCCATATTGATGGGCACATTTGACGCAGAAAACTCGATGAGGCGCTGGCATAATATCTCCGTGCATTCATCCACGTAAGGCTCATATGATACCATGTTTGACATGGTATAAACGTTCGAAACTTGACGACGCATGATTCCGTGGACTTTTGGGTCAATCTCGTTAAACAAGTTTCGATCGACTGGATCACCCCATGGCAAATACCAGCTGGCCTATATAGGCTCGTTTCAGACTAGAAAACAACGCCCAGGCAACCAGATCTTACCTTGACAAACTGGGTTCCGTGGCCGTAGATGATCTTTGCAGCCTCAGGATTATCAAGACTGTACTGGTCTGGTGCAATGCGCACAATCGGTCCTAGCAGACATAAGCAAACTAATTAGAAAATGGAAGCGATGCAGTGGTAATGGCATATGCATTGTGTAGGTTACCAACCATGTTTCTTGTGGAGCTCAATGTTGGTCCAGACGTAATTTCCTCCACAATATTGTCGAAACAACCATAGCCGAGTAAACCTGGCCATGAACGGGCCGGGCAAGCTTCTGAGCGGATCACATACGGCAGTAACAACGTGGTATAACAGCCATGCAGTTATTAGAATAGCAATGATACGCCAAGTAGACATGCACACTACTTCCTGAATGATGAGGGAAAACATGTTTGGAGAACTCAAAACAACAGATTTGGAACAAAGGCCTGGAGGCGCCTTAAGTTTTGAGCAAGGAAAATCCCAGGTTGAAGCCGTCCGTACGTATATATGGGGTTATATTGGCATTTGGTACTCTTGACGTGCCGTGGGGTTGAAGCATGTACAGCATCCCCACACTTAAGTACTAAAGTAATCCATTCCCGATCAAGCAAATTATGCCAGACCAGTTCTGGTTGTTTTCGCCACCTCCACACATACTCATTCTCTCCCCACCCCCACCAGGTGTTTCCCGGGGACGTGAACTATTAAGCCCACGATTTACAACTCGGCTTTCCTAAATGCTGCCATGCAAACGCCGATACAGTCTTTCTGGTGGCCCATCTCAACACGGGCATTACCGGTGGTCTTTGAGTCTCCCACTAGTAGTGTCTTGGAAGCCTAGTCTTCAGAAATCTATAGAAAGGGGCCCAACCGATCTGCAAAAAAGGGACACTCAATACACAGGGCTTTCGGGTCGTTTTTATTTAGATGTGGCAATTCAAGTCCAAGATGACGGGGTCTGAGAGACTGAACAAAATGAAAAACAGACACTAGATAGATAAAACTTTGGGGCATTTAACAATTTTAAACTGTGTCAGATAATCATGAAGCACTCTTTGAATCACGGCATTGTGTCATGCTAGCAAAATGTTGCCGCGTGACGGGTTGAGAACCGCATTGTCAGGTATTAAAATATACGAACATCTAGTTGGCTTGTTAGCTACGAATCATGGCGAGTTTAATGACCATCGTTCTTACTATTATGTGTGTGCTGACAGGAAAGATTGATCCCGTATTATCCGGTGACCGAGAATAAAAAAGACCGATTGATGAAAAGTATACATGTACGTGGGAAAGGGTCCCCTTTTGGCAGCGAACGGTTTTGGCCCAACTCGCTGAGAAGAGGGTACCTCCAGACAACCTGAGGGGCATCAACGAATCATATACTGTTATTGGCGAAGGTCAGTGAGCCCGGGTTACCGACATTTTATTAATCCCCAGGGTAAGCAGAGAATGATGTGCCGGATCTGTGAGTCTCTAAGGGTTCACCAATCAGTAGAAGAGATCAAGCATCCACAGTCAATAGCTTGGAAACTGGTCACTTACTAGATCGGATAGGATTAGCCTAGTGCGGGGTCAGATCCTTGCAAATATGGTGGACCCTACTTTTGGAATCCGACGCGGACCGTACCAGATTTGAAGCAGCTTTCCTTTTCCTTCTAGGATTTCAACCTAACCTACCCTCTTCGATCACCCACCGAAGCGCCTCAACACTTATCCGGCACTCCAGAATGACCTCATCGGCATCTATGCTTCGCTGCGACTTTTGTAGCGAGACGTTCAAGAGAAAGGAGCATCTTGAGCGCCATGCCCGACGCCATTCGGGAGCTAAACCTTTCAAATGCAAATCATGCTCAAAAGCATTTTCACGAAAGTACGCAACAGTAATCCTGACCACTTCTTTAACATAACCTGCTGCGACAGGACTGACTATTAGCTCAAGAGATGTCCTCATGCGGCATTCGAACATGCACGCTTCCGATCCCTCCGAGACCTCGACGACACGCGGACGCCCAAGGAAAGCACCCGCTCGTAACGCATGCTCAAGCTCGAAACTGCGATGCTCCCAACATACATCATGCGGTTCTCCCAAAGCTAACGGTGCAGCATCTGCCCATCTCTCCAATTCTCAGGAGGGCGCTGGTATCAACAGTCCACCTGATGGTCCAGAAACGCAAGCAATAAGCTCCATTGATATAACTCTTTCTGACCAGCAACTCTCTGCTTTGGAACCAACTCAACCAAGCGCCGATCAGGGTGATTTCTTCAGCACGTCGGGCATCGAGGCGCTGCAATCTGGGCTGCAGGAAGTCCTTGCCACTGAAGCCTTCCCTGTGCCTGAGTCCAATACCAGCATCCCTCTTTTGAGTCACGATCTCACTCTTAGTACAGGCTCTGAGATCTGTTCAGATTCTACAAATAGGGCCGGAACCGAACAGAGCCACACAAGCCCTTCGTGGGTCTCTTCGCTGCTCTTCCCGGATAATAGCGCGTATTCATGGAGGCTTGACGAAACTGGGCCTATTTCCATCCTTGATCTTCTCGGCCCTTCTACTGCTTTGAATATAGAAGAGATGGGAGGCCAACCACAGGGTTTCGAAGGGCAAACATTTTCAATCACGAAAACTCCTGATATTTCAAGTTGGGGACAAGGAGCGGACAATGGGAAATCATGTCTTCCAGCTCAGATGACTAACGGGTATGATTTCATGCCGCATCCATTGCCAGAAGACGATCATGCCATCTCAGCAGAGGATTTCGGACACGTGAGCCAGATCAATAAGAGTTCTTACGACAAAATTGTTCAATTTTCCAAGCAGAAACAGCAGTCTGAAGGCGGCCCTTTCCCGGATTTCAAGAGATTCCATATCTTCATTCAACTCTATTATGAATATTTCGATGGCCAGTTCCCCTGCATACATCCCTCGACCCTCAATAGAGGCAACGAAGCATGGATACTTCTTCTGGCTGTTGCAGCTGTTGGCTCTCAGTATTCTTCCATGTCCCACGCAGATCAGTATGCAGCCAGACTTCAAGAGCTTTTGAACTTGGCGGTAACTGCCGATGTGAGTTGACTTTTCTCTTGTGGTAGTGGAACCTAATAAAATTGGTAGAGACCCGAACTGAAACGAAAGCCAAGCCTCCCTTTCGTTCAGAGTACACTTCTTAGTCATGTATGTGAACTATTTTCCGGTTCAAGAGACATGATGATAAAGGGGCAACTCGAAAGGAGATCTCTTATCACTCTCTGTCAGTTATTAACACGATCTCCATACGAAGCTCATGTCGCTCCGAATTCAGATGACGAACAGTCATGGGAGGACTGGGTTGTAGGGGAGTCCTTGATCCGGCTAGTCTACTGCGTTTACAGTAAGTCATGCCCTCGGAGCCTTGAATTGTCCAAGACTAATAGAAATCTAGAGTTGGAATGCTTCCAACTTATCTTGATGAATTTGGACCCTATGTTCCAGCCTCATCACATGGTCGACCGATTTCCGTGTACCGAGAGCCCATGGAGTTGTCGGGATGTTGATAGTTGGCAAGTATTTTCTGGAATATACCAAGGTAAGATGATTGCAACTATAATTTTCCTTTGAATGTCGCAAGCTGATTCAGACAGGCAAGGGACCAAGCCTACTTGCGGACCTTAGCAATGGTCAATTAGGCACATTTGCTCGTGAAATGCATATACTGACCTTTTATGCCGAAGAGCGATCCATTCACGACCGGTTTTCTTCCCCGTTCTGGAAATCATTCATGGAAGCATCGCCAATCCATCTGCCACGAGGGTCCGCAATGACTATGGACAGTCAGTCCATGGTAAAATCTGTACTTGTTGGCAGCACCGGATTCATAAACAAAAGCTTGGAGACGCTTTCAGCTGCACACAGTTCTCAACCAGATTTTGATGGACATTACACTTCAGTGATGTGCTACCACATACTGCTTATTTTACGTCATGTTTCACTTCGAATGCTGTATGCCTTCTCTGGCTGGCAAGCCACGCAGGATCAGATTGACGAAGCAAAAGAGTATCTGCGAGCCTGGATGCGAGAGAATCCTTCCGCGGCCCGTCAATGTCTTTGGCATGCCGTGCGTGCCTTCAGAACACTACGCAACAAGCAGCACTTTGCTTGCGATGACTCATTCAGTCTCTTACTTGCCGCCTTGTTCATGTGGGCGTTCGATCTGTTGATGCCGTCCAGTTCATACGGCGCAGTATCGCAAGAAGAGTCCCAAACCGTACATAAACGTCCGACAAGAATCGACCTGCTGCGTGATGCCGATGAGGTTAAGTCTTGGGTGGAAAAAGGAAGCCATCGCACTCATATCACGGGCATAGGTATCCTGGGTAGTCCAGGGAGTAGTGTGCGAATAATGAAAGAGTGTCAAAGAATACTTTTGTCCTCAGCTTCGTGGCCGCGGCTGAGGCATGGTCTTGCATGCCTGCTAGAACGAGTAGGGGAGCCTCATAGTTGGATGGAGTAAATAACGCAATGACAGAGGGGAATGGCCAATAGTTGCAGACATAGATGTCATGATTCAATTTGAACACTGAAACCACATTGCTAGTACAAAGAATACAACACGTAAGGGGTGATGTTCCAACACATTGGTTAAGTTCGCAACTCCGGTGCGTCGTCAACAATTTCATGCGTGAAAAATAGACCAATGAAGGAGTACCATGCCCAGGTAAAGGTCATAGCCAGCCTAGCCAAGAGAAACAGACACTTTCCCCCAACGGTACTGGAATCAATCGGCTGATGGGTGGATGTATTAGCTACAATACGGCATCAAGCATGAATGATACACTCACCTGAATGTTGGAGCCACCGCTCTTTTCGACCCATTCAAAGGCCCGGGGAATCATTTCCCGCTCATAGGCCTCGCAGCCCTCCTGTATCTTCTTCCTCATGTCTGCAGCTCCTGTAGCTTTAGAAGCAGAGAGCTCAGAAAGAATGGGAAGGGCTGTGGCGGTATCACACAATGACTGATTGCCTCCCATTCCTCTACCAACAGTTAGTGCCTTGCCAGAAACAGCTAGAGTGGCTACCCTTTACCGAAGTGGAAGCATTGCGTGCATCGCGTCTCCCAGAAGCCATACACGTGGATTCCCGCGCTCAGCAGCCCCGTCCGAGCTTAGCTTCTTTCTCCAATCCAAAGGAGGGCGAGCGCTGGCTCGAGCATTGAATACGTAAAGACCAGCCCCCTCAATCAGGTTGATGATTTCTTTGCTTGAGCTGAATTAGTGGGGTCACTATTTTCATCCGGCATATGAGCTTACTGTTCTTTGGACCACCCCCGGAAGGCAGACAATACAAAGTTGAACTTCTCCTCGGAGGAGTAGTTTGCTAGGTTTGGTGGGCATTCTTCAGTAGGAACCTGAACACCGAACATCATGGCCGATATGGAATCATCGATGCTTGATCCAGTCTTTGTCCCTCCCTCTTCGATTTTGTCTGGCAAGTATGCTATTAAGTGTCAATTAAGCCCAAAAAGATGGACGGTTATTTCTCAAGCATGGTGCTCACCCGCATAAAAGAAAGATTTTCGATCGGCAAATGTCATGACTGGCTTCTGCTGTAGCTGAGGACTCATTTGTCTGAGTCTAGAGTTTGGTAATTCTTGCTTAGCGATCAGACTAACATGCGAAGTAATCTGCTTTATATTGTCTAAACCAAGCTGCAGATTCACCTGAAAGAGATTGAGTATAGCTGAACATGGAGGCAGATGCTAGGAACGTACCTTGGAGTTACTCCCATCCGCACCAATTAGAACATCACACTCGTCGCTACTACCATCATCAAACCAGACGC
The DNA here is from genome assembly GCF_900067095.1 of Fusarium proliferatum ET1. Lineage (NCBI taxonomy): Eukaryota > Fungi > Ascomycota > Sordariomycetes > Hypocreales > Nectriaceae > Fusarium > Fusarium proliferatum. The sequence goes on along the minus strand of NW_022194798.1, from coordinate 2,174,138 downwards.
GAACGCGTTCAGTGGCTGTGCCCGGATCCAAAATTTCGTACCTGGTAAAGGCACGCCCGTATTGCAATTTGCCAGCCTCATATACAGGGTCGGCAAGAAGATCGCGTAGAATGCCTCTTTTAATCGGAGCTGACTTGCTGTATGATGGAAAAACCGTCAAGTCAACAAGTTCTTTAAAGTTCTTGTCGTATAGTACTGGAGCTGATGACCGCACCCCTCCTGAACGGCCAAACTTGTCGACAATAGCCTTGATCTGTTGTTCGTTCAAACAAGCCCGCATCCCTTTGAGGGCTGGTGCACCGAGGCGAATTTGGTACCCTTCGCGTTTGGCGTGCCGTTCTAAACGCTCATAGACACGAACATCGACGTCCTTGTGAATAAGCCCATTCGCGAGCAAGCTGCCAGCTAAACCAGAGCCAATAATGATGACTTTAAACGAGGATTGAGCATGTGCCATAATTGCCGTACACAGCGTGCTGATTCATATATACCGATCACTTGTGTAATTTTAACAACAATTTATAATCCTGTTAAAGACCAGTGTTATATGCCAAAAGTCAACGTTGAACTTTGGTTACAGCGCCAACAAACCTTCGTCATCGCCTCCACCCCCACACTTCCCGCATGTGGAGGCACGAAAATACAGTCTATTGGCGTAATATCCTCTGGATTCTCACCCCAGCGATGCTCTTTATTAGCCTATTTTTACGGGCAGAATGAGTGTGGAGATATGTTAAGTTGCAGTAAAGGCATTACCCCACTTACCCCAGACATAACAATACAGGTTAATATGAGATCTATAATTAGACGCCCCGCCCACTGCTTTATGCAAAGCATGTTGATACGAGATTAGTTGTTTACTATCCTTTTTTCAAGATGAATACGTCACAGATCACAGCGGGCGATGAAGAACGCCGAGACAAACCGGAAATTGATCACATGGAGGAAGCACCCGTTGACCTTGATGATGCTCACCGAGCTGCCTTGGAGAACAACCCTGATACTGTCGAGACTCCTTCTCTCTCAACAATCTTAGCAGTCATCGTGCGTTCAGTAAACCAAGCTTGCAAACCATGGCTGACTTATTAAGTCTCTTGCTTTAGGATTTGTCGGCCCCATCTCTTGCGGTTTTGCTCTAGTTACTGGCATCCTTACCACCATCCAGACAGACCTCGGCGATACCCATAACAAAATCACCTGGTTGGTCGGCGGCTGGTCTGTTGCTTCATCTGTATCCTTTTCTATTGCTGGCGGCTTGAGCGACGTTTTTGGTCGACGATGGACGATACTGTCTGGTGAACTGATTTGCATCATTGGATCGGTAATTAATCTCCTCCCCGTCCTCCTTAATCAATTGCTACGACGTTCTTTTTGGTGTTAATACAAGCCTAGGTTGTAGCCGCAACCGCCAAGACAGTCGAAACGATCATATTAGCTTCAACCTTCTTGGGCTTTGGATGCGGCATGATTTATGTCAGCTATGCGGGCATATCTGAGTTACTTCCAAACAAATGGCGGTTGGTAGGCCAAACTCCAGAAGTTGGTTCTGATACTAATATTAGACAGTGGAATCGGCTTGGCGACCACAGAATTCGCCATTAACGTACCCTTCGGCGTTTTGAGCGTTCTGCTGGGTACTCTCCTGGTACTCCATACTGCTCTCGGCTGGAGGTGGTGCTACTATATTGGCCTCATCTACGGCGTTATTAGCTTGGTAGGAACGTTTACGTTTTACTTTCCACCAACAAGACCCCAGCACGATTATGAGAATACCCGACTAGACCAGTTGAAGTCTTTGGACTTTGTTGGTATCACACTTTACGTGGGAGGCTTGACCACATTTCTTGTTGGACTCACATGGGCGGGGCAGCCTGGCCATCCATGGCGCAGCCCTTCAGTGTATGTTCCTATAACTCTTGGCCTCCTTGGACTCATAGCTTGTTTCATCTACGATTTTACAATTCCTAGCAAGCCTTTATTTCCCCTGGAGGTTTTTAAAGAGATTCGAAAATTCACGGTATTGCTTGGGATCACTTTCGTAGCAGGTAAATCACCTACCCGAGCTTGGCACACCTCAAGGCTAACCAAAGTAGGGATGATTTACTATTCTATGATGGCACTGCTACCACAAGGATCTCTTTGGATGTACACCAGTGATCAAATGCAGATTGCTTATATAGCCCTACCCAACGGCTTTGTGCAAGTAAGTACGTTGTCTCCATGTCTTGATGCAGTGCTAATATAATTTTAGCTTGTCTTCGGTGCTATTGGCCCTGCCTTAATCGGAAAAATTAAGCACATCAAAATGCAAATTATTGTTATGCTAGTCTTGCAAACGACTTTTACGGCTGCTCTGGCTGCTGTGGTTCCACATAATCGAGCAGCTTGGACAGCCCTGCAAGCATTCTCCGTGGGTCCATTCGTCTTGGTCACTGTAGCCTGTTATGTCACCACTGGCCTGCATACGCCCCTTCGACATCTTGGACTCGCAACGGGGCTCATTGGGACGTTCAGAAGCATGGGAGGAAGTGTTGGAAATGCCATCTTCAACACTATAATTCATGGCGTCGTTAATAGAGATCTTGGAAAGGGCATTGCGCAAGCCGCCATCCAGAAAGGATTCAATCCTGAAGATCTCGGTTCTCTAATACCTGCGACTATCAACTCGGCTCTGGGAATTCCACATGCATTTGCATCAGTCCCAGGAATTACACCAGCAGTAGAGACCGCTGCCGTCAAAGCTTTGCGACAGGTATACGGCCATGCATTTAGGATGGTATTTTACGCGACTATCCCTTTCGGTATCATTGCTATAACCTTGGCTTGTTTCATTGAAGATCCCTCTATGTACCTGAACAATCACACGGCAGTGCATATGGAAAAAGAGGCAGGGTTTGGAAAGGGTCACCGCAACAAGAAAGCAGATAATTCATTCCAAGGCCAAAAGGTTTAACGGTAGGATAGTTTAATCACTCTCGTGTTGGCTTAATATATGCCGTCTTTTGCATTTATAATCAATATAGTCTGGATCTCATGGAAGGATCGAGTGGCTAAAGTCTGCACAACTCAGGACAAGATCATATAGCAGAATTTATTCCCGATATTGCGAGTTGCTATACTTAAGTCTCAGATCTTGTTAAGACGATTAAAGTTTTAAACTCCTTTATGAGATCGATGATCCTGCTACTATTAAGTAAAAGTTAACCAGCTCAAGTTACAATATAGCTAATAGTTACTGTATAGAAAATATAGGCTAATGGGCTTCTTATTCCGTAATATAAGATTTTTAACAGTATATGTTTTATAACTTAATTATAGTAGTTAAGCAAAAAGGCCTTGATTATTTAAAGTCTTCTGGCATGTTGCGAGAAATATTGTAGTTCGCTGTACTGAGTTCAGCTGTTTCACTATGGATGACTTGCCTCAATAGAAGAAGAGGTATCGCATGCCTAATTAAATGGCTGGGGCAGCCTGACATAGAATAGATAATAAAAAAAACAGAAAAAAACCTCCCAAGGCGCACCCTTCGTCCCACTGCAATGAAGAGTTCAATTGTCCTTCCGGGACAAAACCCTCATCATTCCACATCGTCACATCCTTACAAATCACACTGCAGCTGCTTAAACACCGGGCATTCACTCTTACCCAGCGAGATATGGTCACTGTATATAGCGTTCAGTTAAATGACCAGTCTCTGCACTATATCTCTAATACGCATCTTTGAAGTCATCACTTGAGTCATTCACTTAGTGCGAACAGACACCGATTGACTGTCATACTCAGCACAAGTGGCCGAGTCGAATTCATTGCAAAGCTCACGACGTCAATCAATGCTCGTTACCCCACATCGCCACAAATACACCCAGTTGCATTTTTAAGAGAGACGTGAGCATTTTTGCCTAAGAGTTTTTCTCCATGGGTGGGGAATCTGCTGGCCTGGTCGTTTCCCCACCCCCACCCCCACATTCTTATTATCCAAACCGAGCTATGTCAACATCGTAGTACTCTTTTAGGGTCAGAAGTGACAGGGAGACTGAAAACCATGAGAATATGTTTTAGGCTATCAACGCGGTAGTTAGAATACGGCATTTCTTCCCACGATCACAATGAATGCCTACTTAATAGAGTCTTGAAGCGTCATCACAAATTACCAAGTTTAGTTACAAACAACTTACTACCGATTCTCATCATGGCCAAGACTATTATCCTCATTACAGGTCTCTCCTTCCCATCTAATACAAATTAGACTGTTCGTGTGCCATACTAATCATCATTCAAGGAGCCAACAAGGGCTTAGGTTACCATGTCGCCGCCGACCTCTTGACCTCCCCCGATAATCATGTAATACTCGCCTGTCGCAATCCCAAGTCGGGTACCGAGGCTCTTGGGAACTTGACATCACTTGCATCGACTCGGGGAACTGCCTCCGTCGTGGCCCTAGACATTACCTCCGATGTTTCTGTCAAAAACGCCGTTGATGTCGTCAAAAAAGACTTCCCTCACCTCGATGTCCTCATTAACAACGCCGGAATCTGTGTCGAGCCACTCGGTGTAAAATCCCCACCACTTACTGAAGGGTTACTCACGTCATTCTCAACCAACGTCGTGGGCACAGCCCGTGTGACGGATGCTTTTGTCCCTCTTCTCAGCAATTCGGCCACCAAGCGCATCATCTTCATCACGAGCGGCAGTGCATCGTTGACTTATGCCTCGGATCCCACATCACATCATCATGGCCCATATATGGATGCCTACAGGGTTAGCAAAACAGCACTGAATATGCTGCTTGTTCAATACACGACTAGGTTCAAGGGAACCGGGATGGTCATACTGGGTGTCAATCCGGGATTTTGCGCTACGGATATCTCAGGAGATCCGAAAATTGTCCTTGAGCTGGGAGGTATTGAGCCCCAAGAAGGAGCACAAATTATTGCAGGGGCAGCTAGGGGAGAGAAGGATGACTTTGCGGGCAAGGTAGTGGATGCCAATGGAGTTTTAGCTTGGTGAGCTATCTGCTTAGCTGGAATAGCACGTAAAGTAGTATATTTACAGCATTTTAACATATCCTTGCATTATAAGCTGTCGAACAGGTGCTGGGGTCTTACTAAGTTCTAAGTTCTCTGTGGTGATATAAGCTCTCTACTACAAGTCTTGAGTTCTCTGTGCCGGAATAAGCTCTCAGCCACAAGTCTTCACCTGCAAATAACACATCTGGCTCACAACTTAGACATTATCCGACAATACCTAACCAATTGCTGCAGCATATCTTATACTTTACCACCTTAGCTAAGGTAAATAGTTAAAGAAGAAACCCCGTTACTGTCTCTTACATTGAGAAAGGTGGGGGAATAATCTTACCCCACTTGTAAAAAGTGCAATAAGTCATGCAAAAGGTTAATATAAATACGATTTCTCCCATTATCTACTTGGCTAATAAAAGGTTAAAATCTACTATCTTATTTACTTATACATTGTGAGCAAATTACCGAACTAGACCTTACACATCATCAATATGTCCAAAGACACTGAAGTCACGTTAGAATGGTTTGGTAAAGTACTCCCTACACGCTTCCTAGCACGACGTCGATACGAATTATGACCTGATTTTTGCCTTTTTAGGAGCAACTACTTTCCGCTTACGTGCCTGCGGCTTGACCGTCTTTCTCGACGCCTGGTTTAAAAGACCAACCTTGCAGGAAGATTACCTTTCTGCGGACGACATTCATGAAGCAGATTATATCTTTATATCGCATGCACACTTTGACCAGTCAGTAAAGACCATTTTTGGGGGGATCTTGATGCCTTCCCACATTTCCATACTGCTCTACTCTTGCAAGTAGGTCTCGGTATATGCTGACATTGTGAATTATAGTCTACCAGGGGCAGATATAATCGCGAAACGAACAGGCGCAATTGTGATCGGTAATTGCGAAGCGATCAATATCCTCAGGGAGGCTGGCGTTCCTGACGCCCAGCTAATGGCAGTCCAAGGAGGGGAAAGGATCCCTCTGTTCTCGCAAGACATTCGGAACAAAGCCAACGAAGGCAAGATTGAACTCAGACCTACACCTCCAGGTGCCCCAGCATTACCTCACCCACGTTATGCTGTAATTTCTGTAGATGTTTGGCCGTCCTTGCATTGCCTAATGCCTGAGGGACATCCGGAATACTTGGATTCTGGTACAGTATATACAGGTGCAGCTCATCCATATGTCTGTACGTTTGATGTTAACTATGGCATGAAGCATGGACTGCTTAAGATCGATCAATTGCTCCCCGAGGATGAAAAAAATGATGGTATCTTGTCCTTTGTCGACTATATCAAGGACCGCAAAATCAACCTCTTTTCTGATCATGATGGAGGTCAACTGATGTATAACATCCATATATCAGAGGGAAATACCATCTTGTGGAATGCTCATCTGGGGGGGTATGAGGGTATCATTCGAGATCTAGTACCCAAGCCAAGATTGGCAATTATTGGAATCGCTGGTCGTGCCAATTATAATGGAAGACCGTTTGATGGGTCAGCGGCACAATTCGCAACCAAGCTAGTCAATTGGCTCGACCAACCAAGCCAAGTTATTTGGTGTCTTCACGATAAGAGGTTAGTGATTATTTGCAGTATACGCACCATTCTACGCTTACTAAGTTTATTTACGGAGTAGTGTTATCCCCCCTTACTATGTAGATACAAGAGCTGCAACAGATGCTGTTGAGAGCATGACTAAATCGAGGGTTCTGGAAATAAAACATAACCAAATAGCCTACTTAACCCTATAAGATAGTATCTTTTTCTAACTAAAGGTCGTCCTGCAAAAGTTCCTCCGCGCCAACAATGATGACCCAGTGGCAGCTGAGAAGCAGCTCAAAGAGATAGCTACCAGTAGTTTCTAACTTCAGGGTTTCCTTCTCTATATCCACTCTTAGAAGGTTTCTTAGTAAAGCCTCCCTCAATCAGTTCTCCACCCCCATAAATCCCTAGAGTCAGAAACCCCACCGAAATAATGGTGGAGAAATTATTTGGGTGGGGAAGCATCCGAAGTCCTTTACACCTACACAGGCTATCGTGCTAACGTCTTTAAAGTTCCGCAACCCAGCTTCGGGTAATTTATATTGTTAGCTTAAGCCGGAAAGTAACCAACAGTCAACACCACCTTATTAAACCCAAGAAGTATGGCCACTGAGACATCTCCATACGTCGTTGCCGGCATCCCAGTCCTGCTCACCCCAGCTGTCCCAAATGACAGTCCAAACGCAAAATATAACGGCATCAAACCCTCTGTCACCATCTTGCAGAAAGGCCACCGGCAAAGCCCGGGTTTCCGCCCTTTCCCGGTGGACACTATTTGGGAGAAAGATATTACCATCCCTATGCGTGATGGCATTCTTCTGCGGGGGGATGTTTTTCGGCCCACAAATAGCAAAGGGCTTCCAGCTTTAATTGCTTTCAGCCCATATGGGAAATCTGGAGACGGTAAGATCAAACCCTGTTATCTATTCTCTTTCCTCATTTCATCACACATAAGCTGACATCTTTTTCTTCTTGCTCAGGCTTTTCGGCTCTTAATCATGTAGAAGGTCGGGCAGGTGTTCCTGTAGAGAAGCTTTCAGGCTACGAGTCTTTCGAAGCGCCTGATCCAGCGGAATGGACGCAGCACGGATACGCTGTAGTCAACGTCACCACCAGGGGCATACAAGGCTCCGAAGGGCATCATAAGTAAGTCATCCTTTGCTTCAAATCAATTTCAAGGTATTGACAGTTCCCCAGGTGGCATGGGAAGGCTGAAGCCCGCGATGGCTATGATACTATCGAATATATCGCACAGTTGCCATGGTCTGATGGTCACACCGCTTTGGCTGGCAACTCATGGCTCGCAACTAATCAATGGTTCATTGCAGCTGAGCAACCGCCACATCTGACTTGCATTTTACCACTTGAGGGTTTGAGTGACGTTTATCGAGAGACTTTATGCAGAGGTGGCGTTCCGTACCTCCCCTTCTGGTCATTCCTCGGCAACAATCTATTCAGTGAGTCAGCTATTGGCGACATATAGCACTGCTATGCAGAATCACTAACGTAGACTTAGGCAACAATGAACGGGAGGATGTAATCTCCATGATCAACAAGTATCCTCTGATGAATGACTATTGGGAGGATAAAAGAGCCAAGGCCAATCTGATCACAGTGCCTGCATACGTGTTAGCAAGTATGTCGACTGGTCTTCACACTGTTGGCTCAATCCGATGCTTTGAGGATATCCCTCACGAGAAGAAATGGTCAGTCTCATACACTTCGAGTTTGTACTGCCTTTGCTGACAAGGTTGTATCTGGCTCAGGCTGCGGATGAATGCCACGCAGGAGTGGCATGATCTGTATCGAGACGACACGAATGCAGATTTGAAAAAGTTCCTTGACTTTTACATGAAAGGAGCAGAAAACGGATGGGAAATGACTCCTAAAGTACGAATCTCAGTCATCCGGTATAATCAGGTGCACACTCCTGTCTCACTGTTACAAGTGTCTGGAAACTAACCTCACTTTAAGTCACCTATTGAAAATGTTCCTTTTGACAATTGGCCGATACCCGAAACTCAGCATCGAACTTTGTGGCTCTCCCAAAATGGCGCCCTTGAAGCTGCCCAGGAGTCGGTGGTCCCCGGAAAAGTCTCCTATCAGTCTGATGCCCCAGCCCTCCAAGAAGATGACGATCCCGAGTTCGTCGAGTTCTCGTACACCTTTACGGAGAAATCTACCATGATCGGTCCCGCCCGTGCGGTTCTTTATATGTCATGTTCTGACTATGATGATATGGACGTCTTTGTTATCCTACGCAAGGCAGACAAGGATGGAAACATTTTGCGCAACTACAACATTCCTATTCAGGATCTTGTTGGTGTCAATGATCAGAAGGATGTTGCTCTTATCAACACACTGCAATATGTTGGTCCGACTGGCGTTCTGCGAGCAAGTCACCGGACACTTGACCCAAACTTATCAAAGCCACACTGGCCAGCCCATGATCACACCAAGGAGACGAAACTCCAAAGCTCAGAGGTGGTCAAGTTAGAGATCGGAATTTGGCCTTCTGCTATCCAGTTCGAAGCTGGAGAGAAGCTCATTTTCAGAGTGGCTGGTCATCAGATGACTTTGGCGGAATTCGAACCTCTACGCGGCGGCTTTAAGACAGGGAACATTGGGAGACATTATCTTCACTTGGACAGTGATAATTACCAGAGTCGTGTTACAGTACCATTGGTCGAGATATAAGCAGATACTAAATAAAGTCAGAGTTCTTTTTATTATATATTAAGTAGTTAACACGGCGCACCAAGCTTAAGAAACAAGTATAGAGTTACTGGCAGAGAACTACTGTAATTATATAAGTCCTATATGCACTACGGGATGTAGAAAAATTGGCAATATGATTGTTAATGTTACGCAACCTCGCAGCATGGCATGGCTTCGCACCACCCCACCAAGTGTTTCCTTGACATGGTCTGAACTCCTCCTCTCTCGAAGGCGCAAGAGTACGCTCTGGTTGCAGTGGTTCCACGTTACAGAGGTAGGTGCTATCTCCAAGAAAAGGAGTTGAATTGGTGATAGAGGATACAATTTGCCTGGATGAGCAGCTGGTACCTGTATTGAGGTCACTGCTTCTCTCATGCCCGACGCTGCTTCAGCTAGGGAAGGGCAGGTCAAGAGTTCTTTGAAGCTTACTAATAGAGTCTGCGTCCACTTCATTAGAGACGATACATGAATGGCAGTGATGGAGTCTCCTCCATGGGCAGCAAATGCTTTTGAGATGGCAATTCTCTCGACGGGGATATTGAGAACTTGGATACAACCTTCACGCAAGATCCTCCGGCAGTTATCGTCCTCATGGCCATGCTGATCATCCTCATCTTGGGCATGATCCAGGATAAGCCCCAAATACTCCTCGTGACAGAGCGTCTCAAGTTTGTTCGTGAGTACCCTCCTATCCAGCTTCCCGGAAGATGATAATGGAAGATGTTTGACAGAGATCCACGTTGGCGGGCACATGTATGACGGCAGATTGTCTCGAAGAGCTTGTTGTACATGGGGCGCCACGCCGGGGTCACACGGAGAGACAGCGGGCGGCTGACCTGGGGAACCAGCCCCTTCAAGGACGGCGGTGAGCTTGTTCTTGATGGGGCCAGCCTCGGGGACTAAGACAGCAGCATTGTGTGACTTGATACACGACTCAATATCGCTGATTTCCACCCTTCCCTCTGCCCACCAAGCATGACTTGGGAGTCCAGGCGCCCAACGTAATGTAGCAAACCATCAGCGCAGTAACGAACGAGATCACACTGCGATAGAAACGCCTAGAGAAAGGCTTTTTCTCAATCATGTCGGGGATCCAGCCGGGATTCTCAAAGAAACTGCTTGTAGTCCGTTCGGGATCATTCAAGTATCCAGGTATAAGATGAGGCCCAGTGCAGATGAGTTCACCGACCGCACCGATAGGGACTAGTCGCTTGTTCTTGACATCGACAACCCACGTGTGTGTATTGATGCCGGTTCCAACGCTGGAAGCTCTGCCCTGATGGCCTTGGCGGCAGTGGTGATGAGGTTGTTCTCAGCTGGGCCATAGACGTTATAAACCTGCACACCTGGGTCAGTCCATTCCGCAATGTCAGACTCTCTCACCATCTCGCCGACGAGGAGAAGCTTTCTGATGGATCTGGCAGACAAAGTCGGGTCGAGGAACCGAGCCACTGTCGGACTCAGAGCTGCCCAGTTGGGTTGAGTGCGCGAGATGTATTCTTGGGGACCAGCCATGCGCTCTTCTTCAGAAGTAATGCACAGAGTGCCACCGTGCAGAAGCTCTGTGAATACATCCACCATGTAGACGTCCAAGGTGTATGAGGCAAACTGGAGGATGCCGATCTTGTCATCAGCCACAATATGGCAAGCATACAAGATGCCCCGGTGCAGATTGTGGTGTGTGTGGCGACGATTCCCTTAGGTGTCCCAGTACTGCCAGATGTAAACAGCCTAATGGCAGGGATGTCGAAATTAAGGGAAGTGGTGTCGATATCTGGCAATTCAGATACCACCTCGTGGTAAGGAACTCCGATGACATTGACGACGATTCTTCGTGGGATCAGTTCCGATACCTTATTTCCGCCATTTTCATCCAACTTGTAAATTACTGCCGTGTTGTAATGGCAAACCGTGTCGTCACTGTAGTCACAAAGCCGGACATTGGCGTGGATATCCTCCAGGGTATCGTGAGCCCTAAAGTTACAGATCCTAGTAGCAACAGTGCCATCTTGGGCTAAAGATCCAAAAGATACATGATCGAGGCCAGTGTAAAGACGCAGTGTCACGGACCAAGCAGCCTCCAAAGTCACAGCGGATGGGACCGCCGAGGGCCGTTCGATAGCTTGTTCGTTGATGTCGGTTGAGTCTGTATCTCTACCGGCAAACGCATCGAGATTGCACGCAAGGACTTTTCCGTCTATCATTTCTATAGCCATTGTTTCGCAGTACGATTTAATTCGCGGTTCCGGTGATCGATCAGTACAAGGTAAACTCTCTTGCAATGAGTGAATGCTAGAACTGCTAATACTACAGCCACGAAAATTGTAAACGCTATAGCTGTGATGGCAAGCAGAGGTTGAATCTAGCCCTCCTATTTCCGTGTCCTCGTCCTCTCCTCGCCCAGCCTTCTCCGCCGTGCGTGAATGACGGAGTAATAATTAGTAATAGTGATAGTTATGCTTTCATTATTTTTCAGTGAGATCAATTTCTTGGTCATCTCTTCTATTACCGCTACTTGACCCACAAATGGATGATCTCAGCTCTCGTCAGCGCGCGAGGCTGCGGGGAAGTGATGAAGCGAGGAACCGGGGACTCGGGGCCTCAGGCCCGCGGGTGCGGTGCCACGACGCTCTGCGGCAGTTGGCACTCGGTCGTATCGGCAGGTAGAGATTTGCGGCAAGCGAAGTCATGTTTATCTGACTGTTATAAGAACCTCGACACTCAGAACCATACGTCGCTTTGGAACACCTTAGAAGGGGTTCTAATGTATCCGTGGGAGTATCACCATACTGTTCTAGCTACTCGTTATACAGCGTTTTCTGCTCCCCTTATTCCTTGCCTGCTGAGAAACCTGCAGCATGGAAGATATCAGCGTAGCCACGAAAGCATCTCCACCAGCACCTACACCCGCTACCAAAGAAACCAATACTACTAGTTCCAATTCTGATACAGATGTCCAACGCGATCCTCAAATTCCTTCAGCCGCAAGTAGAAACCTGATCATATTCGCTTTAGGCTTAGCCATTCTCGTTGGCGTTCTTGTAGGTGCTTCCCGACTCCGACCCGCCTATGGCCACGACTAAACACGAGCCCTTAGGATGCCATCATCGTCGCAACTCTCGTCCCAACTATCGCCGACGACTTCCACTCGGTAGGCTCTTCAGCCTGGTATGGCTCGGCATAGTACGTATCATCCTCTTACAGAACACTCCTGGCTCCTGCTCACCGTACACTGCTACCTAGCCTCCTTGTCACAGGTGCCATTCAGCCCGTCTTCGGCAAGATTTACTCAACATTTCAACGCAAATTCGTCTTCCTCTCCTCGGTGGCCATCCTCGAAGTCGGCTCTCTTGTCTGCGCACTGGCAAAGAACTCTCCTACCTTTATCGCTGGCCGAGCAATTGCAGGCCTTGGTGCTGCTGGTGCTATTTCGGGTGGTCTCATGTAATTGTGGCAACTGTTGGCATGCATATTCATCTACTAATACGTTCTCGGCAGCATCACGGCCCTGACTACGCCTCTGAAGCACCGACCAGTCTACACAGCCGTCCTGGGTTCACTTGAAGGCGTTGGAGTCATCATCGGTCCCATCATCGGAGGACAAAACGCGAGCAGTATAGGCTGGAGATGGTGTTTCTGGATTAATCTTCCCATCGGCGCTGTCCTCTGTGCCATCCTTGTCTTCTGTTTCCACCCTCCTAAGCGAACGCCTGAGCAAAAGCAGGAGCAGACTGGGAAGACCTGGACGCAGAAGCTTGCCCAGTTAGACCTTGAGGGCGGTCTGGCTATCGCTGGAAGCATAACATGTCTGCTGATTGCACTTGAATGGGGAGGTTCGTCATACCCATGGAGCGATGCTCGTATCATTGTTCTTTTCGTCGTGTTTGGCGTCTCTCTCATTTGTGTTGCCGTCCACCAACAATGGAAAGGGGAGGCGGCTACGTTTCCCACAAGACTACTCAAGAACAGGACTTTCTCCATGTTCCTCCTGTGTGGTCTCTGTTTTGGCGGTGCCCAATTCACTGTTCTGTACTACGTAAGTCGCCCCATTAGCATTTGTCTACTACTTGTTGCCTGCTGACATAGCCTATACAGCTGCCAATGTGGTTCCAGGCTGTTCAAGGAGTGTCGGCCGCTGAATCTGGAACTCGACTCCTCGGCATGGTCGTATCTGTCATTGTCGTTTCTGTCATAGCGGGAGGAAGTGCTGGGGTTGTGGGCTACCTCCCGCCATTTGTATTCTTTGCAACCATCTTCTCATCGGTTGGTGCTGGTATGCTGTATACGCTTCATCCTGGCATCTCAACGTTCAAATGGATCGGGTACCAGATTCTCTTTGGTGCAGGATCTGGAACAGGCATTCAACAAGCCATTGTCGGCGTTCAAGTTGCAGTTGATCGTAACGATATCGCATATGCAACTTCAGCCGTTATGCTGGTCAACACCCTGGCAGGTTCCATCTTCATAGCCGTATCTCAGACCTTGTTTCTCGGTGAGATGAGGAGAGTCACCGAGATGATTCCAAATCTCGATCGCCACACTCTACTTAGCAACTTTCGGTCCTTCAGAGACAAGCTTGATCATCAAGAACTTGATATCGCAGTCAACGCATATAAGAGGGGCATCACTAAAGCATTTCTGATTGGGCTCGTTCTCTGCTCAACAACGGTACTAACTTGGCCGTTGATTCGCTGGATCCCGCTCAAAAAAACCAGAAGACCCTATCAAGAGTGAGCCAACGGGTGACCCAGAGACCCTGAATGCAGGCAACATGGCTTAGGACAAGGCTGAGAATGGTACCATCATCCCAATGAAATGTCCTTGATTAGCGTTTCTATGGTGTTTGTTACTCCAAACTGCCAAGCATCAGTAATTGAAGCAGACGAGTTAAGGGTTAGGATAATCTATAGTGTCTCTGTTCATTTTAGTATTTAAATTTTAATATCAATTCCTTCTTTCCTGCCCCAAATGTATGCATACTGACGTTCAGATATTTTAACCCTCCTCCCCAACATCTCTCATTTCACCGCGCTATGCCTATGGTCGTTTTTGAAGGCGATCAATGCCCACGCCAACCATGCTGAAGCCGGCCCCGGAGGTTATAACGGCAGAGAGTTAGCTGTCGACGCGCCGAATTTAACGTAGGTGCGGCCGACAGCGTCTCTGGTCATTGAGTCATCCCTATCAGGGCACAAGAATGGAGTTGGCTCTACTACCCACCTACCCATCTGGCATAAATGCCCTACGTGCCTGCTAGGCCTCGACTAGTTAATTATAGCTATTAGTCAGGCCACTATTACTATATTAATGCCAGTAAGATATAAGAAGTTCATTAAACTAAGAGAGGAGAATTAGATGCCCCAGTCATTCTTTGCTGAACGTAAACCACTCGTTCACGAAATTTCAAGACCCTTGAAGCATATGGCCAAGAGGTGTAATCACGAAATTCACCAAGTCGCTCAGCATCCAATTTAAATCGGGCATGTCGAATATCCCGAAGAACCATTAAATCATCTGCCCAAGTCGGGAGACTCTGAAAGAATTGATCACGAGCTCTCCAGCTTTCGCCGCGATAACTAAGCCAGCGCTCAACGGTAAGATTCATAGGAACATGAATGTCGACATCCAGCACCTGCAGGCTAGTACTCCCCCTCGAAATCATGGTCCATAATGCTCTCCAGGCTGCCTGATCGACAACACCTGGAATGCTGACGGATGGGCCGAGGATGAGATCTAGGTGCAGAAAGCGCAAGTAGTGCCAACGCGGACCTTGGTGTAATCTGAAGGCAGATAAATGAGGTAGGTATGTAAACGAAAACGCGTTGTGTGAAAACAGTACATGGGCGGCCTCGGCGTGTATAGCCTTGCAGCTCAGGAGGAGCTCTAAGCTTTTCCATTTTGTGCTAGAGTTAGCGGTTTGTTCCTCCGTAAGAAAGGCTCCAGCGCTACCAAACGCCACTGATTGTTTCGGCTCTATCAACTCCGGCTCTGCCGGTATATCAGGTAGCAAGATCATGTCCAGAGGTCGCCAAGCAGAACTCAAAGTATCAGCAAGTTCTGACTGAGAACGTGGGTGTATTGCCAAGGGCCAAGGCTCTCGATACGAAGCAACGCGTGTCGCAAAATTATGCCGGCTGCGGTTATAGATGGGCGCATAGATAAACCTCTGGCCAATGCAGTACTCCCATATCCGCAGACGAACTTGCAGTGGCAGCCGGAATAGATATGATTGAAGCTGCTCGTTGTCTCTTGGTTGGATGCCCGCTGTCGGTCTTGGAATGGGAGCATTGAGTCCAGCTACCAGATCCCGATAGTATTTGCGGTCTTTTCTAGCCTTGGCCTTGCGACGGATGCCCTGCACGATATTCTGTGGAAGCTGGCGCGAATAGTTCCAAATATCTTGGCAAGGTATCCCGCAACCACAGCAGCATAACAAAAAGGTCAATGGCATAGAATAAAACTCAAATTTGTCGTCGATTCTTCTTTCATAGCTTTGCCACCAGGTGTCCTGCACATGGCTTGGATGCTGCGGAAGGTGCGTCATTCTGTGAGTAATGAAATTAAATGAGATTTAGGTTGGAAATTAGGGGTGAAGAATGTAGGGTGACTTGGAAGTTGGGCGGAATTGGTTCCATTACCCGTCTGGCATGTCGCAATGGGTTGGGTGCCGCTAGGCCTTCACTAGTCGAGCACAGCCACTGGTAAGGCTATTCCAACCAATGCTGATCAGGCAGCCTCTGCCATGAGTCACAAAGACTTAGTTCCTGCGGATCTATCAAACATAGACAAAAGATGACTCCAACTTCAAAAACAGTCGGTCATCTTGTAGATGCAACGCTAGACCCTTTGAATAATCCCCTCCGCAGCCTCGTAATTACAGCATCTCTTCTTCACCGTCACAGGCCCCCTTAGAATTGAAGAGCTTAGTTATTGTGCCCTTGTATCAGTCCAGTATGCCCTATCGTCTTCAGAAACAAGCCAACGGCGAAACTGAAAAGATACAAAAATGCACATTCTACTCATATCATCGCCCCTGCGACCACTATAAACAGCGTTACTGTACCAGATACAGAACACCAAGACAGTGCTGCACCTGTGCGGACTCACGGCCACTGCGCCCGGACGGTCGCTACCCACGGTACATCGACGGCACGGGCTGGGACCGCGAGGCGCCGCGGTGGGTAAAGTATTGCGAGGGATGCCAGAAGGCAGAGAAAGGGTATGATATAATGCGATCAGCGATCGAGCTTTGTGAGCATTGGAGAAAAGGGTTTTGTATCGGATATGGGGTTTGTTGCATGTGCTCAGATATCCGGCCACAGTCTCACGATGGTCTGTATCCGTTATATGTTGATGGGCTTGGGTGGGTTTATGGTGCAATGAGGTGGCAGTTCTACTGTCAATTCTGCAAGGACGTCCATCAGATGGAAGCCCATGGGGGAGAAGATACCTAGGTCCATGGTCTATTGCTATGGAGCAGTGCCTGCGATGACAGCCCAGTATTGACTTCTTATTTTCGTCGTTAATGACTCGAGAAGTGACTGAGTTGGCAGAGATAAAGCCGCCTTACTCTAAAATTTCTAAATGCTTATCTATATATCCTATGTTGAGTAGCCGACCCCGACCAGTAAAAGTCATCATCGAGCAACGGAATGCTCACACCATACATCTCCTTGACCCTGAATCGCCTGGAAACCTTGAACGGTGCATCATTCCACATCTCAGTATTATCCTGTTTCCAGGGTAAATGAACATCAAACCGCTCCAAATGTCCTATCGCAACCAGCGGTGCAAGCATGTCTTTTTCCATCCCCACAAACTGCGCTCTCCCATCACCAGACAGCCAAACCACTATCCGCAGCGTCCGCAGTGGCGATAGTTTGACGAGCTCAGCGGAGACATTATTCCATAGCGTTTCAGTCTCGGGTGCTGGGACGTCCAGCGTAATGTCCCAGGCTTGAGGGTGGCTGTCGTAGTACTGACTCACGCCGGCATATAGATGCCATCCGATTTCCATGTGTTGCATGGAAACAACGTGCTGCTTGGGAAGCATAGTGTCTAGCAATGTGAGTGCTGACTTTGAGCTGGCTTGGCCGAAGCCGAAGCAGAAGGTGTTGTCAGAGTAGAGGTACGAGATAGACTCCATGTATCTAAGATATAAGGTCAGTATTGCTTCATGGCGAAATTGGGAGGGTACATACGCTGCGCGGCAAATCAGCGGGACTCTCAAGAGCCCTCTTTGCGGTAACCACTGATAATTCTCCGACTCAAACGAAGACTGCCTGAGTCTGCCACGATGCACAGTCAAGTGCACCTTATGATTCCCCATGACAAGGCGCCAGATCTGCATGCGCACTTCCATTGGTAACCTGCCGAACAGCAATGATTCCGATTGCACATCTTGTAGCGAGCCGACAGCAGAGAGCTTTTCTTCCAGCGATTGAGTATAGGGCACACTCCAGTCGCGAGGGTCAAGAGTGGGCTCTGGCTCCCACGCGTTATCTCTGTGCGTATCGGGATTCAGCTTCCTGTGCATTTCCTCAATCTCGCGCGGCGTCAGAGGCTCCTTGGGGAGTTTGGCGCCGCGATACTTGTACTTGGTATCAGTGTTTCTACCGAGGAGGCGATTCAAAAAGTCCATGGTGCCGATAAATGGTTGTTTTCAGTCTGAATCGGATGAGGAAGAGTGTTTGTGGCATGTGACTGAGTGATGGGGTGTACAGTATGATAGTGTCGCTGTCTTTCGGCAAGATACGAGTGTTCGAGAAACAAAATAACGACGCTATTACAAGTCTACCAGCAGTCGTGATGAGCGCAACAGGCGGCCTCAGACTTTGTGAGATGTAATGCCTAACGATGCAGGAGGCAAGAAAAACGCCCAGTCCATTTCCATCTACTGGGGTCAAGTCCCCAATCTGAGCCTCTGAAAAGCCTTGGGCTGACTGGAGGCCAGCGCTTATCTCGGCTTCGGCAAGGTAGCGTGAAATTATGGTTCCGCGCCTCGGGTCCCCATTCCGCCCTGTATCGGCAGGGGGGCATGCACTCCCAAACAGTCCTTGCTGAGTCGCAGCGTCATAAAACGCCATGCATAGTGCAATTACAAGAGCTAAACCGACTTAATAAGTGATTTTTGGTGGATCGATAAGAGATGAGATGAGATGAGATATCATAAATTTTGATGCAGTGCCATACTAGATGTTTCTATTTCTGAGAGGATTGACAGAACTTGCCCTCTGGAGATAATTATTAAGCATCCTCTCCTCCTCAGCATTGCACACGTTTGTAGCCCGACCACGACGAAACTCGTCGCCAAAGGGCTGGACAACTGTAGTCGAGGCCCTTGATAGACTCCGCAGCTCATCAGCTTGGTCTGCCCATCTCCCACCAAGTATTTCCACTTGTTCCAAGACAACATCGCATGGGCCTTTAACGCGGGCCAGGTATTCTCCGAGTATGCCAGCTCTCAACCGAGCACCGACCAGATGTAGGCGTTTCAGAGATTGGTTATGTGCTCCGGTGAGGAGTTCATTTAAACTGCGTAAATTGAAAGAAGATATGGTGAGATCCTCGACACCAGAAGACTGGAGAAGTGCTGAGAGGAAGTCTGAAACTAAAGCCATCGCGTCCTCTTGATGGTCGAAAAACCATCCTGACATGGCTTCTTTCCCAGCTGCCTCAATGATAAGCGTTTGCAAGTTCTGAAGCGATTCGACGAGTGAAACTCGTTCAGAGGGAGACATGGAGAGGTTGGCGTAGCTGCAGGGCGCAGAACACTTGAATTTCACCTCTCGCAAGCTTGCTCCCGCTCTGTGTATCGCAACCGGAAGCCTGTGTAAGAACTCGACTGGTGGTTCGAAATCAGGGTCGGGGTAGAGTTCTGAAGCGTCTGACCAGGTATGAGGGCTCAGCATGACTGCTCGTATAGATTTGCGGTAGTCTCGGTTGATGAGGTAGCCATCTTCCTTGTGATAGGGATCTTGGCCATCGGTGATTTTTAGCCTATCGGCATGAGGCATCTTCGCCAAGGCGGATGCAATTGTGGAGAGGAATACCCCATTCTCTCGCATTTGCTGTTGCGCTTCAAACAAAAGCTGATATTCACAATGGGCATCTGTTAGGATTTTCCGATACGTGATGTGTTCATCCGAGTCCCGCTGCGAGCCTTCTGAATTTGTGGTGTAGATTGAGTTCCAAGCAGATATCAGATTCTTGCCCAATTGAATTACTTCGTAATTGATCCAATCGGGCAGGTTGTAGGATGCCCTCTCGTGCAGTTTACCCGAGATTACATCTTTAAGCTGTCCAAGATGTTGACTCATACCTGCGATGTGAGAATAGGCAAATTGAGTGAGGTCGGCTGCCATGCGTTGTTCGTAATATGGGAGCTTGACGTGAACGCTGCGTACCCCAGAGCTGATCAATTGGTGACCAGAAACATTCTTCAAGCGCTCCAGAGACGGCTCAGTCATAGAAACACTAATTTCCGAGATAAGCAGCGGTGAGGCCCATTGGCAGAAACGTCGGCATGTCAAGCGCAGAGAGCGGATGTCATCAACGCGAGCAGCAGTCAGTTCATCTGGACGTCTGGCCGGAAACAGAAAGTTAAATATACGGCAGAGAAGTTCTGGAGGTATAGTGTTGATCGAAGCCGCAGTTTGTAGCTCTGGATTGGACATCATGACTGATGATGGAGGATGAACTGTGTTGTTGCGCCAGGAGGATCAGAACAGGGTATCGACTTTTCTTCAGGCGGTGAAAGCCCATGTGGATTCGGCTTAGTTAACAATGGGAACAGTGAAACACACTAAATGGATTTTAACTTTGGATACAGTGGGGAGAAAAAAAAGTTGTAACACAGTCTAGACAGTTTATAATGAAATCCTTGATAAAAAGTGTACTACAACTTTTACATCCCCATTGTAATGTTACCTTTATTGAATGCATTACATAATTAAGTTTATATATATATTAAGCCATTTCCTAGTATAAGGGAAGCTTATAGGCATCAAAGTCATGTGTCCAGATACTCCTACAGGCGATATGCACACCTCATAGGTGGAACCCTAACGTTGCATCCACGAGGATTATCATCATAGATGTATTCCTCTCGAGCGACTACCTTGCCCTCTGTGTCTCTTGTGAGGAACTTAGCCTGCCTTCTGTAAGTGACTGTGCCGTCCTTCTCGGAAATGACTTCCAACTCGTGATTTATCATAAAAGCGAAATAGCGTTTCTCCTCCGGCGGCACAGCTGCACTTTCAAGTCCAACAGCATCATCATCAAGTAGTGTATCATGTTCCAACTCAATAAGACGTCTTCCAACTCTGTACAAAGTCCCCACGTCGAACAGGCCCTCTTTGGCTGGTCCAAGCTGCGCCAACCAGGATAATGCCGCATGCCGAATTTTCAGATCTCGACATTTGAGGACGATGAAGAACAGCATTGGTAGCCAACTCATTTCGAAGCTGAAGCTGGATTGTGGTATGCGTTGGTGACCTGGGGCTGTTGATAGCAGAAACGCCTCTTCTGCCAAGTTTACAGCATCGTGGAAGATGTCGAGATGCTGATCCCACCACGTTTCTGTATGCGATTGTGGTTTTTGGAGGTAAATTCTGGCCATTTTGTGCTTGAATCTCATTCCACATATGGCGTATTTATCCGTTGTTGCAGATGGAGGAAGTGCGCGCTCTAGATAATTCATCTTGGAATCCCAGTCATCCAGCAATGAAGCCACCACAATCCTATCATCATTGCCATCGTACAGGCACCCCATTATCCGAATAAGCAGATCGTCAATCACAGTCTGCGCTTCTCGAGCATCGCTAAACTCTGAAGGCATTGGCGCCTCGAATCCAATGAGCTGCGGTAAACGCGTCGGTGGTTCACCACCGCCAAAGAAAAACGGCGTTATACTCAGACGTCTGAATATGGGAACAAGATACTGACACATCCATTCCGGACGCGAAGAGTCGTTGAGTATCATGATGCCATGACGGCAGTGCTGCAGAGCAGTATCAAAGTCTCCCTGTAGATACTCGATGCAAATAAAGAGCACGCAGAGAACTAGTATCATTTGCTCGTCACTAGCTGACTTGACATGCTTTATAGCCGCGTTGTAGTGGTCAACAGCAAATGTGCTGCCACAGACCTGCCGAGTAATACGAGAGCCTCTAGCAAATTCTTCATAGAGCGAGCTGATTGACAGAACAGCGTGGCGCATGGTAGGCTCGAAGTGGCTGAACTGCATGACCAGATGCGTCCAGAAGTAAGAGTCGGTAGGACCCGAGAGAACCGGTCCAACCATTTCTGTAAAGAACTGGAACGCTCTGCCTTCTTTCTGATCGCGGGCGGATAGTTGATTTGGGCGGTAGCACGTCAGGCTAGCTGTACCTTGATAGCCGCCGCAGACGCGGCGCGACGATACGCAGCGCTTACATGAGGGCTTAGCTTCGTCACATTTGATCTTACGGGCCCTTTTGGGTACGTCGTTAGCACCGAGTTCATCCGGGAGTCAGGTTAACATAACGTACTTGCAGGTTCGGCAACCCGTCTTAACGTGGTGGCGAGCGCTTGGTAGAGACATGTGTGGGGCTGTACCGAAGGTTGGATTTTGTGTAACTGATGGCAAGTATCGAGTCGAGCGTACAGCTTGTTGGCTTTGACGAGAAGATAATTTGCCGAGGCATTGAGCCTGTTCGTTTCGGTGACACAGAACGCGTGGATCTGCATCCTGCAATGACGATCACGTAGTGGGGCTGTTCCGAGCTTTCTGACCAATAATAGTGTGGACTGCGTATCAGTTTGCGGATGGTGAGACAGGGCGAGCTGAATGAAGCATTACAGTAAAGTCATATATATATAAACCGCTTAAAACATAGAAATAATTATTCTACAACATAAGAATCAGCTAGTATTGGTCCTCTAACTCTTTGTTCTGCTTCGGCTCCTCCACCTTCTTCCATCCAGACTCAAACCCCTCCCGTCTCACATAACATTCATCCTCATCAACCTCCTCCACGGTCATGTCATGAAGAATATCCTTTATATCCCGCACACGCTCATCGACGCCCCTAATAACCTTCAAATTCGGCAACTTTTTATTCCTCTTAGCCAGAAGCTCATCAATATGCTCGTCAACATCTGGATTTTCACCCCGCGTATACCCATAGAGGCACAGATACTCCAGAGAGGGCGGTAGCATGTCTACCAGTCGGCAGGGCGCGGGTTTCTCAAGTCGGTAGGGCGGTTCCTTGATTCTAAAGGGTGGTTGCCACCCATCGTATTCCCCGAGGAGTGGCATGATGCCTATGCTCAGATGCGTCAGGTGAGGAAAGTCGTGTAATGACCCGATAGTCACTATGTACTCTTTGCCACTGTCCATCTTATGCCCAGTACTGATCTCTTTATCCAAAGACAGCCTATCACGTCCATATTGATCAAGCTGGTCCTGTATCTCCCAATTTGTTCCGTCATCTTCTTCCTCCTCGTAGTTCCTGTCAAAATCCCAGCCCAGCGCGTCTGCCCCAGTGCCTACATCAACGTCAATGTCCAACACTCTCAACGATTTCCTATGCGCAGAGAGTGCTCTCGCAATATAAAACGGTTCACTAGAAGTATCTGCCCCGTCAAGAGTCGTCAAACCACCAATCGACAGCTTGAACTCCTCAAGCGCCTTGGGAATCGAGATCATGACTTCGAGTATGCCAGACGAAATATCGCAATGGGTGATTTCCAATCTCTTCATGTTTCCTGTCCCCGGAACGAAGAACGTGCGGTCCGCCTGATAATCCGACAGGCCGTCCATGGCCACTGACTCAAGAGCTGGGAGACGATGTATCAATTGCATGAACTCGAGAGTATTGAACGCGCTGTAAAACCTCTCGTCCATCTGAGCGCCAGCGAAGAAACGCACATGTTTCAGCTTCTGAAGCGGGGGACTCTTCATCTGTGCATAATTGGCCTTGAGCATATACTCCAGAACAGGCTGTTGGAGGTATTCAGCGATATACAGCGTGGAAATATTCTCGCAGAGCGAAAAGAGAAGAATGATCATGGCAATTGAAAACTCGCTTTCTTTCTGAAGTTTAAATCCATACTCGCGACACTTCCAACTTAGGATCTTATCGACCTGATCAGCCGTTGCGTCGCCTAAGCCTAGGTGACGAGCATATCTTCGTAGTTTGACCTCAGGGGGATCGGCAAGTTCTTCATATCCCATCGAGGTGGGCAGTTCATCGTAATCTGGTATCTTAGACGTAGAGGCATAGATCCAGGGTGTTGCGTCGATGACGACCTCTTTGACGGCTTTTGCGCGGGATGGGTCTTGAATGTAGGATTGCAATAGGCAGTAGAGGCGCTTGGTGTCTTCCTCTGAGCTAATTTGTACGCGTGAATAGTTGGGGGGAGTATAGATAGATCTGCACGCGAAGACGCGCGTTGGAATGGCATGATGAGGGAATTGAAGAATTCGATGACTAAGAAGCGGTCGGCAATTTGACCATCTTGAGCGGGCGCATTTGGGTATCCTCTGCATAAGCATTTTTGCTTTTGGGGCGATGAAATCAGCTATTCTATTGTCAACAGATGGTGAGCAGGAGAGATACCGTGGTGGTGTTGTTGGTATCGGTTATCTTGATAAGATAAGAAGAGTATGGCTCTGACTCCTCCTCGGAAAGTAAGAAAACATTCATCGTCACTATTTAGTTTTGAAATAAATTTAGTAAATAGTACCCTAAACTTATACTAAATTACTTAAGTTTTATCATTACTTAGGATTAAGGTCTGAAGTTTCTGCTTAGATTATAATTAAGGCCAGAGTTGGGATCTGTCTCTCCATTAATACTACACAGTTGAGTTCTAGGTAGAAGATCTATCAGTCAACCAAGATGTCCTTCAAGCCTCCCATCATCCCAATAAGTTTCTCCTTAGCCAGTTCTTTGTTAACCTTATCAATTCGGCCCTCGATCTCACTTCGACTCCTCGCCAACTCCTTTGCAACTTCTTTCCACGACAACACGTCCTTCGAGTCAACTGCCTCGAGCTTGAGATCGAAACCAGCGTCTCGGCCCTCTGCCAAGTGCACGTTCTGCAGGCTTCCATCATGCTTTCGAATCTTTCCACCGATTATAACTGTCTCAACCTCTCTGACACCTGCATGACGCACAATAGCAGTTACTGGGTCGTGATCAGCTGCACAGCTGATTGAAGGAGAAGTCGTGTCAAAGATAACCAAGTCCGCCAACTTGCCCACTGCAATAGATCCAATTTCCTTATCCATGTTGATCGCACGAGCGGCTTTTATAGTAGCCAGATTGAACGCCTTTTGCACTGTAGCCCGCATCTTCTTGGGATAGTGACCTTCGGCAAAAGTCTTTGAGTTTTGCGATCCTCGATCACTCGCTAGTGCGATTTGCATCTGGTGCATCATGCTGACTGGTCCGCAGGAGTGGCAATCAGCTCCGAGGCACATCAGTGGGAGATCTTCTCGAAACGCTACTGGATCTGCACCTGATGCCATGAAGATTTCGGCGTCGGGGGTTGAGACGATGTAAGTTCCGGCTTCAGTGAGTAGAGACGCTTGTTCTGGTGTTGTTCCATTGCCGTGCGTAAGGAGGATATCGGGGCCGAGAAGACCACTGGCGTGTAATTGCTCCGGCACTCGAGATTGTCCTATGTATGTATGTCAGCGTCATATACCCAGCAGAAAGAATTCAGGCAACACGTACCCTTCGAAACTGGCCAGTGTCTGTAGTGGCTCACAATAAGCTTCACTCCAGCCTCTTTCACATGCGTAAGTGTCTCAGCAATTACATTCTCTGGCAAGAAGTGACTGTCGAAGAAGAAACCCAACTGCACTCTCTTGTCATCTCCAAACGGAGCCTTGGCAGCAAGATAATCCATCTGAGGCAGCAGCCAATCGGGTTGAGGTGAACGATCAAGCTCAAATGAAGACTCTGTCCATTCTACAGCTCGTAAGGGCATGACTCCATGGCAGAATATGGACCTTATTCCAGATGCCAGGGTCGCACTCAATGCAGCTGTGCCGTGTTCGGGGCTGGACGCGCCGTGTGCATTGTCTACGACGCATGTTGTTCCGGCGTCGAGTGCTTCAAGGCAGCCAGCTAGTTGACCCCAGAAGAAATCTTGCGGTTTAAAGTTAAAGCTTTGGAAGTTCGCTGATGGTATATGAGCGGTCTAACCATGGTTTTTTGGGAGGGTACTGACCTTCAAGCATGTAGTCCAGCATTGTAGAGTTGCCAAGTCTCCCTTTCAATTGGCTCTGCCAAACATGATGATGGGCATTGATGAACCCAGGAGCAATAACTTTCCCATCGCAGTCAATCTTGGATGCATTTTGAGGTTCAATAGCATGTCCGATCTCCATGATACGATCGTCTTCAATCAAGATATCGGTGTTTCTAAGAGCGATGACATTGTCTTGCGCATCATGCTGCAACACGGTACCATTTTGAAGGAGAAGTCTAGGAGCCATGGTAATATCGGTACCTTCAATCAATGCCAAGAACAATTGTCAATGTGAGTGTCGTGCGCGCTGACTATTAATACTCGCGGTTAAGAGTTCGGTCATCGGTGTATTCAGTGGACATAGCTCGGCATTAAGGTTATCTCAGGTGAAGCTCGGTGAATTCTGTTATCAGATAAGACAAAAGATCGGCTCTATAGTTCGGGGATATCGGTGGGTGACGTACGTCTTACCCTGCACGAAGAGCAAAAACATAAAATCGGAGGCACTTTGCACCGCTTGCAACGTCAATTGCAAGTTAACCCAGAGGAATCAGTCACGAGCTTATTTATGTATTATAGATGATTGGATCTGCCTACAGACAATGTCATTGTTGTGGAGCGTGCACCCTTAACATGTCAATTTTCAATTTTCATCATATTGAATTCATATCCATCAGAGCTTGCACCAAAGTCATAGCTTGAATCAGGAAGTACAACAACGTGATTTAGCATCGGACACGCCATGCTTCTCTTTGACATCTGATTTATAAAACAGTTAACTCTACTGTTCTGTGTAGAATGCTGTCGTTGTTACCGTTCAGCTGAGAACCGCATCGAAGCCACATTTCACGGAAGGATGAATAATTATCCATGCGCCACTAAGCTCCTGTTGTGGCGGCCATAGTGAATTCGCTTTTATTGGCCCAAGCTCCATCATACAACCATAACAAACGTGGCACCCAATGAATTACCAGCATTTCAATACCGGAGCGACACCTGCGTCTCTGTCCAATCGGGCGATGCCGTTGCATGCAGCAGCACGTTTCCAGCTCGTTGATCAGATCTGGATCATGATCTATCTCGCAAGTGGTGAGCTCACTCTCCTCTCCTCTCCCCCCCACGGATCAAACCGTATCAAGCCATCGTCAAAACGGCATGGCTCACTCCCAATTTCGCAACCCTCACGTGTCGGCCAAGCCCGGCATCAAATCAAACCGGCACTTGATTTTAGTCACTAGACAGAAACAGGTTAATCGACTGACCTCAACTCAAGACTAGAAGCTTTCGAAGCTTTTTCGAAGCCCATCTAAACGAAAAATGGATTAGGCCGCATTTTGCGTCAATGGTCAGCAGAGCAGCACCAGTCACTACGGAGTCTTTACTCCAAATTCTGCTCGTCAGCGCGCCAAGACCCCATGGGCAGAAAATGATGAGACATTCCAGGGTGAGAGTGCCCCCTCCCTCTTACCCCCAGCTTCTCAACTTCCCTTAGGCCGGCATTCCCCAGTCTCCCCCTTCTACCCAATTCAGCTCATGCGGGATATTTTAATTCAACGCGTCTTTCTCTTCAATGAATGACAGCTTCGCGTTGGGGGAGCTTGGACCTTGAGTGAGACTAATGCGTATCGAACGGGCCGGTTACAAAGCGATCTTGTGGCGTTCGAGTCAGTCTACGGAGTAGCTCTCGACAATTTCGTATGATGCCTAACAACCGAGAAACCTAAAACACAGAGATCCAGGGAGATAACCCTGCTGGATGGCATGCAGTCACGTCAAAAAACAACTCAATTGAGTGACCCAACAACCCTCATCAAACTTACCGTTGCATTGGGAGACGAACCATCTCATTTTGACTGCTCCAACATAAACTTGCTTGACCAATGACACCGTGAACCACGACACACATTTGCAGAAACACCAAGGCCAAAGGAGACAAGCATCATCAGCCTTGCTCTGCTAAATCAGGTTGATAACGCCGATGCCGGTCGATAGCGCGGTCTTGGTACGAAATTAAAGGCCCGAATACTGCAAAGCCTTGCTAACCCGAGTGAGCGCATTTGGAGAGCTTTCCCACGCGCTGCTCTGCTCTCCCACGCATCCAGACCTATCATCACAGGCCGGGAGATCGACTGCTTGGCAGTCACTAAGCTTATTCAAGAGAGGTCTCACGACGGGCGTATTGTCGGTCCGATCCCCACCATCTCTCCACAACGGCTCCAACGCTCTAGCCCGTTGAAGCTACGCTTCTCCCTTGGCGTTGGAGACCGAGTTCGTGAGTGGTTGACGAGCAATGGGCCCATTGGTAGCTTGTTTTATGGTTCTTCCCCAGACTGGTCTGGATTGCACCGCACGGCTTAGGCGATGCCGCGGGATAAGAATTTTCGCACAACTTGGGGTCATGGAGAAGTGGACCGTCACCCTTTCTTCACGCGGAGTAGAGTTTCCCACCTCCACATCTCCAAGTTTTATGTGTCCGGGGGATTGCGTTGGGGAAGTGGGACAGTAGCTTGAGTTTATCGCGCCGACACTGGGGACTCCGCAGGCTAGCTGCTCAAGCAAGAAAAAAAGCTACTCTACTGGAGACAGAGCTAGCTGCTGGCGTGGACAAGTCTGGGGCGATGAGATTTGTATAAAGAAGACCATCAACCACCGCGAATATCTTCATTCTCATCATCACTCTCATCTTCTCTCATCTGATAGACAAGAACATCTTTTCTTCTTCTCTTATCAACACCCGCATTTCATCACAATGGCAGGCGGTGCTATCCCCACAGCGGCTCCCCAGCTCGCAGGCGGCTACCTGACTGGTCGCGCCCTCATCTACCCCCTCTCCCTCGTCATCTCCCTCTTCTTCCTCTGGGGTTTCTCCTACGGTCTTCTCGATGTCCTCAACAAGCATTTCCAAACCGTCCTCGGTATCACAAAGCTCGAGTCCACTGGCCTGCAGGTCATGTACTTTGGTGGCGGTTACCTCCTCTTCTCTCCCATTGCTGCTGAGGTTCTCAAGCGCCGCGGTTACAAGCTCACTATCCTGATGGGTCTTACTCTCTACTCTCTCGGTGCTGTTCTGTTCTGGCCTGTTGCCAAGTCTGCTGATAGCAACGCCAACGGTCGCGCTGTCTTTGGTGGTTTCTGCGCTTGCACTCTCGTCATCGCTTGTGGTCTCGCTACTCTCGAAACTGCCGCCAACTCTTACGCTGTCGTCATCGGCGCTCCCGAGTCTGCCTCCGCTCGTCTCCAATTCTGCCAGTCTTGGAACGGTGTCGCTTCCTTCATCGGTCCCCTCATCGCCTCCAAGTTCTTCTTCACCGGCGAGAACCAGAACAACCTCACCAACGTCCAGTATGTCTACCTCGCTGTCGCCTGTGCTGGCGCCGCCGTCGGTGTCCTCTTCTTCTTCGCCAAGCTTCCCGAGGTCAGCGAGGCTGTTCTTGAGGATGACCAGGCTGGCCACGTCACTCAGGGCTCCATCTGGAAGCAGTGGAACATGTGGTTCGCCTTCGGTGCTCAGTTCTGCTACGTCGGTGCCCAGGTCACCATCGCTACCTTCTTCATCAACTACGCCCACGAGAACGGTGACATCACAACTGCCAAGGGTAGCACCATGCTGAGCTATGCTCTCATCACCTTCACTGTCGGTCGATTCGTCGCTACTGGTCTTGCTGTCATCTTCAGCTCCGAGTTCATCATGGTTGTCTACTCTTGCTGTGCCATCGCTCTTACTGCCTACGTCAGCGCTGCTCCCAGGGGTATTGCCAGTGTCGGTATCCTCATTGCCATCTTCTTCTTCATGGCTCCCATGTACCCCACCATCTTCGCCATGGGTACCCGAAATCTCGGCCACCACACTCGACGTGCTGCTGGTATCCTTGTCATGGGTGTCTCAGGCGGTGCTGTGTTCCCTCCTATCCAGGGCGCAATCGCTGATGCTAAGGGCACTCGAATCTCCTACATCGTCCCTACTATCGGCTTCGTCTACGTCCTCGGCTACGTCGCTGTCAACTGGGTTCGTGGCGGAATTACATTCCTGGCCCCCAAGGCTGAGGAGTCAAATGTCGATGAGATCACCTACGATAACGAGAAGAACGATGTCATCGTTGAGCAGCGCGAGAAGAAGCACAACGAGATGGCTTAATTGGATCGGATCAAGACGGATGAATATAATAGAGGCGTTCTAGATGGACCTTTCACGATAGATGCCTGGCGCAAAGATATACTATGAGAATCAGAATTTAATGTTTTATGACCAAATACTCAGAAGGCTTCATTTCATGTGACTACTGTGCAATACTTTGATCGAAATGTCTGCCAGTCTGGTGAAGATTCGTGATGTTCGGACTTCGCCTTAGTCATGAATGTGGGTACCAGATCGCGACATGACTTGAGCCCCACAGAAGTGGAGAAGACCCCATTGCTGCCAATCATCGCAGACCGAAGGTGATTGGTGAATGTCGAGATGCAACTCCAGTGTACATGACTTGATAACTTATTCTACAGGCCCATTCGCTGTAGAGGTAACTCATCTATGGATAGACAGCAACACTTACTGTAGTGAAGCCTACTCTGTATGATAATCCGAATGAGGATGAGGATGAGCAACATGCTGTACAGGCTTGACAGGTAAGACATGCCAGTCAAGTTTCAGCCCGTCATAAGAACGATGTGCACCCAGCCTGGAATCCTAATCAATTTTGGGTGCATGGCCAATATTACGATGACCCTCCTTACAAACCTAATCATTTGCAGGACTGCCCATCACCAGTCTCTGTTTTATGCGTGCATCCAACCCGAACCTAGTCCTAAATGATGAAGAGTTTAGATGAAATGAGTATATCTCTAAATAGTTTATACTAAGTTTAGTATACTCGTTGACTAGTTTATTTTTTTCATTTCTTCCCTGGTCTTGTGTTTTGGTTTACTCTATTCTTTAGGGACTAAGATTCTGTACACAAGCGAACAACAGGTGATGAGATGTCACCAGCATCCCCCAAGAACCCTCAGCTCAAGCACATTATCGAAAACACCATTAGCTCTGATCTTTGTCTGCCGTTGATCGTCAACGATGAAGCGCTGGAGCTGCCTCGTGCTTTGCAATATCCGTTCTGGATGGGGATACCCGATTCCACTGAGAACTCAGATAATGAGATGTTTGGAACCGGTGAGGAGGCCCCGGAGACACAGGAGAGTTTGTACAGTTCGTGGGAGGGGACATCGGACTCAGACGAAGACTCAGAGAGTGATGCGTTGGCGTGATAGAATTAGTCTGGGTAGATGGGAGATGGGAGATGAATTGATCTTCAGAGATTGCAAGTCTGGCTCTCAGCTTGAATCGGCCGAGAGAACTTAGTGAACTCAGTGCAAAAGTCATAAGGTTTAAAGATCGTAAGATTGTGAAAATAAATGATAATACATGCCGTGGACACGCCGAGAAACGCAGATCTGACTTCTGCTTTTTTTGATGTGGAATAAAACCTAAGTTTAGAATAGGGGCGTCGAAAGCCTGGATTTTTTTGACGAACTTTACCACGTCTGGGTGCAACTTGGAAAAGCAATTCTACCACGAATATAACTCCGAATTAAATGAAACATATATGAATAAGAAGCTTGTATCATATTGTCACCGTTTCATAATTGTCCGCCCGTAAATTCGACCCAGATGCGACGTTGAGCGCTCGACACAATTTCCCCTACTCTTTGTGAACCTGCCATTATCGCGACAACCTCGCGTGCTGGAATCGGTGTCACTATACATTGTCAATTGGGACTGCCAAGAACCCTGTATTCTATTGAACAGCTTTCCGTTTTGTACGCCTGTAAATTCGACCTGGGCCTGGAGTTGGCATGCGAAGGACTTTGTCCTCTTGGTTTTGAAGCACCCTCAATGTCGTGATAGCTTCATATCAAATCCCAGCTGAGTTTCATCTCAATATGACCATGCGCTCAGTCAAAGAAACCAGACTCAGCTTAATATCGTCCCAAGCTCAGGACACATACTCAGTCGAGCTATATGGTTAGTCCCAACTCGATTATATCCAACCCTCCAGCTTGTCTCTCCGCCGTATGCCTGAACTACTCACCACCTAGAATATTCACCCCCGGGTTGTCTGATTAACTGTATTGTGCTATTGGATATAGACATTTCTATCTTCAAATCTCACCTAGTCATAATGTGAAGCACTGCATTAGCTAGACAGGTCTGCTAAGACTTGCACCTTCTCTGCCACATCCTTTACAACGATATCCTTCAGCCTCAACTGGCACTCTATCCCGTGGACCCGTGCAAGGGCAATATCCGAGGGATGGAGCTTGAACACAGTAGTAGAGAAGCTCTTTCAAGAAATCAGGACACTCAATGAGTAGCTCGTCAAAGGCCTCCCGGGTATCAGATTGCCCCCCTGCACCGCGTAGCTTGTTCCTTGCAAACTCCAATGCCGGATCTCGGAGACCCCTTGAGCTATCGGGAGTCATGGTATAGACTAATGGGATTGAATTGAGAAACTCGTCGAGTTCCAGGTTTTCATCCAGGGACCATGAGTATTTTCGAGCGGATAGATCTCTGAGTCCTTTGATATCGTATTCGTCCCCCAGAGCATACATTATCGCATGAGTCGAGAGTGCCCCCGAGCTTGATGAAGTGTTGGTTTCTTTTGTTTCGTCGGGATCGTCAGGTTCGTTCATGTGAATAGAATAGTCGCCCGTATACAGGTAGTCGACCATAAGCTGTATCATATCAGGCTGATGTGACGTCAAGTCATATGTACCGGAGAATGCTTCCTAGAAGTCTGTCAGAACGACAGTCAGGTGTACTTGCTGTATCGAATCTCCATACCTTGAATTGACCAGCACATGCTGCACGAAAAACTGGAGATTGGCTGCAAATGATGATCTTGTGAACCTTGATATCTCGGCCGTCACATGTCAATGTGAAATCGGTAAATTCGCCGGACTCGCGGGCTCTATTGATTTGGTCAATTATGATCTCGGCACTTAACAGCAGGTGATCGTACTGCACTATGCGTGCTCTGGTATCTTCATAATCCATGATGGCTGACGACGGGTAACTCGAAGCACGAACAGCAAAACACAACACGAGAACAGAAAGATAAAATGGCCACAAGTGCAAATTTGGCGGATTATTCCTTTTAATGCCAAACAATGACGAGGCGTCTGATTCATGGGTGGCCTCATGATCCCGAATTCGTGGTTCATCGAGTCTGGATCTGGTTAGTTATCAGATCTAGCGTTATACCTTGGCGCCACTGGCAACAAAGTTTGCAACCATGACATCTGTCACAGCCACAAGCCACATCCACTGTGTCGGCGGTCTGAAATGTTGCTTTGGAGTTAAGATAACTGACTGTATAGTGACAAAATTCCGCTTGCTCTCTATGAAGGCATGAGCACTTGCGCGTCGCTTTTGTTGATGTAATTGTATAAGTGGCAATAAACATTGTAATTCAAGGCTAAGAAACTCTTCTGAGGCACACGAATTCTGGAAATTCTGGCTGGAATATAAAGAACTGCCAATGCTGTGTCTAGGGAATATAGACCTCTTCCATGTCTTCATCATCGGTATCATTGCCCTGCTGTCGCTCATGCTCACGAGCCTCCAGCTCTTCCAAGATACGGCAGTTATGACACAAATCGATAGAAACTTCCTCTTCATCAACCTCAACTCCATAGCATGGCTCTTCTGTGTTGTCATCAATCTGGGTCAAAGGGCCCCGTCCACGTCGACCACAAGGCGTGATGGGCCCATAGCTACCAACGCTGGTGCCACTGCATTTGTCGCAGACCTCGACGGTCTTGGTTTGGTAGCACACGGTTTGATATATTTGCTACAGGTTAGCATCTAGGCAAGGGGAGGAAAAGAGACATACTCTGGGCTTTGGATATAAGCGATTAGAGATGATAGACGAAACTAAGCAGAGTTGAACCAGACTCAAATCTAAGGAGAATAACAAGTAGAAAATGGGATGACTATATAGTATCAATACATGCGCGAGACACTCAGTATAGGATAACTCGATCGATCGAGACCAAGTGCTTTTCTGAAGAGCCATCCAATGCGAAGAAGACACGCATTATTATTTCAAGCCCTTTGCATAAACGGCTTGATATATGTCGATCATTCTGAGCGAAACTGTGCAGCTGCACGAAATATTGAATGTGGCGCTGGCATCCTTCGCCCGGCTAGATAGACAGCCTGATTTGACAATGTGACATATCTCTTGAGGTGCAGAATACTCGCATTATTGTGACCAACCAGATCTTGCCCACATCACACCAGTCAGCATCATGTTACATTATGCACCAAGGATACCACATGGACCAAGACTTCTCAATATGAAAGGCTACAGAGTCATTGTCTGATAGCGTGGATAGGGCTGCATTGAGTGCAGACCATACAGGCCAGTCCACCTTGGTGTTCACCATTGTGATGACTTTATCAGAGTGAAACATGAAGTATGACTTATACGAATAGCTCTATTCTGTGACAACTTTGGAATCCGACGCGTGACGTTTTCCCGGCGTGGTGACGAAGTCTCGATTATAAGAGGCAAAAAGACTCAATCAAGTATGTTTCGCATAACCCTAGGAGACATGCTGACGATTTCTCGCAGGCACCCAGACTTTTCTTCTTTGAGTGTGAGACCCTCTGTCATTAGCTGGCATCTACATTCCCGTGCGTGCATACATAGCAGAAGAGCATTAGTATCAGGCAAAACTGGACAGAAGTGTCTTGCAACTATCAGTAACATGTGAAACAGAGACAGGGAATAATTATTTGTCCGGTTTATAATAAGGTTTTTGACGATATCAGCTTAAATTACTTATGTCCCAGCGTAGCCTTGAATCTTTCGGACTGTTCACTAATCAACTAACTACCGATGCATTCCCCGCCAGCAAACCCGAAATGACCGCATTAATCGGAGCAATGCCCGCAGACTCCGCAACCACGACACGTGAAATTGAGTTCTACTGAATACCCATGCGCCCGCAGCCAGGTTGAGATTGAAGCTATACTCCAGTATTACTAAAGCCTCCGAGGAGAGAATCGAATGGTTATCTATAGCTGAAATGATGACCAACCACCAAATTGCGCACGACCTTTATAAAGGCCTTTATAAAGGGACAATGTAATTGAGACTCTAGACACGGCTCCAGTTATCCATCCATATTCTGCATCACAATTGATACTTCCAGCATACTCTATCAGCTGAAGAGCAAACCTGGTCTGCACTGAACCCAATAACACCACCTTGCGAATACCCCATAATGTCCAACAAGCCAACAGCTCTAATTACTGGGTACGCTCCACTAAGATTGGCATTGCATGCAGATCGGGACTTACTAACGCACATGCAGCTGCTCTGAAGGTGGAGCTGGGCATGCCCTCGCTCTAGAATTCGCAGCCAAAGGCTATCGAGTCTTTGCGACCGCTCGATCAACCAAATCGCTTGCTGGCCTTCAAGAAAAAGGCATCGAGCTTCTGCCACTCGACGTGACCAACTCAGAGAGCATATCTGCTCTCAAGGACGAGATTACAAAGCGGACGGGAGGAAAGTTAGATATCCTTTTTAATAATGCTGGAATGAGTAAGTCTGCTCTACTAATTGTGAATGGAAACGCGTATTGACGCTTTCAGTGTATGAGGCCCCCGCCATCGAAGCCGACAAGGATCAAGTCCAGAACATGTTCAAGACCAACGTCTTTGGTCTCTTCGACATGGTCCAGGCCTTCACCCCACTGCTCATCGCATCGGTCGCCGGGTCAAAAACGACACCTACCATCATCAACACAGCGTCGATTGTAGCGCGTGTACCTTATTACTTTACCGCCCAGTATAACGCCACTAAAGCAGCAGTAGCCTCCTACTCTGACACACTACGTCTTGAACTTGCTCCCCTTGGCATCAAGGTCATCACTCTGTATATGGGAGTAGTTGCAACACATCTCACGTCACCCGACAAGAAGCTTCTCTCTCCTGATAGTATCTTCATTGATGCCGAGGAAGGTCTGCGTGAGAGATCTAGACTTCACCTGAAGAATGGTACCAAGCCCGAGGAGTTCGCACGGTCGGTGGTGAAGGATGTGTTAAAGAACAAGACAGCTTTGAGCAAAGGGGAGTATATCTGGCAAGGAGCTAATGCATATGTTGTTTGGCTTCTTAATGCCATTGGATGGAGAAAGATTTTTGATGGGATCTCTGAAGGAGGCGTTGGGCTTACCAAGGATGTGAAGCAGGCAATATATAAGAAGGGTCAGAGCAGTCTGCCAAAGGATAGTTAGAACTTGGTCATGGTTAGAGGTGATATCTAATTTGTAATAATGATATCTTATAATTGTTTGTACTATGAAGAGCTGGCTCTGACGGAATACGGTATCTGGCAAATCTTTGGACTGACTCTTACAAATCGGATACAAGAGAGAGTAGAATTGCAGCCAAGAAGAGGGCAAGAATAATCTTGAAGCATCGTCAGGCTCCCTTACGATGTGAAGGTTTACATCTCATGGGCAAGTTCGCGGCCCTCAGGGAGCATGAAAATATCAGATCCTGTGAGGTGTCAAAATGAGTTCAATTAAAGTTATCCTAAGCTTCTAATAAGTCACACAAGTCTTTTAATCGTCTAGGACCAAAGTTCTGAGTCTTCCTTTCCTCTCCTAGACGTCCACTAGTGATACCACTCATGTAAAACAACAATCCCAAGTCGAACAATAATACATTCGCAAGCACAATATAATAGACCAATCTAGGCTCTGATACTTCTAAAGATATCTGCAACCTTTCCAAGGAGCTTCCGTAACATAGCAGGCGTCATCATAGCATGATCAGGAATGACGCGAGGCCTTTCATCCAACTCCTTCCCAAGAACATCGACCTGCCTGAGCGACAACAGACCGACTTCCTTACCATCTAGTCCTCTCCCAACACCCAGAACACGCTCAATATTCTCTATCAGACTAACTGACACTTCACAGAAGATCATGCCCTGTGTGCAAGGTCTCTCAAGTGGTCGGCCACAGACTATAAGACCCGGGACGGGCTCGATCGGATCGGTGGCAATTCGCTCGACTCGTGTAGCGATGTTATCGAGGATAAGCTCGTAAATAGTGATAAGCTGGATGAAGATACTCGTGATCATCAATGCTATTGGGGTAGGTAATGGCTCTGAGGTAACAGTGGGCCTAGGAAGTGAGACGTCGAATAAATTCCTTGACTTCTTAAGTTCCGAAGACAGATGGCATGGGCAGATTAACTCCATCGGCTGCGAATCACATAAGAGCTCTGGGCAGTGTCGGGTGTTGTAGAGCTTCGTCAAGATGTACAGAAACTCTTGAGCGACTTTGATGATGTATTCTGCTAATGTGATGCCGTCGATAAATAACGGGCCATGTTGATAGATCATGAGATCAAAGTCGAGCGATGCTTTGGCCTTCTTCATTGCTTCGATGCGAACGTGTAGACCGAGGTTTATTGTGGATAGGTCGGCCATGAAGGCTCCAGGGTCAGCTTTTCGTGGGTGATGTGTTGTGAGGCAGTTGGTCAAGGGGAAGAAGGTTTCGTATGTGATGGTAGAGTTCGGAGAGCTGATTGGGTATAAGTTCGTGATGGTGTCTAGGTCGGTGTATAAAGGAGTATTTGCGTATTCGAGATCACCGCCTGTATTCCAAGACGTGCTTGACTGGTCAAAAATATCTGTGAATCCAATTCCCCACGATGCTGCAATTCCGTCTTGTATCGCGGCAGCAGGCATTTGAGGAGGGGACTGTTTCGGGGACAACATGCCCGTCCAGTCAAACGGACTCCAATCATCCATGAGCGTAGCGTTTTGTGACAGAGCATTAGGAGACACTGGTTTACTGACAGGCAGATGCTGAACAGTCGGTGGTGAGTCTTTCCCAGGTTGTTTTCGTCGCGGCCGGCCTGGAACCTTTTGCTGTCCAATCTCGCACTTGACTCCCAGCATCGAACATCGCGCACATTTCTCATCGGTAGGTTTTATCCGTTGACATCGTGATTTGCTCTTCCTGCAGACGTCACACGAGAAGCGTCGCTGAGAAGGATGTGGTGCGGAGACGCCCATTGTCAACGGAGCTTTGTCTGCAAGCAGTGGTAGAATTGAATGGGCTGTCGGATTGAAGGATAGGAGCGAAGTCCGCTGCGAGACCACCTCTATATACAAAACCCTCCGCGGAAGGTTTCGCACTGCAGGGGGAGCTAGTCCCGTTGGGGGGAATTCGTGATTAGTATACTCTCCGACACGTGAACGCCCACGGCAGTGTTTAGTAACTGTCCCGGTTAGGGAGAACTGCCGTGATCGCATTGGCCTGTCGATCGCCTCGGACTCGCTTGTGTGGCCGCATGGGGTTTAGCTTTGGGACGTGCCGTGAGGGAGACGGTCGGACTCCTCGCTGTTGATAATGAATGGCGTTTCCGCAGGGTTTTCTTCTATGATTGCTAATTCATTCGGTTGGTCTTCGTATCTGAGCC
The DNA here is from genome assembly GCF_900067095.1 of Fusarium proliferatum ET1. Classification (NCBI taxonomy): domain Eukaryota; kingdom Fungi; phylum Ascomycota; class Sordariomycetes; order Hypocreales; family Nectriaceae; genus Fusarium; species Fusarium proliferatum. The sequence goes on along the minus strand of NW_022194798.1, from coordinate 2,136,105 downwards.
CGGAGGGTTTTGGAGTTTAGTCAGTGAGGTTGATGACGCTTTGATCGAGAATAGATAGTTATTTGTTGCGTACATGTAAAACGTTTCTGTCGCTGTTATATCACGACTCACCTTTCGTTCCATTACGTTCTTTATCACTTAATTAAACCTATATCGCTCTCTAATTACTACTCTTTCATTCCTTAATTCTCAACCGCAAAAATGAGTGTTAATTCCTCCACCACCGAAGATGGCTCCATCACAGCCACTGAACAACCTCCCCCAGCCCTGATCGACAAACCTCCCCTCGAAAAGACCAACACTACGACACAATGGCATCTCGCCCCCGAACTCCAAGCCATGCGTGACGCCGATGAAGAAATCGGCCAAAAGCCCCGCAAACTCGGCGTCACCTGGCAGAACCTCACTGTCAAAGGCATAGGCAGCGATGCCGCGTTCAACGAAAACGTCGTCTCGCAGTTCTACCCTTTTCACCAGAGCGCCAAAGATGCTCCGATGAAGACTATTATCGATGGCTCGTACGGTTGCGTCAAGCCTGGCGAGATGTTGCTTGTTCTTGGTCGCCCTGGGAGTGGATGTACTACCCTCCTAAGTGTCCTAGCAAATAATCGTCGGGGTTATGAAGAAGTTTCTGGCGATGTTCATTACGGCAACATGTCTGCCGACGAAGCAAAAGCCTACCGGGGACAAATCATAATGAACACTGAAGACGAGATCTTCTTCCCCAGTCTGACAGTCGAAGCAACCGTCGATTTTGCCGCGCGCATGAAAGTCCCCTTCCATTTACCCCCCGGCATAAAGACCCACGAAGAATACGCCCAGTTCTACAAAGACTTCCTCCTCCGCTCCGTCAACATATCCCACACAGCACATACAAAAGTCGGCGATGCTTTCATCCGCGGTGTATCCGGCGGCGAGCGCAAACGCGTGTCTATCGTGGAGTGTCTTACTACGCGGGCTAGTGTATTTTGCTGGGACAACTCTACGCGTGGTCTTGATGCGAGCACAGCCCTGGAGTGGGTGCGGGCTATACGTGCTATGACGGATATTCTGGGACTGACTACTATTGTCACGCTATATCAGGCTGGCAATGGGATCTACGAGCATTTCGACAAGGTTCTTGTTCTTGATGAGGGGAAGCAAATTTTTTATGGCCCGCAGAAAGATGCTGTTCCGTTTATGGAAGACTTGGGCTTTGTGAGGGATTCAGGATCAAATCGGGGAGACTTTCTGACAGGTGTTACTGTTCCGACCGAGAGGCGTGTTGCGGAAGGGTATGAAAACACCTTCCCCCGTGATGCAGATGGTGTACGCGCTGCTTACGACAGATCGGCCATCAAAGCTCGTATGGTCGAGGAGTGTCAAGCCTACCCCATCAGCACCGAAGCAGCCGAGAACACCGCAATCTTCAAAGAAATGGTCACCCGCGAGAAGCAGCGCTATGTCCCCGCATCGTCTCCTGTCACCGCCAACCTCGCCATGCAGATCCAAGCCGCTGTTACGAGGCAGTATCAGATCATGTGGGGTGACAAGTCAACGCTCTTCATGAAGCAGGGCGCGACTCTCATCCAGGCTTTTCTGGGTGGATCGCTGTTCTACAATGCTCCAGCCAACAACACTGGTCTTTTTCTCAAGGGCGGTGCATTGTTCTTCTCGATTCTGTATAATTCGCTTTTGGCCTTGGGAGAAGTGACGGATTCTTTCACTGGACGACCGATCCTTGCCAAACATCGGTCTTTTGCCCTTTACGACCCTGCAGCTTTCTGTATCGCGCAGGTTGTGGCTGATCTACCCATCTTGGCGTTCCAGGTCACTCAATTCGGTCTCGTGCTTTACTTCCTCGTCGGTCTCAAGACTACCGCCGGTGCCTTCTTCACGTATCTCGTCACCAACTACGTTACCGCCTTATCAATGACGGCCTTTTTCCGCTTCGTTGGTGCCGCGTTCCCAACTTTCGACGCCGCCACCAAGGTCTCTGGACTTTCTGTCGTTGCGCTGTTTGTCTACATGGGATACATGATCATCAAGCCCGAGATGCATCCCTGGCTATCGTGGATCTTCTGGATCAATCCCATGGCTTATGGCTTTGAGGCTCTTCTCGGGAACGAGTTTCACGATCAAGAGATTCCATGTGTTGGCCCCTACCTCATTCCAAACGGTCCTGGATACGTCGGAGGCAATGGAGGACAAGCGTGTTCTGGTGTTGGGGGCGCGGAACCCGGCGCTACATTCGTCACAGGCGATGCTTACCTCGCCAACATGTCCTTCAGTCACAGCCATATCTGGCGCAACTTTGGTATCAACTGCGCATGGTGGGTTTTCTACGTCGGTCTCACCATCTTCTTCACGTCGCGATGGAAGCAAGTTGGAGAAGGAAATCGAACCCTCCTCATCCCTCGGGAACAACAGCACAAGTCCAAGCATCTTCTCCCCTCCAAGGACAGCGAAGCACCAACGGAAAAGACCCGTGGCGATAACGGAGCTGGAGCTTCTGATGGCGAAGTCGACACGAATCTCATGCGTAATAAGAGTATCTTTACCTGGAAGAACTTGACATATACCGTCAAAACCTCAGACGGCGATCGTGTACTTCTTGATAACGTCCAAGGTTACGTCAAACCCGGTATGCTCGGTGCATTGATGGGCTCTTCAGGCGCCGGTAAAACAACCCTCCTCGACGTCCTCGCCCAGCGCAAAACTGAAGGATCAATCCACGGATCAGTGCTCGTCGATGGCCGACCTATTCCAGTGTCTTTCCAACGATCAGCTGGCTATGTCGAGCAACTCGATATCCACGAGCCATTGGCAACAGTCCGCGAAGCCCTCGAATTCTCCGCTCTGCTACGCCAATCTCGCGATATACCCACCGAAGAGAAGTTGCGTTACGTCGATACCATCGTTGATCTCCTTGAGCTGAACGACCTCGAACACACCCTCGTCGGCCGTCCTGGAAACGGCTTGTCAATTGAACAGCGAAAACGCCTCACCATCGCTGTTGAGCTGGTCGCAAAGCCTAGTATTCTCATCTTTCTTGATGAACCGACGTCTGGGCTCGATGGGCAGGCTGCTTACAACACGGTGCGCTTCCTTCGAAAGCTCTCGGCTGCTGGACAGGCTATTCTCGTGACGATCCATCAGCCATCTGCACAGTTATTTGCGCAGTTCGACACGCTGTTGCTGCTTACCAAAGGTGGGAAGACTGTATATTTCGGCGATATTGGAGATAATGCTGCTACTGTCAAGCAGTATTTCGGCCGTTATGGCGCTCCATGTCCACCTGAGGCTAACCCCGCTGAACACATGATCGACGTTGTGTCCGGTGAAGATGGACCGTACAAAGACACGGACTGGAACCAGGTTTGGCTGCAGTCGCCGGAACATGACCAGCTCAGCAAAGACCTGGACCAAATGATTGAAGTAGCAGCATCCCAACCGTCAAGCACCAACGACGACGGGAACGAATTCGCAGCCTCGATGTGGACGCAGGTCAAGCTTGTAACACATCGAATGAACGTCTCTCTCTTCCGAAACACAGAATACGTGGACAACAAATTCGCTATGCATGTCAGCCTTGCGCTCCTCAACGGGTTCACGTTCTGGCAGCTTGGCGATAGTTTGACAGACCTCCAGCAGAACCTGTTTACCGTGTTTAACTTCATCTTTATTGCACCGGGTATTATCGCGCAGCTTCAGCCGCTGTTTATTGATCGAAGGGATATTTACGAGGCGAGGGAGAAGAAGAGTAAGATGTATCACTGGGCGCCGTTCGTTACTGGGTTGATTGTGTCGGAGGTGCCGTATTTGCTGGTTTGTGCGGTGTTGTATTATGTTTGTTGGTACTTTACTGCTGGGCTGCCGACTGGTGCTGGACATGCCGGTAGTGTCTTCTTTGTAGTTGTAAGTCTCCCATGCGCAAAGGTCATCGTTTTGTCACAGCTAACACGTTTCAGGTCATGTACGAAGGCCTGTATACTGGCATCGGTCAGATGATCGCTGCATATACCCCCAACGCGGTCTTTGCGTCGCTCGTCAATCCTCTCGTCATCACCACTCTCGTCTCTTTCTGCGGCGTGATGATCCCTTACAGTCAGATTGTAGAATTTTGGCGATACTGGTAAGTCGCAGACTCTCTCATCACATCCCAACATCGCCATCTGACTCAAGTCATAGGATGTACTACATTGATCCCTTCAACTACCTCATGAGCTCGCTCCTCGTGTTCACGACCTGGGACAAGCCCGTCCACTGCAAACCCCATGAACTCGCCATCTTCGACCCTCCTTCCAACACCACGTGCGGCGATTATCTCTCTGACTATCAGAACGGTATGGGCAAGGCCACCAACCTCCTCAACCCGGATGCGTTCACAGATTGTCAAGTCTGTCAATACACCTCGGGCGCAGATTACCTCCGAACATTGAACCTCAAGGAAGAATACTACGGTTGGCGAAACGCTGGTATTGTCGTTGTGTTTGTGATTGGTTTCTATGGGCTTGTGTATGTCATGATGAAGCTCAGGACCAAGGCTACTAAAAAGGCCGAGTCTTGAAAGGAATGGTTTAGAATGGGATAGAAGGATGATATTTACTAGAATGGTTAGAACGGTGCACCCTGTTACTTCTCTTCTTTGTGTTTTTGCTTGCCGACCTTTGGTTACGGTAGTTTTAGTTTTAGACTGGATATTAATTGTTTTGGGTCAATCTTACTGATAGTCTCTACGGTGTGAATTTGTTGATCCTGTAGTCTTTCAGTCCTATAACGGAACAGTAATTTGGTGAGCTGTGCTTCGGACAGGCCCAATACCTGGGCTGCATGCACTAAAACATCCGCTAACTCATCATGTCACAGTGGAGAGGCCCATAAACCACGGCGAAATCAAGCGTAGTGCAGTCTTCTCACTTTCGGCGCCATTTCGCCGAAAGCCCTGACCCTCTCACTCGACGCAATGGTCGTGGCACAGCGTCGGGTTTCCGGAGGATGGCCATCATTTCGCCTAGTCCACGATCTTCGATTGAATCATCGATTTATTTGTACCGTAATGAAAATGTTCTATATAATCATAGAGACCAGGGTCTCTGAACATAACACCCAGGCACTCAAGATACCTGTTTCAACTCTACCACTGAATAAAATTTATCCAGCTATCCTGCACCTTAAGAAACTTACAAAATGCACTATTCACCTCGCGAGGTACATTGTACTCTGCTCATATGCATCATTGATACTGACACCGTGGTTACAGGTTGAGAAGCTTCTCTTTTCTCAGGCCGGTAGTCTTGCACAGAGGCGTCTGGCCCACGGAAAGAAGCTGAACCATCTCGAATGTACTGTAAGTCGAGACATGTCGCGGCTCACAATCAACTAGCTAACTTAAGTCTCAGGCTCTCATCGCTACTGTTCTCCAAGAAGTTAGCTCCATTCACAAATGTACAGTTCTCAATGTACTGACGATGTGATTAGATCATTCATAACGAAGATTACTCTGTCGCGGATCTCATGAAACTCGGCAGGGCGATTTTGGGTCGACGGCATGTCCACCCTTCTGTCGTGGGCACGCTCAAGCAGATGCAGGTTGAAGGAACCTTCAAGACCGGAACTCACTTGATCACTATTCACGACCCAATTAGCACTGATGATGGTGACTTGAAGATGGCTCTGTATGGAAGCTTCCTCCCAGTTCCTTCTCACGACTTGTTCCCTGCTATCAATGAATCGGATTTCCATCCGTCTGCGATGCCAGGCGCGATTCGTCCAGCGGACACTGGAGACATCATTCTCAATGCAGGCCGCGACCGAGTCAGACTCACCGTCACGAACAAGGGCACTCGAGCTGTCCATGTGGGTTATCACACGTCTGAATACACTATCTATCATGCTAACGTGATATCTCAGATCGGCTCTCATTTTCACTTCATGGAAACAAACCCCGATCTCGACTTCGACCGCGAAAAGGCCTATGGCTACCACCTCGATCTTCCGGCTGGAGAGTTTCTGCGCTTTGAACCGAATGAACCGAAGAAAGTGACTTTAGTTCAGATTGGAGGTTCCAGGATCATCCAAGGCGGAAGTGGCTACGCCAAAGGTCCTATCGATCCCAGCAACGTTCAGAAGATCTTGCATCAACTGCAACAATCTGGGTATCGACACTCGCCTGAGAAATCGACGAAAAGTGAGAGCTTTCAGCCTTGCTCGATCACTCGGGAGAAGTATGCCTCTGCGTATGGTCCAACGACAGGTGATCTTATCCGTCTCGGCTCAACTGACCTCTGGGTTAAAGTAGAGAAGGACTATACGTCTTATGGTGACGAGTGTACGCTAGGCTGCGGAAAGACTATTCGTGATGGCATGGGGGCTGCAAGCGGCTGTTCTGACGCGGATTGTCTTGACTTGGCTATCATCAACGCCGTCATCATTGACTGGACCGGCATTTTCAAGGCTGACATTGGTGTCAAGAATGGTACCATTGTTGGCATTGGAAAGGCTGGTAACCCAGCAACGATGGATGGTGTTTCTGATAACATGGTGATTGGATCGAACACCGACATCATTGACGCTGGTGGTAAGATCGTCACCGCTGGTGGAATTGACACGCATGTCCACAATATTTGCCCACAGCAGGCATTCGAGGCCATCTCATCCGGCATCACGACACTCTTTGGGGGAGGAACCGGTCCGAGGTATGATCATAAGCTCTTGTGCTTGCGAAAGAAGAACTGACAGATCCAGTACATCTTCTACAGCAGTCAACGGCACTGCGAGTAAGAAGTACATCCGACAAATGATGCAAGCGTGCGACCAACTTCCCCTTAACTTCGGCCTCGTCGGAAAAGGCAGCGACTCTGAAAGAGTCGGTCTTCTCGACCAGATCAAGGCTGGCGTTATCGCGCTGAAGCTGCATGAGGACTTTGGCTGCACGCCTTCAACAATCGACAACTGCTTGGAGTAAGTCATCGACCAGTGATTCTATTGTACCTTGGAACCATGCTGACTGCTATAGCGTCTGCGAAGAACAGGACATCAAATGCCATATCCACACCGACGGTCTCAACGAAGCAGGCTTCCTCGAACACACCGCAGCAATCTTCAAAGGGCGTAGCATTCACGTCTACCATGTTGAAGGCGCAGGAGGAGGCCATGCGCCAGACGTGATCAAGCTAGTCGCCTATCCCAACGTCCTCCCTAGCAGCACGACCCCAACCATGCCTTTTACGACCAACACGATCGATGAGCATATTGACATGGCCGCGAACTGCCATCGCCTGTCAAAGGATAACCCCGATGATGCTTCGTTCCTTAAGAACCGCATCAGGGAGGAGACAATCTCAGCCGAGGATATTCTTCATGATATCGGGGCTATCAGTATTATGTCATCTGACTCGCAAGCTATGGGCCGATCAGCAGAGGTGCTGACATGCACGTGGAAGGCAGCGCATAAGAACAAAGTCCAACGTGGACCATTGGACGAGGACAAAGATACTGGTGCAGATAACTTCCGCGTCAAGCGGTATGTCAGCAAGTATACTATCAATCCTGCGATCACCCAAGGAATCAGCCACGCCGTTGGCAGTGTCGAGGCTGGAAAACTCGCGGACTTGGTAATCTGGGACCCAGCTGAGTTTGGAACCAAGCCTTTCCAGGTTTTGAAGAAGGGTTTCATTACATATGCACAAATGGTAAGTTTATTTATCCTAACACTGGTAAGAGTTACTAACATGTCTCACAGGGTGACCCTAACGGAGCGTGAGACTTTCCCTTCCCTCATCATGGTTAAGTACTAATTCCTTCTTAGCGTAGCAGATGTCGAACCTTTGATCGGTCGACCGATGTACGGAGTAAGTACTGCTGCAGTCATTCATTTGAACAATCTCTGACGTACTGCTAGGCTCTACATCCTGAGTCGAGCGTCATGTTTGTATCACAAGCAAGCATGGCACAAGGTGGCGACGTTCATTCGTACGGCCTCAAGAAACAGATTGAGGTTGTCAAGAACTGCCGAACTGTGAAGAAGAGTGATCTCAAGTATAACAGCGCGACACCAAAGGTTGAGGTAGACCCCGAGACTCTGGTAAGCACTATATCTGTGGATGGCGATGAACGAATTAGCTAATTATTCCATAGGTTGTTACTTGCGATGGAAAGGAACTCAGGTCTGAGCCGGCGAGCTCTCTTCCTTTGACGAGACAATCGTTCTTGTATTAGATAGTTACGAGAGTACGTGTAGCACAGACCTTGTCAAGGATTAGGTAATCAGTTCAATCTTAAATAACATTACAAGCTCCATAGACTGCTGTATCTTGTGGTTAAAGGTTTCTCTCGTGTTGAAGTAGTAGAGCAAGCGAGCTTCTGTGTTGAGGTTAGTGATCGTGTAAGACACTAAACCTTTGAGGTGTAGCGTCTCGCTTGGCAAAGGCTACCCCAAACAGGGCACTAACATACTGCGTCATAGGCGAAGTCAACTGTGACTCAGCACTGTCTGTTTGTAAAATTTTCCCAGTCATGCAATAGTTTAACAGCGAAAGTACCTGTCTATAACTCTAGATGCCGAACTTTGGGCGTCGAGATGGATAACAGTGAGGCAGATGACATCAATGCTCACAACGAACCTGGCACACGCACCTATAGACTTCATAACAGACGTCGGCCTTGTGATCAATGTCGAGCCCGCAAAGTCAGGTGCCAAACTGAGGATGGCAATCCGCCGTGTCGAAGGTGCGCGCAAACAGAGACTGCGTGCACCTTTGTAGGACGATCAAGACGTACGACTCGGCAGAACAGAACTCGATCTATGTCAAGTAATGCTCATTCACCAACTGTCAACCATGCCCCCCACGATACCACATTCGATCTTGATAACTCCTTCGAGACGGGAGATATTCAAGCTCAACACACCACCCATGAACCAACCATCTTCGCAGGTACTACCCCCGTTTTATCTCCCCAGAGCCAGGTTCCATATCATCAGGCACCTACTCTTGGCAGTGTCGCGACTACAACGCAATTGCAGTTCTCCAAGTCCCTTGACGACACCAACGGCTCGACATCCATTCTATTGGGAGCATCTTCTGAATCTGATCCGTGGTTACTGCGCCACTGCCAATTCGACGAGTATGGCCTGAGGAGCTTCTATGGTTTGCAGTTCAGAAATATTGGTGGAGTTCCTAACAGGCAGAAGATTCCAGTGCACTTCATCGTGAGACAGGATGAGACGAATGTGATGGACTCATCACTAAGGACCAGGCTGAATGACCTTATACCTGTGCCTTGGGGACTAAGGCTCATCAGATTGTAAGCCAACGCAATGGTAACTTTCAGGGTGAAGACTGACCTGCTGAAACAGGTTCTATAAACATGTTTACCCAATAATGCCGATTATATCTTCGACTTACTTTACCCAGGAGATGCTTAGCGATTTATATCCCGCGCTCGGTGTATTTGACCACGTACCTTGCCACTTACTCGGCGCCATGTATGGCCTTGCAATGCCCTTCGCTAGAAACGATGATCATCTCTCCATCGTCGACATCCACAACCAACTCCCTTGTGAGGCCGTCTGGAGTCTCGTCTATGAAAGTACACAGGAAGGAATCCGCCGTCCTCAATTGTCTGTCTTGCAAGCGGGCCTTTTCTACCTACATGGGATCAGCCAGGGCCACCAACCGCTTTCAACTGCACCAGATGCCTTCAAGTGGTCATGGCTGGGTAGTCTTATCGGCATGGCTCAGAATCTCGGTCTGCATCTTGAGACCCGAATGTGCGCCATTCCGACTGAAGAGAAGCAACTGCGTGCCCGGCTGTGGTGGGCTTTATATACGGAGGACAAGTGGCTCTCGCTTCTAATGGGTCGACCACCTTACATATCCCACAATGAATGGGATGTTGCTCAGTTGGAAGAAACGGACTTCAGCATTCCGAGCAGTATTCCTTGTACGGATGTTTCGCACGCTGAGTTAACGAGACCATTCAGAGATATAGCCCGCCTCTCAGTAATCGCAAGTTCGGTACAGGCATCTTTTTAGTACGTGACTCGAGTCTACACTTGGTGAGTGTACATACGCTAACCGCCCCTGTAGTTCATTGAGGGCATCTCAGAGGCTCTCTGAGAACTTATCGCTCTCCATTCAGACAGCACAGCCCATCTTTGAGCAATTGACCCTATGGCGTGCTTCCGTCCTGGCCCCAGAGTCCCCAACGATAACAACTAACAATGGCATGCTCAACGATAAGGCATCGTACCCCGCGACGATACTAGTTGCACACGCAACACTGGTTACATATGTTTGGAGAGCGCTTCTCCGACCGATTGTGCCATCGGCTGTCCCGCCACTTATCGTGGACTATCAACAGCTTGCAGAAGCCTCTCTGTTTATGGAACTCCAGCCGCATGATATCGAGAACCTTTGCTGGGATCTACCAGATCTATCTCATCTCGAGTTGCCGCTGAGGAGCAGCATTGATGGTACGGGTTCACACGATGCAGTTATCCAGAACCTTCATCAGTCTTCTCTGGCCTGGGCAACAAGCCTGTCAAGTCTTGTGAAAAACCTCTCCCCAGCTCGCTTTCACGAATTTTGGTACTCCTGTAAGTAACAAAGAAGTCCTGCTTTATGCGTAACGTGGATACCTCCTAACAACTATCAAGGGTCGAATATCTGCTTCGCCGTAATGTCAAGCTTTGCCCTGGTTGTCTTCATTCAATCGCCGACGCAGGAAGCAGCACCAAGATCACGGGATATGCTGGTCGCTTGGCGCCAGATTGTGAGGGACCAAAGTAAGGTCTCTCCACTGTTACTGCCAACGTTGGCGCGAATTGATGGATATTTTGCCGCTGGTTTTTCTGACGTCTTTTCACTACCGGCTCATGTCAAAGCGGCACTCCAGCCTTAGCTTCGGCGAAGTTGGCTACGCCACTTTTTCGGCGAAAGTGACCTCACGCACGGCAAGCACTACGTTGATCCAATACTCCAGCATGATCAAGCTTAGTATATAGCTTGAACTATGTGTTATGTTTACTTGGAGAATTATTTAATGTTGCAACTCATCTTGATAAAGAGATATGGATCGATACGTGGACTTCCAAGCTTCCCACATTTCCCCATCATCGCTTGGGGCCCCATGCCGATGTGTTGGCTGTACTTTCACTGGACCACGAACAACTCAAACATCAGATGACCGACCTCCTTCATACGCAGAAGCTATGGGTTATCCCCGACCAAGGAACGCTCAACACCGAGACGGCAATAAGAAGAAGAGGAACTTCAAAGAGAGTATTATTTCTCGAATATTCCATCTCAAGTAACAAGTACGTCGCTTTTTCCTAAGCATGTCGTCTTTTATCTCCCCAAGACTTGCAAGCTGACATGAACCCTGCCTCAGCTTGCTTTAATTGCTGATCTCTTCCCCAACTGTCCACAGTGTAATATTATCATGACCTGCTGACTTTTTAAAATCGTGTTCAGCTCTGTTCAAACGGCTTGGATTTCTCTATTAGTTTTATGGGCGCTTAAAAAGGGTGCCTGCGGACGTGTCACTCATTTCCCGCAAGTGACAATGTCGGCTGCGACCAAGTTGCATTTCAGCTGTAATGCAGAACTGACAATATTGAATTCTATCTATCCAAAGGTCATTCACAGTAGAGAACAGTTTCCTAAACCCTGCCTCAGCTGCCCAGTACCTGCGGAGTTGTATTTTGTCAAACAGAGTATACTCAATCATACTTGTAGTAGCCAGGTACAGGCCGCCTATTAATACCAATTCTGGTTAACCTTTAACATCTCCGCTATGGTGTTCCCAGTTATCAAGTGTTTCCAAAGTCCCAAAGTCCATATTGGGGATCCCTATATTGCTAAAGTCCAATAATAGGACACTGTTACCTATCAGTAGCCTGAACAGGGTGATACACGTGGCTAATACTGAATCCCTATGCAAAATTGCGCCTTTTATTTATACCAATTATCTAACTGCCGAGCCACACTAACATAAGTGCCAAGCGGAAAGTTTACATCTCACCTTGTCTTGCATATTAAGACAGAAAAGGCAGGTCCTAATAATATCAGATTTCACTATTACCCGACACGCTCCTGAGGCTACCTAGTTTATAAATCTAGTATAGTAAACAAGAGAATAACACTATACTCCCTTATTAATTATCAAGCTTAAAGGTATCCTTATTTTTGAGTAAGCTATTTTGTGTAAAATTAGAAATTAAAGAAAGACTACTTCCCTGCAGCAGTCCAGAGAGTACCTTCAGTGATAGTCATGTAAAATGATAGATGCTTTCCCGGACGCTTTAATCGTCTCTATCCAGGAACTCTAAACCGGTGGAGAAGTCCCATCATCATCTGATGATATGATCTTACAACTGTGAGACAGCTACGGCCAACATACATCCAAGAGAACAACTCGCTACCGCAAAGAGAGGTTTGTGGCTAGCTGATGAGAAAAGCTCAATCCTGCTTGCTGAGAATTTCAAGCAGAGTATGCTTCTTGAAAAGAAAGTGTGGCTGCCTGAAAATGTGACACGCTTGATCCTGCTTTATGTACATGGATATGGCTGGCTGAAAATCCCAATTAGATCCCACTTCGTAGATCTTACTTGGTGTATACAGATGTGTAGTTAGCTGAAAAAGTCGCTGCGACTTGTAAGTGTAAGCTGATTCACGTGAATCAGTACAGTTAGACATGAAAGACGTCTGCTCATTGTTATATAAGACGAGAGCGATCTGTTCAAACTCCTTCACTTCTTTTCCTACTCATCAGAACCACGCTCGACTTTTACGAATAAAGCAAACCACTTAAAAGTGTAAGCCTTGTTCTTACTACCTTGACACGAAATTTTAGTAATAGCCTGCTGACCAAAGAAGCACGCGATGCCTCAAGACGTCTACGTGCGATTTGCGAATGGCCTTGGCGACGGCCAACAGCTCAACATCACCGTGTACTACCAAATGAATGGCTCTGATACAGTCTACCAGAAGTCTATCTCCCTTAACGGGCCCGGTTCTGAAGTAGTGCACCTGAACTACATTCAGAGGGTAGTCATGGGAGGCTTGACGGCCAATGTGGGTTTGAACTCATCTGCATTTGATGGGCAGCCGGATGCAGCATACTTCACCACTAGAATGTCTGATGCTTCGGATGGGCGCCACTATCGCCTGGAATGGGAGAGTGGTGGAGTCTCTCGAGAGACATGGTACTATCAGTAGTGGTGATGACTGAGATTGCTTGGAGCTGTTGTGTATTGGCTCAGGCAAACAGCGGTGGATCTCAAACCTGTGTATAGTGTGATCTCTTGGAATAACTGGCCACTTGTTCTTATCTCTGTCCTTACTGTTAAGTCATAAGCTACTTAGCTTTAGTGACTACCTGTAGATTTAAGGTAGTATCCATTCTTTTAATATAAGTATTTATTTATATACTGAGTCTTTTTGTTATTCCTCTGTTACTCAATGGGAGCAACAGACTCTGGGCATACCATGACCGCGCTTTATTTGGTGGTCTGGAATCTCAAATTGGCGAATCTACTGTTCTTAGCAAAAGGAAGCAGATATCCTTTCGTTACTTGAGATACCCTTGATAGCCTTTTGAGGGTTTCAGGATAGTTAGTAATACTATTTTGAAGCAGCTTAAGTACAGCTATTTAACTATCCGTGGCAGACGCGTTAAACATGTTATTGATCCTGTATATCCGTTGGCCAAATATCTCCTGCTCTGGGATTCTGCTGCCCAGATGGCTCAGTTGACTGTCATGTGTTTAGGCCATATTTCGGTCCCAGGTATCGTATGTGTCATGCTGATACTGACTGGCAGAACTAGATAGACTGATCTAGACCCACCTTTGTCCTGAGATTGCGATATCTAGGCTTGCAGATTAATACTGTGAAGCGGACTGTTCCTTCTTCCAGGAGGCTCCATCCTTGTGTGGCCAGCGCAAGGTCTTTTAGGCTGCTCCACGGCTCTTAGACCTGCCCCATTTGCATGCATATCTGCATCAGTGCTATGGGCAACTTTCAGTAAAGTAAATAAACTCTAAAGGCCTTTTTCTTTAATTATTTTCCAGATAAATAGAGAGACTGACTGATTGGTTCATTGACTGGTTGAACTGTTGTGTTCAAAGGAAGGGGGTATGCCTATCGTCGCGGGGTTGCACCAGACGCGGCTTAAATGATATGGGCCGCCATTACCTTGACGTAGTAAGCCAAGAGGCAACGGATCTAAACTCTTCTTATCAAGCCTCATTGTAGAAGAACGGTTGGTACCAGGATGTAAGGATACCTCATTATTGGTCGGTTTTCAGTATCCTTGTCTGTTGCTATTTTGATTGGACATGGGCGGGATCAGGCTGTCACATCAAAAGAAAAAAAATAAATGAACCGCTTCTCTCCTATTTCTTCCTTTCATCTACTGGCATGTGCCGTGGCTAATTGATTCTGTTGATAAATGGCCCATTGCCATGCTGCTAACTCTAGAGCGCCGTTGACGACCTGCACGCTATTGTCTCATTGACTGAGATACTGAGCCGCCCCTAGTTATTGCCTAACCCAGCGCTGCATAGCGCAAGCTATCCCCGAAACCGCCTGAAATGGAGGGACATCCATCACAGCCCGCGGAGCGAATTCCCGCACTTCAGGAATATTTTGCACGATGCACAGCCCAAATTCATCCTGAGAAATCACCAGAGGAAGAGTTTCAAGAAAACATCAAAATAGCCCAAGATTCGTTCAACAGTCTTACTCACTCGTCACAAAACTCATTCGACAAGTTCGATGAGATTATGAGCTGCGGAGCTCGAATCAAAGACCTTATGGCGTTACACAAAGATACTAAGGAACAAAAGGAGCGCGAATATCAGCAAAGGCTTTGGGAACTGCAGATTGCCTTGGTGAATGAACATCTAGACCTCTTTGGTCCTGAACTTGGTAAATGGCTATGCGAGAATTGGTGCGACCGGGTCGGTCACCCTCTTTCTACTACTACTACTGCTGCTCAGTCAGACACTGTACCAGGCGCCATCGATACCCACCAACCCGAAGACACAATTGCCTCGGGTTCCGCTCCTACACAAGACCCTCTCGCCCAGCCGACAAGCACGAACAACTCCGTACCTAGCCCTCCCATCGCCGAAAATGCAATCAAGCCGACTGGTCGCCCGAACGAACTGCACAGAATCGAACAGAACACCTCATCAGGTCCCAAAAAGAGACCGATCGACTCCCACAAATCCGCCGAATCTCGTCCGACCCGTCCAATGAAGCGCGTTCGATCGGATGCAGCACAAGAGCCTCTTACGGGCGACAGAACCATTGAGTTCGACCAAGTCTACCAAAACGGCCACGCCGAGCCCAAGTATGTCATCGTCAAGCACGACAATTTCTGGTATATCCTCGAGTGTAAGAAACACAAGCTGCATTTCATCAATCATCCCATTCGCGGTGCCCAGAAGCACCTTCGAGGCAAGAAGCATAACCAGACTTCTGTCAACTTTGAAGAAGCCATTC